>NC_045437.1:9031324-9220588 GCF_002776525.5 Piliocolobus tephrosceles
TTTCATGTGTCTGTTGGCTGTATGAATGTCTTCTTTTGAGAAATGTCACCCTACTTTAATGGATTGATTGGGAACCTTTTCTCTATGCAATTTGGCAACTAGAGATTACAATTTAGTCCTGCTTCTCAGTGTGGGCCATGAGTCAACAGCATAGGTATTACCAGGGAGCTTGTTAGAAATGCTGAACCTCAACTCATCCCAAACCAAAAGAACCAAAAGTGGCATTTTAACAAGCTCTCCAGATTATTCATAGCCTTATTAGAGTTTAAAATGCTTTGAGTATCTAGAATCTAGCTTTCCTTAAGCCCTTCGCATATGGTTCTCTGGTTGTTTTAATTGCCTGTGTCCTTGCCAAGTTATGAAAACACCCGAGTGACAAGGGTTATGTTTCATTTTTTTTCTTTATCTTCAATATGATCACGGTATCTAGAATATTCAGGGGAACCAAAATGAATTAATGACTGGTTCAAGGACATATTAAATGAAAGTACGTGTTACAAAGCTTTACAGTGTTTATAGGTTTATACCTAACACTATTTTCCTTGCCAAAGTTTGTGAACAACTGGTAGTCAAGAGTCCGACAGATGATGTACAAAACACCGAATTTACTGCAGACAAAGCAGGTTTGGCAGAACATGGCTTTGTTGCGCAGCTAAGCAGCTTTTTAATACTTTGCCCAGAATTAGGCAGACAAAAAGCTTACCTGAGGTTTCCCTTTGGGAGTGGGGGATCTGCTCTTGGAAAACCTAAGGCATGGAGGAGCAGCCCTGCCTTGTGCTTTCTGCAGGTAGAGTCCAAAGAAGGTAGAAATAGAAGTGTCTTTCACCCTGCTCAGGTTCATCTGCCAAATTCACAGTCAGCCCTCCACCCTTCCTTCTGTGTGACCCTCATGAAGAAATAAATACTCCCTGTACCCTGTGGGAAACTGAGAGGATAAATAGGAGGAGGAACAAAAGGATAAAAGATAAATACAACACATGAACTATGATCATGATGATTTTAACAATTCACGGGGAAGATCATGCACCTGACACTGGAAAGAATACTGAAGGGTGCTTGACTTTTAGGATGAGGCCCTCCAACCTGCCAAGCTGTCAATCAAACTAGAACTGCACATGTGTATTCTGAGGGTTTAAAATGCCTCATTCAGCCTACAACCCCAACGAGGACACCCAAACTAAAGGGTGTGGTTACAATCACTGTGCTTTATTTACCTCTGCCAGTGGGCTCATTGTTTTCCAACAACTTCTTCCTCTATTGACTAGAAAATTACATAATATGAAATGTAATGACATCCTTAACCTGTTCAATAAGTATCAACTCTAAGCAACCAACAGTGATAAATTCTGAGGGAGCCAGAGACGTAAAAAGATCCTTTAATGCAGTCTAATATGAAAATACAAGGGCTCAGATATTGTTATTTAAAGTATTATTTATTCTTTGCCTTTTCTGTACCATTGAATACTACAAAACTTGTTTTGTTTTCTTGCAAACCTTTGGGTAATTTACATTATAGTATAATATGTATCCTAATAATTTAATATTAATATTATGTATTATAATAGCTTAATAATCTCATACGTATTATAATCCTCAATCAGGTAGAATGCCATATTCTATAAGTTCCCAGGTCTTTTTGAAATTCCCATTTAATATATGTGATTTAAGATCCATTTGTGTATCACCCTAAATGATTAAGATGATGATACTCACTAGTCATACACATTTAAAAAATACACACATTTCAGTATATCAACTGCCACAATTTTGAAAGTTTTGATTGCTGATAGTAGTGTCAAGGGGGAACAGAGTCTTCGAGGCTGGTGGTTTTACCCCTAAGCCTGCAACCCATCCTAATGCTCAAGCAGACATGCAAGGCTGGTTTCCCCTGATCCTTTGGAAAAAGATCTATGTTAGCAACAGAGGATGTGAAACACTCAGCATGCATGGTCATGTACCTCTAGCTAGTGCCCTTGGCAGGCATTACTAATTGATCACAGCAGACTTCTCCCTTGACCTGGATGTTGCTTTCTTGAGCCAGAACTCAGGGCAGCCACTACTAATTGATTGGAGTTTGCATGTGAAATTAAAACTATCTGATATCCCATGGGCTTCTGTGAGCTGGAAACTTTCTCTCCCATTCTCCTTCCCCCAACCTCAACCCAAAACATAGCTGTATGTAGATGCCTCAGCCTCTGCTTTGGTTGCGTGTGATCTTTTTCCAATGTCAGCTCAAGGTTTCTATTCTTTACTGCCAGGTTGCCAGCACCTAGAGAAGTGTGTGGCATATATTTGTTCCAAGAATGAAGGAATAGGTAAACGTAGGTGACGAAAATTAATGCAGGGATTATAGGAGAAGACCAGGTCTGGACAAAGTGGAGGTTTGAGCAATCCCACTACTGGGATTCATTTCCAAAGGCCACGAAATCTGTATATCTAAAGGGTATCTGCACTCTCGTGTTTATTGCAGCACTATTCACAATAGCCAAAATATGGAATTAACCTAAGTGCTCATCAATGGATGAATGGATAAAGAACATGTGGCATATGTATACAATGGAACACTATTCAGCCATAAAAGAAAATAAAATGTTATCATTTACACCAACATGAATGAGCCTGGAGGATACTGTGTTAAGTGAGTAAGTCAAGCACAGAAAGAGAAATATCGCATGTTCTCACTCATATGTGGGAGCTGAAAAGTTGAGCTCATAGAAGTAGAGTAGAATTGTGGTTAACAGAGGCTGGAAATGGTAGCAGGGAGAAAAGGCTAGGTAGAGGTTGGTTAACAGATACAAAATTACAGCTACATAGGAGGAATGAATTCAGGGGTTTTGCTGCACTGAAGGGTGGATATAACATTAGCTTACCGTATATTTCCTCCTTTTTAGAGATGGGTCTTTACTGTGTTGCTAAGACTGAAGTGCAATGGCTATTCACAAGTGTGATCATAGCTCACTGTAGCCGCAAACTCCTGGGCTTAAGCGTTCCTCCTGTCTCAGCCTCCTGGGTAGCTGGGACTCAGGCACGTCACCACACCCAGCTAGTATATTTCAAAAAGTTAGAAGACAGGATATTGAATGTTTCCCACATAAATAAATGAAAAATATTTGAAGTGATAGATATAATTACCCTAATTTGATCATTACACATTGTATACACGTATCAAAATCTTGCTCTATGTCGCATAAATATGTACAATGATTATGTGTCAACTAAAAGTTAAAGAAAAAAAAAAGACAAGCTTTGAAATCAAATAATACAACAATAACAAAGTTCAGGCTTGGACTGAGTGAGCCTAAAGTATCTGTGGGGCATCTTCCTTCCCTGACACCCTCTGCTATCACACAGACCCTGGGAGCACAGGAGGTATGCATGGTTCAGAACAGGGCCTGGAAGCTCACACAGGTCCAGTCAGTATTTGTTGATGGAGGCTGAATTCACAAGCCCATGGACTGTATGTGCCTGGAGAGCAGAAGGATCTGGATTAGCAGCACAGATCTGAAAGACATTCAAGGTAAAGTCAAAGGGAGAGCTCTGGGTGAATAGAAAATAACCGGGTAGGATTCATCTTTTATTGATGAAAGTGCTGGAGAACAGTTTTATCATTTCAACAACCCAAGCTGAGACTTTAAGAAAAATATGAACTTTTGCTCTTTGAAATGGATTAATTGGCTACACAATATAACCTTGCAGAAACATAGAAAATACCCCATCGAGACTAAAACATGTCAAGGAAAAAGACTTTTGGAGAGCTATAGAGGTAAAAATATAATAACAAATACTTATAATAACACAGTTATATACTGCATATTTATCACATTTATTATATCACATATTATATCTATCATAAACATATTTACACAAATAAAACAGGACAAACTATCTTTGGAAAATCAAGTACACTAGAACCACAGCCCACCATGAGTACTCAAAAATTTAAAAACTCTGTCTAAGTTTAGGCAGGCTGAGGAGGTTGTTAAGGATTCCCAACAGATCTCAGAACTTTGGATGGCTTTTGTGCAAACACCCATCCAGGTCTGATGGCTGCTGACACAATGACATGCTCCAGTGTATGGCACGCTATATGGTGTCCAGGGAAGATTGCTAAGTATTTCTATACCTATTTTTTTAAGTATAGTGCACTGTACTACATACAGAATTAAATATTCTTAAATCATTCAGGAAAATCCTTTAGGTGTATAATGTCATTTTGATTTTTTTTTTTTTTTTTTTGAGATAGAGCTTCACTCTTGTCACCCAGGCTGAAGTGCAATGGCGCAATCTTGGCTCACTGCAACCTCCACCTCCCAGGTTTAGGTGGTTCTCCTGCCTCAGCCTCCCGAGTAGCTGGGACTATAAGCATGCGCCATCATGCCCAGTTAATTTTGTATTTTTAGTAGAGACGGGGTTTCACCATGTTGACCAGGCTGGTCTCAAACTCCGGACCTCTGGTGATCCACCTGCCTTGGCCTCCCAAATGCTGGGATTACAGGCGTAAGCCACTGCGCCTGGCCTTGATTGCATCTTTTAAGCTGCGATTGGATGACTCCTTTACGCAAGATCTTCATTTACTATTAATCTTACATCTATTTCCTAGCACCTATATAACTGTCCTGAATGCCAGCATGTCACCAATAAGACAAAGCTCTTGCCATTGGGAAAATACAACCTAAAAAAAAATTATTATCATCGAGGAAGAAAGAAAATATTGGTCCAGCAATAAGGATGTTATCCCTTGGCATTTCTCAGGGAGTTAGTCACCAGATGGGAAATCCAGCCCACAGTGAACTCCTTCTTACTGGTCATTCAAGAATTTCCCTGGGACTTTGCTGTCATGTAATTAATCACACACTAGGTCTGCAATCCGACGTTCACTTCAGCTTTATTTACAAGAGTAAGATCAAAGGGGGGAAAAAACAGAGAGAGACAGATATGGGGGGAAGGAGGAGAGGAAGTAGGTAGAAGGAGGAAAACGAAAAGAGAAAGAAAAGGTATCACCTAAAGGGCCAACATATCGGGAAATGGGCAAATTATATTACGTTCACGACAGAAAATATACGCCTGCCAACATTTTCTTTTCAAAAAACTTAATATAGGGAAATCCTTCTAATAAATGTTAAACTTTTAAAAGCAAAATTTAAAGCCATATCTATCAGATAATTGCAACTTCATTTGAAAATATTTATCACACAGAAAAATGACTATAAAAGTGAAAATAGTAATTATATCTTGGTAACAGATTATTTTTATTTTCTTCTATGTGTCTTCCTGTATTTATTTACTTATTTTTTGAGATGGAGTTTTGCTTTTGTTGCCCAGGCTAGAGTGCGGTGGCACAATCTCAGCTCACTGCAACCTCCGCCTCCCAGGTTCAAGTGATTCTCCTACCTCAGCCTCCCGAGTAGCTGGGATTACAGGCATGTGCCACCACACCTGGCTAATTTTGTATTTTTTAGTACAAAATTAGACGGAGTTTCTCCATGTTGGTCAGCGTGGTCTCGAACTCCCGACCTCAGGTGATCTGCTCACCTTGGCCTCCCAAAGTGCTGGGATTACAGGCGTGAGCCACTGCACCCAGCCGTCTTCCTGTATTTATCATCCTGTATTGCTCCCCAAACAAGCATGCTTTATTTTACAAACTAAAATAACAAATGCTACATTTAAAAAATACACCTGATTATCTTTTGTGTTTTTTAAATACATGTAAAGTACTCGACCAAGATTAAAAAGTGTGATGTGTTGGGGCTCAGAAACCGATACCCCAAAATATGGAGTTTTGACACATTCTGAACTGAAGACGGCCCCCTGACCACCCGCCCCACCCCCACTGTCTCTCCCAAATCGTAGGATGAAGTTGTTCTCTGAAGTTTCTTATCTGCCTGTAGTTCAGACCCCCCAAGGAAGAAAACAATGTCCTCCGGCTGGTCCCTTCCCCGAGTTTCCCTAACTGTACTCCTGTCACAGGAAAAAAGATTAAAGTCTGTCAACAAACTGGACAGACTTTTGTCACAAACCATTTTCTGCTCTGCAGGCCCAAGAGGCTTTGTTTGGAGCCCATGGAATCCTCCCTCGTCATCACCGATGACGCCTCAGCAGAAATCCTCATCTCCCTTTCCCATAACCTGTTTTGCCAGGATCCAAGCCCCCACTCTTTCTGTAACCTCAAGACATTTTACAAGCTTCTGCACCCCGTGAGCGGGTGAGTCTTCATTTGGAACTTTCCGTGTATACACATTAAATAAATGTGTATGCCTTTTCTCCAGTTAACCTGCTTTTGCAAGTTGATATTTCAGCAAACTTTCAGAGGGCCAAGGGGAATCCTTCGACCTTACAGATATTTCCTTGATGGACAGCAAAAAGATAACTTGAGTTATTAATATATAATTCAAACATATGTCCTAACACACATGACATATTCTAATTAGGAATCACTAATACATACATTGTAAATAGGATTCATAGAACCCATGTGATCTGACACGGTGTGTCTATTTAGAGTCCAGTATATCTCATCATCTCAGAATTGAGCATGTTAAGACAGAATAACAGTAATATCACCAAAAAGGAGTTTTAGAAATATAAACATCCTCAGCCCTCCCCCACCTCAATATTTTATTGGTGGTCTTGTTATTTATAGTAAACTATTATCATGTAACAAAAGCCACCAATGAAAAGGGAAATACAGGGACTCTGTTATCTTCTCAGGAAATGTCTTCAGGTAAGGCTGATGTCTACACTGCAGTTTTATTTCATGACCTCCTCATCCCTGTTTGGGTGAGACAGCCCCTTGGGGCTGGTAAACTTGATTGATTATCAAGGCTGAATAGAAGGGCCGGATAATGCAGCACCGTGTGCTTAGTCAAAGACTCCAGGATCACACCTAGACCCTCTTTTTCTACTCTCTTTCTGTCATCCTACCTCCCGTGGCCACCAAAGTGTCCCCAGCACCTCTAGCTTATTCCCCAGGGACCTCCACAGGCCATACACAGAACAGGGCAGAAATGCTGGTCTCATGATGGTGCGTTTCCCAGTGCCATCCCAGAGCTGCCAGCTTTATCTTGCACCCTCTCTAAAGTTTCCCCCAGTCCCAGAAGCCCACACACATGCTTTGTAAAAGCCACTGTCTGCAGCGAGGCACACCAGGGCGGGAATGGAGCAGCGGGAACCTCTCCTGTGTTCGCAGCTTTCTGCTTGGGGACTGGTTGCTTTGCTACTGGACAGAAATTGCTTAGTCAGAGCCAGGCCCTGGGAAAAAGTGTTGGGCAGAGATGGCCCTGACCATCACGGCATCAGCACCACTTTCCTCTGCTGATACAGGACATTTAAAGGCTCCAGAGAACGCACCTGCTTCAAGAAGCTTTTCCAGGATCACCCTCAATGGAGGACTTCGATTCTTGCCCATTTGCTGACTTTTCTCAACTCTATGGCTCTGCTCTGACCTGGCTAGCTCACTCACTCCATCTATCTTCCTAGCTACCTAGCTCTCATCTATCTAGCTATCGTTTATCCACCCCGTGACCTTTAACATTTTTGCTTATGTTTCCAAATTTATCACTGTTGTAAAACTATCCAGTGGACTCCCAAAACTATGAGACAGTCCTTCTCGAAGGCTGGTCCCCGGACCAGCAGTGTCAGAATGACCTGGGAACATGTCAAAAATGCAAATGTCCAGGTTCCACCCCAGATGTACTAAATGAGAAACTCTGAGAGGGTTTAAAAATAAGCCACCCAGGTGACACTGATTCGTGTTCGGGATTGAGAACTATTGCCGTAGGGATTTAACACCCACCAGTATCCATTTAAATATATATAATATATATATGTAATCATAAGCTGTTTTTTAACAGGTGGAAAATTTACATCATTCTTTTTACTCCTTGGACTCTTCTTCCACAGATTTTTATCACAATGTAATACATTTTTCAGGCTTGAGAGTCTTTTGTTCATTACTCTATCACACTTCTCTGGAATAAAGAAATACATACAGAAATATTATCACTTTAAAAATTTTGTCTATAAGATACTAAATATTAAACTTTTTTCTAGCTGTTGTAATTATACTATTATAATAATTTATAAAACATCAAACTTTTCATAAATATTATTCAACAAATATTACAAATTCATCTCCTAATAAGATGAGTGAGAATCTCTTTATTCTCAGTAGTTCACATATCCTCTGATGAACTAATCATCTTGCTTACTGCATGAATGAGCTGGGAGTCAGCATCAATTCTATTATTATTTAACACTAAATGCTGAAAAACTGTGTTTGCCTAAATAAGTAGACGAGAACAGAAGTTTTGTTAAAACAGTTCTTAATTGACTCTTTTCTAAACTATATAACCAAAACTGTATAGTAATCTAACATTGGAAATTATTTTCAAAACCTGAAAACATGATTAGAATCCTCAACTTTGTTGAAAGAGAAAAACTAGAACCTGCTTATCTGGTAACAGGATGTTACCCTGCTATTAACAAGTTCTTGTAATTTTTGTAATTTCTGGAATATATATGCCCCCCAAATATTGACCAAGATTTATCAAATGACTTTCCTGAAGATGTACCTTTCTTAATATAAACATTTTGGAAAATCAAATGTTGTGATTTGTATTACAGTAATTTTTAACTAGAATATCCCTGTCTATGATGACGCTGCACTGTAAAGCTTCTACTTAAGGGAATGGCATTGGCACAGCCTCTGGTACAGGTCATAGTCCCCGGATATGTGCAATGTGGTGGCCCTAACATGCTTTTGCCTTATCAGTTACTTAAAATATATTTTCATTAAAATTAAGAACACAACTCAGTTTATGGAAAATAACCTTCATGTAGTCTAATTAGCCAAATGAGGAATCGTTGTCAGTCCAATCAAGTCAGCCTTAATTTCTGTCAGAGGAAAAAAAAAAGGTGTGACTGAATTTTGAGTTAAAAGTGTTGATATGCACCCCTTGACCAACCGTCTTGCTTCTGAATTTGTAATTGGACACAGAGATAAATGAGGAGAAGATGCTTGTTGTGCATTACCGACCACATGAGATAAGGGGCAACAGTTTTCATGCTAAAACCTTTGCCTCAGTTGTCCTGGGGCTCATCCTCCTGAGCAAGACATCCTTTACCAACAATCAGGACACTGAAGGGAGGTCACTGAAAACAAAACAGGGCAAAGCACCCTTTCCACTACCCACTCGGACACAGATCTGAACACAGTCCACTCGAAAACAGGACAAAGCCCTTCTTTCTACCAGGCCTCACTCGACAAAGTGTGCATAACCCAGGGAGATAAACCAAGTCCTGTGGGTGTCTCTGCCCTGCCATGGGTTGGATAATGGTCCCCAGAAAGATATGTCCACTGCCTAATATGCAAAGCCTGTGAATGTGACTTTATTTGCAGATGTAATTAAGTTAAAGTCTCAAGACGAAATCATCCTGGATTACGCTGGGGGCTCCTCAATCCAGTCGCATGTGTCCTCATAAGAGACACTCAGAGGGAGACAGATACACAGGGAGCAGAACAGAAGGCGCTGTGAAGACAGAGGCAAAGACTGAAGTGATGCAGCTTTGGGCCAAGGGATGCCTGGAGCCCCCTCGATGCCGGAAGTGGCAAGGATCCCCCTAGAAACTCCACAGGGAGTGTGACCCAGCTAGCACCTTCATTTTGGACCTCTGGCCTCCGGAACTGTGAGTATAAGTTTCTGTTGTTTTAAATCACCAGGCTTGTGGTACTTTGTCTTGGCAGACACAGGACGCAGACACATGCACTTAGGCTGAGGGAGGCTTGCCAAAGCCAGTCTTCCTCACTGCAAAGCATCTGCTGTTTCTCAGCCTCTTGGAAGATGCCAGATGAGCGTACCTTTATTTTGTATTGTAAGGAAAGGTGATTATAAAAAGGGGATTGAGAAAGCAAATGATTGAGAAGCATGATTGAAGAAGTGAAGCAAAAGCATCTTCTAAAACAGCCAGGCTGGGGCTGGCCAGGTGGGGCCTGTGCTCCAGTTAAGGACAGGCAGAACCCTTACATGCATGTTACTGGGTAAAACAAACTGAGATGTTTGAGTCTTTCTTTGAGATCTGAGTTTCTGGTTCTATAAATAGGAACTTACTCAATTGAGACTTAAAAAGAAAATATGTCCCTAGAGTCCTTGTCCCTTAATAATGAAGCAGAGAATCAGGTCTGGGCAAATCAGATCATAATTTTCAGAAGGATAAAACAGGGATGACATATTCTCCACCCCAGGCCCCTTTGCGCTTTGGGTTCAAATGAGTCATCTCTTCTCCAGCATTTGGAGTCCATGGCGTTCCATTCTCAGCTGTTCTTTCGTCCCTGTGAAGAGGAGCCATGGGCTTGACCCTGTCTATGGGCTTGTGTCCTCACTGGGCTCCCCAGTCTGCATCTCATGCTCACTCTAGCTCCAGGGATTATCAAAGTTTGTGTTTCTCCCTTGGTTGGTGTGAAAGGACATCTGCACTCTACGTGCCTGTCAGAGCGCACCTGCAGCTTAGCACCAAGCCGGGATCACCAGCTAGTAGTTCAGAGACAAACCATGTACATAGGACTGCCTGAGGGGTACAGTGCACCCTTGCTCCAGATTGGTACTTCTGAAAATGGAAAGTCACACCCTTTCAGAGCCTGGTGAAGGAATGGACTTTCAACCATGTGCTACACAATCATCTTTTTGTGTACAGTTGTGTGGGAGTACACAGATGCTCCTCCAACAAAGTCCATTCCTATGAAACCCAGTGGTTATAGATATCCTTGAAGTTATACAGACCATCAAAAAGCTGTACACCCAGTATCAAAATTTATTTCCCTGTTAAGATGTTCATACTAAACTGCAGTTTAGCCTTCTGCCATCTGCTTCCAGTGAGGACTCCTGAACAAAAGTGCTCTGCACTTCCCCACTTACTTTGCAGTAGAACTGTTGGGAATGATGTTCCTCCCTAATACAGGGCATTGTCTTCATGACATAATGAGAAGACCTTCTCCCAGATCTGCGGGCCTCAAATAGCCAGGCCTCCTTGGATAAGCGTTTATGTGGGCGGAGTCCGTGACCCAGCATGATATCCTTTATGTGATGCGGAGCTGGATTTGCTGCTCTCCTCTTTGCAGATAAGCCTCATCCTGGCCGTATCTTATTTTTTTTTCTCAACCCTGATTTCCTCACTTATTTTTTTAAAAAATAATTATTCACCATTATTATTGTATGGGAGTCTAAGTCTCTGATACAATAATAATGGTGAATAAATTTTTTTAAAAAATAAGTGAGGAAATCAGGGTTGAGGGAAAAAAATAAGACACGGCCAGGACGAGGCTTATCTGCAAAGAGGAGAGCAGCAAATCCAGCTCCACATCACATAAAGGATATCATGCTGGGTCACGGACTCTGCCCATATAAACGCTTATCCAAGAAGGCCTAGCTATTTTAGGCCTGCAGATCTGGGAGAAGGTCTTCTGACTTCAAACTATACTACAAGGCTACAGTAACTAAAACAGCATGGTACTGGTACCAAAACAGAGATATAAACCAATGGAACAGAACAGAGCCCTCATAAATAATACCACACATCTACAGCCATCTGATCTTTGACAAACCTGACAAAAACAAAAAATGGGGAAAGGATTCCCTATTTAATTAATGGTGCTGGGAAAATTGGCTAGCCATAAGTAGAAAGCTGAAACTGGATCCTTTCCTTACTCCTTATACGAAAATTAATTCAAGATGGATTACAGACTTAAATGTTAGACCTAAAACCATAAAAGCCCTAGAAGAAAACCTAGGTAATACCATTCAGGACATAGGCATGGCATGGGCAAGGACTTTATGTCTAAAACACCAAAAGCAACAGCAACAAAAGCCAAAATTGACAAATGGGATGTAATTAAACTAAAGAGCTTCTGCACAGCAAAAGAAACTACCATCAGAGTGAACAGGCAACCTACAGAATGGGAGAAAATTTTTGCAATCTACTCATCTGACAAAGGGCTAATATCCAGAACCTATAAAGAACTCAATCAAATTTACAAGAAAAAAACAAACAACCCCATCAAAAAGTGGGCAAAGGATATGAACAGACACTTCTCCAAATAAGACATTCATACAGCCAACAGACACATGAAAAAATGCTCATCAGCACTTGCCATCAGAGAAATGCAAATCAAAACCACAATGAGATACCATCTCACGCCAGTTAGAATGGCAATCATTAAAAAGTCAGGAAACAACAGGTGCTGGAGAGGATGTGGAGAAATAGGAACACTTTTACACTGTTGGTGGGACTGTAAACTAGTTCAACCATTGTGGAAAACAGTGTGGCGATTCTTCAAGGATCTAGAACTAGAAATACCATTTGACCCAGCCATCCCATTACTGGGTATATACCCAAAGGATTATAAATCATGCTGCTATAAAGACACATGCACATGTATGTTTATTGCGGCACTATTCACAATAGCAAAGACTTGGAATCAACCCAAATGTCCATCTGTGACAGACTGGATTAAGAAAATGTGGCACATATACACCATGGAATACTATGCAGCCATAAAAAAGGATGAGTTCATGTCCTTTGTAGGGACATGGATGCAGCTGGAAACCATCATTCTCAGCAAACTATTGCAAGAACAGAAAACCAAACACCGCATGTTCTCACTCACAGGTGGGAATTGAACAATGAGATCACTTGGACATAGGAAGGGGAACATCACACACCAGGGCCTATTGTGGGGAGCGGGGAGGGGGGAGGGGGGAGGGACAGCATTAGGAGATATGCGTAATGTAAATGACAAGTTAATGGGTGCAGCACACCAACATGGCACATGTATACATATGTAACAAACCTGCACGTTGGGCACATGTACCCTAGAACTTAAAGTATAAAAAATATATATATTTATTCACCAAGGAAGATTACAATATCTGGGGCATATGCTGAAGGCGGTTCATTTGGTTTCTCTCTCTGTGGAGTTTTTCTCTCTTATTTCCTCCTACTCTTCTCTTCTCCCACCTGACACTTCCACCCAGACATTTCCAGAAGAAGAGCTTTCAAGGGCTACTCCTCATCACTGCATGAGCCTTTCCGGGCATGAGCAAAACACTCCAGAGACTGACAGGTGCAGCTGAGATGGCTTTCTGCCTTCATCCCCCAAAGTGAAAAACAAATAGGTAATAATAGAAATGCCTATGAATATATAGATTGTACAATGCTTATTTTAAAAATTTGGTCTCTTGGCCACGCATGGTGGCTCACGCCTGTAATCCCAACACTTTGGGAGGCCAAAGTGGGTGGATCACTTGAAATCTGGAGTTCGAGACCAGCCTGATCAACATGGTGAAAGGCTGTCTCTACTAAAAATACAAAATTAGCCAAATGTGGTGGCACATGCCTGTAATCCCAGCTACTCGGAGGCTGAGGTAGGAGAATCGCTTGAACCTGGGAGTAGGTGGTTGCAGTGAGCCAACATCGCACCATTACACGCCAGCCTGGGCAACAAGAGCAAAATTCCATCTCAAAAAAAAAAAAAGAAAAGAAAAGAAAAGAAAAAGAAAAAGAAAAGAATAAAAGAAAAAGAAAGAAAGAAAAATAAATTTGGTCTCTTGCAGACATTTGTGAAAAGCTCCCTCAAGCCTGTTTTTTTTTTTTTTTAAATAAAGAGGCATAATAAACAGACAAATACATTTCTTAAGAGTCTATTATCTCTATCCCTCATCCAATAATAATACCATGATCTCTGTCCTGACGCTTTCTGTCCCCAGAGTGAGATTGCCAACTACGTTGCCTTTTTAAAAAAATGTTTGTGTATCACACAGCTAGCAGTTAACTGAGGTTTAGTCAGTTAGACAGGTGTGTATAGAATGTTGGTTGTCATATAGCAGTTAAATAATATGGCCAGTTGTTATGCTCAACAGCAATTTAGAATGCAGTACATTTCAGCAGAATTAAACTGGCTATTATAACTCAATAACCCTAACCTCCAGATGTGTCTTCAAAGAAATTACAAAGGTAAGTTGAGAAGAACGAGCTTTTTACTTTTTCCCCGGAGAGGCATCCAATTTTAACAAAGCTATTACTGGTCTAGTGCTGTCACATAGGAAAACTGATTCTTAGTAATTCACAAAGGAAGATTTGTAACTAATTACGTCCCCTCTGCCAAAATTAAGACACAAACCAATTACAAAATTGACACTTTTAAGTGTAGCATCAAAGATGTTTGCAGCTGTTGACAACAAGAAAGCAGACGACAAATTGTAACAATGAAAAAAACAAAATCAAACACATTTTTAATACATGAAAATGTGGAGGAAATTAATAAGAGATGAAAGGGAACTGATTTTCAGTAGTTACAAATCAAACAAAAGATAAACCAAAAATGACTTCTTGTCTTTAGCTTAATAGCCACCAAACCAGAGCCTTGAAAAGAAGTGTTTTTGCACACAAAAAAGTAAAGGAATAAGAAAATGGGATTTTGTTTCCCTACTTACAAAACAAAGATTTTCTTAATTTGGGCTTCAATCATTTTAATAGGTGCCATTTTTTGTTTGATTATATTTCCTCCTTTCACAGCCCATAAATCTGTGAGAGAAAATGTCGAAGGACCATTTTCTTTCTAATGAGTTTCTATTGTCTGATCTTAATTGTGGATGTTTCATGTTATGTTATTTTAAATATAGTGTAACTCATGATATATTTTGTCAATAACTTATGTCAGTTATAACATAAACATTGAGGAGGTCGGTATGTAAAAATTAATTTAATAACTATTGAAACAATTGCTCTCAAATTCTTTTCATCATATTGCTTAGTTCAATTTTGATCATTAATATCCCATGGGGGTCATTACACAGATTTGCCTCTTTCTGTAGAATTCACCAGTGTTTTAATTTTTATCATTTGATTTCACAATTAAAGGATTTTTCTCAAATCCATGACATCATTCAGTGTTTCATTCTTGAGCTCTAGGAGTAGGTTAAATGATATGTAGAATCCTTTCTCCTTCCAGTTCATGGTGCTGATTCTAGCATTAACCACCTGGGTCAAATCCCAAGGGCACTGTTTACCTGCTGTGGGACTTAGTGCAGTTATTCACCAGTATGTGACATCTATCTGTAAAAAGGAAGGAATAATGTTACTGATCTCACAGAGCAGATTAAAACAATCCAATCACTCATGCCTAGTCCATGGGAAGCTCCCAGCAAAATCACTGCTATCATTGCTGTTCTGACTGTAATTAGTAATAACATGATTACTGTTTTTGTAGTTTTAGTTGTCATTTTGCTATGGTCCTGAGAAAGCCTCAATTCCCTTCTCAATAACATAACGTTGAAGATACAGGGAAACTTTAAAATTTATAACGAAATGAACAAAAAATCTTGGATGAAGTTCAAGTTACTTTTCTGTTTTTGGCCTATGGAAGAAGTTTGCACCAACTCTCGGTAGATGGAACTGGGTTGAGATAAATTTAGGTAAATAAAGGTTGGACGACCTTTGATGTTCCCTACAGAGTCCACTAGAAAGGGTGAGGCAAGATGGGCCTAGATGCTGCGTTCTGAAGATCTGAAGATGGACAAACCTCCCTCTGATCACCTAAAAAGTGGCTTGGGTGCACTGGGGGTGGGAGTATGGCTGCATGGAATCCAGAGATCCAAACGTGGAGAATTGCCAGGTCTCCAGGACTCTGCCCCTGAAGATGGCCTTGGGAAGGAAAAAGACCACAACCAAACACTGAGAAGTACTAGCGGACATCATCTTGAGACCTCAGCTAGGGTACATGCCTGTCAGAAATTAACCATGGCAACTGAAGCCTGACTCCAAACGGAGCCTGAGGGAGGCAGGAAAAGAGGCAGCCAGAAGCCATGAGAAGCATGGAGGGAAAGGCTTCTGGGGAAGTGAAGAGACGTTGCATAAAATTTGTTTTTAATGTGTGATAAAAACATTTTATAAAGTGATGAGGTGCATTAGGGTGGGAAACAAAGTAAATTATATGGTGGACGAAATCAAGTGTGCTACTGGCTGTGCAGAAGAAAAGACAGGCAAGACAGAAAATAATAACCTAACGAATAACCTATTTGGAAAGTTTCAGATTATATAACAAAGCCAGAAGGAGAATAAAACATTTGCAGTTTCTCCTATCACTCGGTAGAGTCAAGATTCAAAAAAAAAAAAAAAAAAAAAATGTCAGTATTACCTTTCAAAATAAGAGGTTAAACAATCTTTGAAAAAACTTAAAAATGATAGGATATTTGACATGACCACTGGCTCAAAATGAAATCAAAACCATAGTTATGAGGTACAAATATAAAATTAAAAATGAGATCTGATGCGGTAGCTCACGCCTGTAATCCCAGCACTTTGGGAGGCTGAGGCAGACAGATCATTTGAGGTCAGGAGTTCAAGACCAGCCTGATCAACATGGTGAAACCCCATCTCTACTAAAAATACAAAAAAAATTAGCCGGGTGTGGTGGCACATGCCTGTAATCTCAGCTACTTGGGAGGCCGAGGCAGAAGAATCACTTGAACCCAGGAGACAGAGGTTACAATGAGCCAAGATCATGCCACTGCACTCTTTCCTGGGTGACAGAGTGAGACTCCATCTCAAAAAAAATTAAATTAAAAATAAAAATAGAACATATAAAAAATTAAAGCATATGGCCAAGTATGTAACCAGAGGAAAATTCACAGCTTTAAATGCTTTCATTACAGATGAGATGAAACAAAGTGAACTAAACAATCTACTAAAGAAATTCACAAGGCCGGGCGCGGTGGCTTATGCCTGTAATCCCAGCACTTTGGGAGGCCGAGGCGGGCGGATCACTTGAGGTTGAGAGTTCAAGACCAGACTGACCAACACGGAGAAACTGTGTCTCTACTAATAATACAAAATACGTCGGGCATGGTGGCGCATGCCTATAATCCCAGCTACTTGGGAGGCTGAGGCAGGAGAATCGCTTGAACCTGGGAGGTGGAGGTTGCTGTGAGCTGAGATCATGCCATCCCACTCCAGGCTGGGCAACAAGAGCAAAACTCCGTCTCAAACAAAAGAAGGAAGAAATTCACAAAAGGCACTGCACAGGAAGGAGGAAGAGGAGAAGGAGAAAGGAAAGAAGGAAGAGAAGAAGGAGAAAAAGAAATAACACAACTGCAGGGGAAGTCTTTTAATTTGAATTAAATCTAAAAGATGCCTTTTTTGTTTAAAAAAAAAAGACAACCTCTTGAAACAAAAAAAGACAAACAAAAATTTCAAAAATCAGGAAAAATAAAAAAGTAAATTGTCCTCAAAAACACGAAAACAAATTTGTTCAAGTTCAAAATACTGCATATGATATCTAGCCTTTAGAGGTAGATCATTTTATAGATGAGTTCTTTGAACCTTCAAAGAAAGAAGTAGTTCATATAATAGGTAAATTATTCAGGGCATAAAAAAATAGAACCAAGTTACCCAGTTCATTTTATCAAGCTAGTAAAGGCACATTAGGCCAATGAGTGACAAATACAACACAGAATACATTAAAATTCAAGTCCAATTTCATTTGGAAATACAGATGTTGAACACAAATCAACTATTCATGAAAAAATAATCTGCCACAGAAAGAATTATTGATCCTATTAATGCAAGACTAGTTTAGTATTAGAAAATATATATTTTATACATTTAGAGATCCAATATGTAAAACTAATAATCGTTCTATTTGCCAAAAACTGTTCAATGAATTTCAAAACTATTTGCTATATTTTAAAAGTGCAATAACAAATAGAAGACTTTATAGGTATTGTTTTACAAGTCTCAAACCAGCAGCTATTATGCTTAATTTTAAAATGTTAAAGACATTCTGGTTAAAATCGGGATTAAGATAATCACTATTGTTATTATCTTATATAATTCTAGTTTACACAGTAAGATATGAAAATAAAGAAAAAAAATAACCACTAAGAAGGTTAAGACCAAAGTTATTAACAACTGCAGATTTTTAAAAAAAGATTTTAAAATCCAGGAAAATTATTTTAAAAATTTCTGAGCATTAGGAAGGAAATTCAATAAAGCGACAAAAAGAAACCATCAGTCTCCACCTCTGCAATATAAAAAAACTTAACAGGTGGGGATATTTTCACAGCACATTAGTAATATAAAGCACTAAGGAATAAATTCATTTTTAAAAAGACCATTTTATTATGAAAAATAAGGAGCAAAAGGCCGTGTTCTCAGACGGGAACCTGTTGAATATTTTAATACGTTCATTTTCCTCAGTAAATATGTAGTTCTAATGCAATTTTAATCTAAATCCCAGTGTATTTTTTCCTGGAACTTCAAAAATATGACTCAAAAACCAAAAGAATAAGATTGTACAAACAGCTTAGGTATTTTGCATTAATAGTTTTCAAGTGAATTATTTATGTTTGATCACTACAGCAGTATCATAAAATAACTCGCATGATACTCTCAAATGTTGTCAACATGATGTCAAAGTTGGCATCCCAAAATTCCCAAGCGATATTTTTCAATGGTTGTACAGAAAGCATCTTTCTGTTAAGTTGTCGTGTTTTGTCTTTTTAACAAAGCTGAGACAAATTTTCCCGCTGACTTTCACTCACAGTTCAAAAATGTGCTCTCACAGGAAAATCTAAAAGAGGGGAAGGGAAACAGCCTCCAGACACATAAACACAACCGAGAAGTCAGATGATTGATATTTAACAACAACAAACAAAGTCCTAAGTATTACACCCTAAAAAGGCAGAGTGTCCCGGAAATGCCGTCTTGTGCCGTGCAGTCTGTGGATTCCTGTGAGTGCCAGAGATGAGTGGCTGAACCACGATGAGATATGGTCAAACACCAGAAACTTCCCAAAAGAATATTATCTTGTAAATAGCTTCAGAGAAAATAATTTTGTCCATGCTCTGTGTGTTTTACATTAATCTTTCCCAATATTTTATGCAGCATATAAAGTATAGAGTATCAAGTATATAAAGTATGTATATTGAAAACGGAGTGGCATCCTCTTTCTGTTTTTACAATAAAGGAGACACTTCTTCTTGAGAATTAAGCTCAAAACAGTTCCTGGCTCACTCAGAATACTTAGAACTCAACTGGAGGAATTTCAAAAAGATGAATATCAGATGGTACAATACAGAAGAATAGAGGTAAATTGTGAAGTCAGACAGAATGACTCCAGATGCAAGAACATCAATTCGTTCTCACAGTTGCCTGCAAACTACAAACTAAACACAGTGATTAGAATGTCTATTTCATGTAAACATGCTAAATGATCGAACACGTAAGTTCAATCAGAGATGCAATTAACACTGCACACCAAAAATCAAAGTGATGAAGTTGAGCGTTCACGAATTGAATCAGTTCCCTTCGACGCTTTCATGCTCCCATTAATATGTAGCTGATGCCACTTTCTGACTTCTAAGGATGATTTATTCCTCTGAGGAAGATTTATATGAGTTGAAATGATACATTTCTATTTTATTACTTGTGCCTACTGACCTTGAGCCACTACCAAATCACAGGGATTCACATCGAAAGCCAAAGTCAGATTCTGTCACCAAAACTCATGGTCTCAGGGATTCTGTGATTTCTTTTTTCTGGCATCTAAACTCTGTCTGTAAACACACTGTCCCTGTGGATTGTAATTACTCACAGAAGGCCCAAGTGCTGCTTTTATGAAGTCTCTGATGTTTGCCATATCTCTGGACCGTCATGATAGGAACCTGATGAGTTGAAAGCTGACTGCCCGTCAGCCACCTTGTCTTTCTTCTTTCTCCAAGCCTATATTATTTTAATTGCAGTATGCTGCTGCTGATTCTTAACTACTTTGCCCTCTACAAAGACATTATTAGCTAAAGCCCTGTGGCATCTTTGAAGTAATGATTCATTTTTTTCTTAAATCAACATAAAGTTAGCGGACTCCCTTGGGCATTCTCAGTCCAACGAAGAATCGCAACTATGCATCCCTGACAAAAAAGAAGCAAGCCTGTTTTTTTCCAAAGTTCTTCAGAAAAAAAGTATCCCACAATTTATCAGGTAATACATTCCAGTGTCTTTATTAACTCAAATAAACCTGTTTAACCTCATGCCAGTGTGTGAAACACAGAACTTCACTATACCTTACAGAAACAAAGCTAATCCATAAAATCCTGAACACAATGAGACAGTTCCTCATCTGTTCCACCATTGTCTTCTCATCAAGATTCTGAGTGAGTTGATTTTTTAAAAATGACCCTGATTCAGTATCCAGCTTAGGTTTCCTAACATTGAAATGGAATCATTCATCAAGGTCACAATTACGAAATAATGAGGTTTCCAGACTAGAATCTATGTGTTTACCTAGTTTCATTATAGGCCCAATGTAACAAATAATAGAAATTGTGATCTTAGGCAATGTAGAATTCTATTACAGACCAGTCATAGATTCGTGGAAAATACACATGCCACCCTGGAGGTGCCCTTTACTATCCTTGCACCCATTTTCCACCCATGGACCCTGTTTTCCACCCATGCACTTGGCCAGGAAGCAGTAGAAAAGAGAGATTAGGAAGGCCATTCTCAGGAACTCAAATCTATATCACATGATCACTCAGGAGCCTTAGGATATAATGCACTTGTTTGCTAGGACACCCATAACAAAGTACCCCAGATGGAGTGGCTTAAACTACAGCATTTTATTTGATCACAGTCCTGGAGGCTGGAAACCCAAGATCAAGGTGTCAGCAGGGTCAGTTTCCTCTGTGGACTCTCTCCTTGGCCTGTAGATAACCATCTTCTGTCTTCATGTGGCTTCTTTCTGTGCACGTCTCCGTCCTCATCTCCTCTTCTTATCAGGATGCCGGTCATGCTAGATTTAAGACCCATCCTAATAACCTCATTCTTCACTGAATTACCTCTTTATAGACGCTGTTTCTAAATACAGTCACATTCTGAGGTTGTGGGAGTTAGGACTGCAACATATGAATTGTGTGCAAGTGAAGTGTGGGGACACAATTTAGTTCGTAACATAGAGAAAGCATCAGCATTGCAGCAACATTTCTCAAAAATTGATGGAGTTGTTCACCACTCCTGACACAGGTGAACCCCGCTGGCAAATTAGTTTCTCAAAAGTAGAAGTGGGAAGAACAAATTATATTTCCCTATGTGTGTGTGTGGAGAAGGGGAGGCCAGGGATTCATGCTGAACAAGATTATTATTTCATTAGCAACATGGCGCACGCGCACACACACACACACACACACACACACACACAGAGAGAGAGAGAGAGAAAGAGAGAGAGTCTTATAATCATATTCATCTGTTTCTTCCTGGACCCCTCCTTTCAATGAAATTCCTTCTCTTTACCCATCTGGCAACAAGATGAATGGCAGCTTTTCTAGCTCTGGGTTGAGTAACTTTGAGTTACTGCAGGGAGAAAACTGCCTTTCTGACAAGAAGAATGAAATATGAAGGTGTGACACTGGGTGTTTCAAAACTCCTCCTCAGTGTCTTACAGATATCGCACGTGCTTATAACCTGGCACAATGACAAAGGGGGAAAAAATGCCTGTTTCTCTGGGAAGCAAGAAACCAACCATGAATAGACTGACATGAACTAAAGGAAATCTAAATGCTGGAAATGATCAGTGATGATCAGACAAATACTAATTTTAAAGCATATCTATGCGTATTGACTGCAAATGCTTTTGTAAATTTATTTCTTCATATATTGAACAATTTTCTCCAATTCTTACCATAACGGTTTTTCACATGTTCTTTATGTTTTATAAGATAACTAAACTTTTCCCAAACCAAATTTACACACCAAAATTGTAGTTCCTCTTCTTTCTTGCAGTCATATTGTTACTATTTGTAATCAAAATTTTGCAAAAAGTAAAAAGAATCTTTTTTTAAGAATGAACAATTTCTTAATTTAATATAAAGTTTCTCTTAGAGTGAGATTAACCTGATGTACAGGGGCAAAACTGCCCAAAAGGTCATTTTATGTAGAAAATGAAACAGAAGTTAGATTTCCCATCTTCAGAAACATTTAGGAGGATGTTGAGCATGAAATCCACTCCTAGAGCTGTATGCTTTAGGTTCTCTCATTTCTCCAAGTCAGCCAGTTTCAAGGCCATATTCTTCTTCTGTTTCCCTTAAACTTTCGAATACTCTTCCAGATAAACATCTATCAAAGACCTGTCCAATAAGTGCCAAATACTTCCAACAGTTTTGCATGTGTGGGTGTAAACAAGGCATTTATTCATTAACTATGTATTTATTAAACTCTTACTCTTCTAAGTATTGTGCTAAGTCACTGCTTCTGAACCAGGGAAAATTTTGCAACCCACCCTCAGGATATTTTCAATGTCTGCAGACATTTTCATTATCACACTGGTTGGGGGAGAGGGTTGCAACTGGCATCTAAAGTAAAGACCAGAGATGCTGCTAAACATCCTAAAATGCACAGGACAGCCCCTCCACCAAAGAAATATCTGGTCCAAACTGCCGTTGGTGCCAAGGGGGAAAAACTATGTAGATCCTTGAAAATAAAAGAAAGTCATAGATAAAGACTGGAAATGATTAGAAACCCACCCGGCTGAGCCTGGCCTAAATTGTCAAGCAGAAACTATGAGTTAAATAGTTACTGTTTCAAGCTAATACGTTTGAGGTTGACGTGTTTCATAGAAATAGTTAAGTGATAAAAATTGTTACTTAAAACAATGGGCCTGAATGACAGCACCCAAAATGATGTTGTCAAACCAAAAGAGATAGGGCAGAAGGATAGAAGGATGGAACGCTGGTGAGAGGCAGGTTTCAGAGGACTGGTGGAGAGACAAAGAGGAGCCAGCAAAAGTAAGGGCGTTGGGGGGTGGGGAGTGTCAGATGGAGGGAGAAAGAAAACAAGAAAGACAGAGATAAGGGAGTCAGCATGAACACTTACAGGAAAGGAGGGGAAGGCAATCAGATGAAAGGGAGAGGCCAGAAACAGAAGTATTAATAGGAAGATCCTGTTAAACAATACCTCCTTTAACATCACACCTTAAAGAAAAAACAAAGCTAGACTCCAGGAATCTGTTTTTAGGCACAGGGACCAGGGTTGGGCTGACACTTTACTGGCCTCCTGAGAGAATGAGCAGATAATTGGGATTCTGGTCAGTGCCCATAATACCTGAATGAAGGGCAAATCCCTCTGCCAACAGCTGGAGAACTGTCCTCACTGGGCAGTGAGGACATCTCATGTGTAGCCACCAAGATTTCATCAGGCCCATGACTTGTCACTGTAAGGAGCACTTTCAGGTGTGATACTGTTAGGTGGGGCTATAGATTTGAAAACTTTTCAAACCAACATCCTCCAAACAGAAGGCTGAATAAAAAACAGTAACTAAGTCTCTAATATTGATGGGTGCTTTAGGCAATGAAGCTCATCCGACAGGTCCAGCAGGCATTTGATAGAAGGGCACTTGTTCCACGGAGCCTGTAGAGCGGCCATGAGGGCACCCACTGGTGAAGGGAGCAGCAGGGCCACATGGAGAGAAGAGGGGGATTGTATCTGCACAGGGACTCCAACACGTATATACAAAACCCCCCCCCCCCCCCCCATCAGTAGAAGTGACAAGAATGAAGTAGACCAATCCCCGGTAAGCTATGAGGGCCCGCCATTGAGTAGAACTTAAATGACCACCAAGAAACCATGAAATAACAAAGTCTTGGGAAACCTTGGTATTCCTGTGCCTCTCCATGTGAAGATTCAGAGGCTTGCTTCCATTGTGTCTGTCCCCACAACTGTCCCAGGTCAGCTGGAGTGGATGAGGAGGCAGGACCGGGTGTTAGAAAAGATTGTGTTCACAGTCTTCAAAGGTAAAGCATAGCTGCTCTTTTAACAACTAGACTAAATGCATACTCACAGAACAACTAATATCCTAAGTCCCAGATTTTATTTAGAAGTGAGAAGTTCAACTTTGCAGTAATAGAAACTGACTCCAAAGTGGTCAAAGTTATAAAGCTGATTTGTAGTAAAATCACACAAAATAGTAATTTGCCCTGGATCCCTAGTCTAGAAAATTCTTGACTGCACTATGTTCTACTTAAATTAAACAGGAAATATTAATTGGCATTGTGATAGGTGAATAAATTGAGGGACAAAAACTGAGGTACAGTGATTTCCCTACAACTAGAGAGAGTTAGGATGAAATTCAAATCCAGATCTTAAGTGTTGGACCCCTTGAGCTTAAGAGTACCTTAATTTTTGTTTTATGTTATGTTCATCTCAATTTTCTGCATTACCATTTCTTCCCTCAAAAACTTACACCTCCCCAGAGTATCTTCTTTTTTTATTGACCCATGTTCTTTATCTACTTTCTGCAGCAACAGCTCCACTGAGAAAAAAAAAATCAGATATTACAAATCTAATTTAGTAACATGAAATAGTTCCCATGAGCTGCAGGCTGGCTGCTCATGAGCTGTGGTGAGATTTAAGTATTTAAATGTATATGGTTAATACCCTCAAAGCACAACAAAAGGGAATTTGTGATGAAGAAACCAAATAAAGTCATCCTAAAATTGCGGATTTTTTAAGAAGCAGAAGCATACAGATTTCAAAAAGGACAAGGAAAAATAATGGACAGATGACATGAAAAGTTAGTTCACACACAAAAAAGTATTAGACAAGTGGCCAATTAATATACAATTGAGGTTCACACTAACTTATAACAGAATGCAAATAAAATTCTAGTTTCTCATTTTTACTATCAGATTGCTAAAGATTAAGAAGTTTAATAACACTCAAGGATGATAAGAGAATTGGAAAACAGACATTTTCACACATTCTTAACAGAAACGTAAATTGGTGCAAATTTCTTGAAGAAAAATTTGGAAGTAACTATCAGAATGCAAAATGGACATGCCCTGTGGTATCACCAGTTTACTTCTAGCAATCTATCCAACAGGTGTATGTGCACAAATGAGCTTACAAGTTTATTCATTGCAGGATTATTTGTAATAGCAGAAAACTAAGCACAAACTAAGTACTCATTAGTGGTTAATTGGTTGTTCTTCTTCAGTGGGAGAAAAACTATACAATCATTCCGTTTTTAATGGAAATAAATGTATACATCTTCTTAGGGCTGAAACTTCACACTAGAATTACTGCAAAAATATTCCCACAACAATTCAGAAAATTGCTTGCAAGACATACATGCATGCGTATAAAGAGGTTTATCTGTGCATGAACCCTTCATAGACTAACACCAGAAAACTATTCAGAGTGGCTACCCATGGCTAGAAGTTCTAGGGAAGGTGTGAGTAGAAATGGAAGACGATCTTTAATTTGTATACTATGCTTCTTTGTCATCTTTAAATTATATCTTGCAAGCATGCATGTATTGCTTTTCTAATAACTAAGCTATTTAACAAAAAGAAGTCACACTGCTTCAGATAAGTAAACTAAAATTAAAATTCAGTTCTGATTGATTGTATCAAATTCTAAGTGTCATTTTGGTCAACTGAGTCCTGAGCCCAGGGGATTTTTAGAGTCACCAACTTTGCTGGTGTGTCTGGGATTGAAGGGTTCATGGGATATAAGACTTTTAATGCTGGCCAGGTGCGGTGGCTCACGCCTGTAATCCCAGCACTTTGGAAGGCTGAGGTGGGCAGATCAACTGAGATCAGGAGTTCAAGACCAGCCTGGCCAACATGGTGAAACACCATCTCTACTAAAAATACAAAAAATTAGCCGGGCATGGTGGTGCGTGTCTGTAATTCCAGCTACTCGGGAGGCTGAGGCAGGAGAATCGCTTGAACCTGGGAGGTAGAGGTTGCAGTGAGCCAAGATCACGCCATTGTGCTCCAGCCTGGGAGACAAGAGTGAAACTCCATCCCCTCCCGTACCAAAAAAAAGACTTTTAGTGCTAAAACTAAAGCAGTTCACGGATGAGGAAGTAACCTTACTGGGCTTGGTGACAGGAAGGCACCTGGGTGAGTGAGGTTCTTCTACAAAGACCAAATTCCCCTTGGGTGGATCCAACAGATTGAATGGAAGAAGCTAGAAGTCCCTTTGGCCCTCTATACCTAAATCACATTCTCCAAAATCACTTCTTTTAGAAATAAATACAATGTTCTGATCTCTAGCAGAACTCCGGGAGAGAAGACGGGTTTTATTTTATGAGCCTTCCTCAAATCCACAACAAATAATTATATACTTGCTACTACACACTAGCACCATTTTTTATGGTGACAATTCAAATGTCTTCACCCCACTTTTCAGGAGTGCTGAGGGTATCTTGGGCCAGTGAGGAAGGGAGGAAGTAGGGCCCTGGCCATACTCAGAACCAGGGGAACTGGCCTGGCCTGCAAAGCCACAACCCAAACCCTGGTGCCCAAACCAGGCTCTATCACGCCAAAATATACACAAGTAGGAACTGTCCAGTGGGTAGATGGGGTCTTCTGAGCAATTCCCGGACTCTCAGAGGCATTCATGGTTCCAGGTGCTCTCTCCTATTCTAAGCAAAACCCGAAAGCACTGGTGGGGACCAGGCTAGTGAGAGTTAGACAAAATGTCCATGCTCCAGGGAATGATTAAAAGTTTTAGGGAAACCATTTTTCTCATTAAGGGAGATAAAACATCAGAAACCAAAGAAGAAGTTGAGTTGTACAGACGTGAAACCCTGTGGTATCTGAGTAGATGAGAGGGTAGGAGGGAGAAAGGCAGGCAGAAAAATGGAGCTCAGAGGATATTTGAGTGCTCAGAGCTCATCCCATGCTACACGACAGAAAGCAGAGAGGAAGTCTTGGTCTACTCCCTGGGTGCTGCTGGGGAGGGAGCTGCAGGCATGGCAAGGCCTGGTGTAGCAGGTAGTGGAAGTTTGAGCCTCCGCTTCCCCAACAGGGCAGGGCTGGAGAAAGCTGGCCCTGACATTAAAGGAGTATTTTTGAAATATTAAATGATGTGGTTTTTTAAAAAATATTTTTTCTTCCCTTTATTTCTCTCGATCCCAAAGCGTCCCCCACGCACATAGATATTTATTATTTACTCATCTTACTCTTGCCTCAGGATAGAGATGAGACGCAGTGAAGGACAGAAAAATCCTAAGCTCTTTAAGGTTCTTATTTCTAACAGCAGTCGCTGCCCCGGAGCCAAGAGAGGATCTTAGGCAGAGACAAAATATCCAAAACCTCAACAGGAGATGGATTTTTCTGAAGGCTCGGGAAGGATTCCCTCAGGCTGGTGGTGGAGCTGGGAGAGGAATGAGGAGGCAGGAAGATGGGAACAAAGAGATCCATGAGTCCTGCAGCCTCCCAACTCCCCAGCACACCTCCAGGCCCAGGATGACATGGCAGACCCTCGGGAGGGAGCAACGGCAGGCTACACCCAACCTCATCATCCGGGACTCTCGATGGCCCATCAGATATTTCCATCCCCAAGTCATCTTAAAAGACCAGAGAACTATTTGACTTGAAGAAAACATACAGCCGGAGCAAAGTGCTGATGTCAGGAGTTCAAGACCAGCCTGGCCAACATGGTGAAACCATGTCTCTAGTGAAAACACAAAATTACCCAGGCATGGTGGCATGTGCCTGTAGTCCCAGTTACTCAGGAGGGTGAAGCAAGATAATTGAGAATTATTTGAACCCAGGAGGCAGAGGCTGCAGTGAGCCAACATCGCACCACTGCACTCCAGCCTGAGTGATAGAGTGAGACTCTGTCTCAAACAAACCAAGTAACACAAAACAAAAAGGCACTTTTGCAGCTCTCGGTGCAAGCCCTCCCCCGAGCTTTTGTTCTGTGTAACATCATGGAACTGTGGCACAACTCAGGGAGGGAGGTGGTGCAAAAGAACTGAGGCCAACTACTGTGCGGGAGCTGCAAAGACCCCACGGATGCCCCTGTGCCACTCGCTGGCTAGAACAACACAGCCCCTCTCCCTGCAAACACATGCGACTCTCTGCCTGGAGCTTCTTCTCACCACAGTTTCTGGATGAGCTGACTCATGGGCCTCAGTGTGAAGCTTTATCTCTAGTGTTTAATGAAAGTGAGGAAACAGAAAGGACTCCACCGTGAATATTCTGCCTTTACGGTGCAAGCTCCTGGCTGCATAGATCAGCATGTGAAGGCAGCCGAGGAAAAGGAAACAAACTTCAAAGTCCAAAGAGGAAAAAAAGAAGGGCCCATAGAATATTCTTCAAATGAAATTAACTGACCAACAGATGCTCTGAGGTTTTCAGGCTACTCAGCTTAAATCAGAGGGAGCGTATGCTAGGGATGGCAGGCCCTGCCTGGCTGCAGACTGTCACTTTCTTTTGGTTCTCAAGTAAGAATCCTTGAGGTGCTGTGCCGCAGAGCAGATTCAATTTTGTTCACTTAATTTTCATCTCTCCTACATGGTTTTCTTCTACAAAAATGGAGACATTATTTTCTTCAAGGGCCATTTACTATAGAAAGAAATACATATAAAGAGAGTAAAAGAAAACTAATATAATCATAAGGCAATGGATTTTTGTCTCTCCTTTTAGGCAGTCTGACTTCTGCATACATGGATTAAAAGCTCCACCAGCATTTATCACATACTATTTATACAGAAGCTTTATCACAAAACAGAAACAACTGGTCTTTTTTTTTTTTTTTTTTTTGGTCCTCATGACTGCTACCTGGGTTCAGGCTGTCCTCCTTTGATAGCTTTTATCTTACCTAGCATTCAACTATTAAATCTTGGGGTTTGGAGATAAGGCCTTTCTCTCTCCCTGTGTATGTCAGAAATGCTTTCAGCAGAAAGTCATGGAATGCCCAACCTGTGCTGACTTAAACTCTTGACATTTATTGCTATGTAATAAAAAGTTCTAGGTTTGATTGGCGGCTCAACAGTATCTCCAAACACCCAGGCTCTGTCTGTTCCCCAACTTAGCCACATCAAGCATAATGATTTCTTACCTCGCTGTCACAAAATAGCTGCCACAGCTCCAGGCATCGTGCTCCCACATGGTTATATTCAAAAGCAAGAAACTGAGGGAGAAACCAGGGAAGTGAGAGTGCCTTTATCTTTCAGCTCTTTCTTCTATGGAGGGAGAGCATTAGGACAAATACCTAATGCATGTGGGGCTTAAAACCTAGATGACGGGTTGATGGGTGCAGCAAACCACCATGGCACATGTATACCTATGTAACAAAGCTGCACATTCTGCACGTGTATCCCAGAACTTAAAGTAAAAAAAAAAAAAAAAGAAAAAGAAAAAAGAAAAAAGAAAAGAAAACCCTTTCCAGAAATACCTTCCACAGACTCACTCATTGGCTAGAAGTGGGTCATTGTTTCAATTATAGAGCCTCGCCGATTTTATTTCTTAAGTCATTGTCAATTCAGTTTCTTTCTCTTCTTTCTAATTGCTGCATTCCCCAAATCATCATTCTATTGAACCAATATCCTCCTAAAACGTCCCTGCCTCACATCTACCCTCCACACCAATGCTACTCCAGTACTCAGTAAGGTGGCCAGTCTTCAAGAGGCCCCTGTGACTCCTGCCTCCTGGTATTTATACCCTTATCAAGTCCTCTCCCACATGGTTGGGTGTGGCCAAAAGAACATGGCAGAAGTGGGATTTTGCTTCTGAGGTTAGACAATAAAAGACACTGTGTCTTCCGTCTTGGTCTCTCTCATGTCTCTTCTGAGGACAGTCACTGCCACATTTTGAGGATACTCAGCCACTCTCTGGAGAGATCCACAGAGCAAAGATGGCTGCCTCCTGTTCAACAGCTGCACGAGAGGTTTTGGAGGTGAATCCCCACCCAAGTCAAGCCCTCAGCTGACATCCTAACACCTTAAGAGAAACTCAAAGCTGGAAACACTCAGCTAATCTGCTCCCTAATTCTTTACCCATAGAAAATGTGAGATAATAAGTGTTTGTTATTTTGAGCCACTAAGTTTGGGGGTGACTTATTATGCAGTGATAGATAATGAATTCACTTACTGTGAAATTGTCCTGGTTAAAACTTATAAGTGGTCTCTACCACTTACAGCAGAGAACCTGGCATTGCCAGCAGGTGAGTTTTGGTCCACAGAGTCTTTTGAAGTATTTTGAACTGATGTTTCAAAATTGGGAGATGTTAAACAGAAATCAGAACATCTTGCCCCCCAACCATGTGGGGGCATGATGCCTGGAGCTGTGGCAGCTATTTTGTGACAGTGAGGTAAGAAATCAGAACATCTGCCAATCACAGAACACTCAAGGCCTGGGCCAGAGGATTGACTGCCTCCTTTACAAAGAGCATGTGCTCCAACTACCCATGGCCTGGGCCAGAGGATCGGCGGTCTCCTTTAGAAAGAGCATGCACTCCAACTCATTGAGTGCCCTCCACACTAATTCCCCCAATAGCAGTAAGGACATGTCATAGTTGCCACTTTTTGATGCCTGCTTGAACCATTACTTTAGTTATGTCTGAGATATAATTTTGTGAACCCATGTCGCTTCCAAAAATGGGTAAACAATACACTGAAATATCTCTATTAAATAAAAAGCTAGAAAAGGTTTCCACACGCCTAAGGAAACAGTCAACAGAGAGAGAAGGTAACCTATAGCATAGGAGAAAATATTTGCAAGTCATACATCTGATAAGAGGTTAACATCTAAAATATATAAGGAACTCAACTCAATGGTCAAAAACAAAACACAACAAAAATCCCCAAATAACCTGATTAAAAAATTTGCAATGGACTGGAATAAATATTCCTCCAAAGAATATATACAAATGACCAATAGGTTATATGAAAAGATGCTCAACATCACTAATTATTAACGCAATGCACATCAAAACCACAATGAGATATCACCCCACACATGTTAGGATGGTATGTATGTGTGTGTGTGTGTATGTGTGTGTGTGTATATATATACATATATATATATACATACACATCCAGAAAATAAGTATCAGAATGTGGAGAATAGAAACCCTCGTGCATTGCTGACGGGAATGTAAAATGTAAAATGATGCAGACTCTATGAAAAACACTATGGAAATCATCAAAAAATTCAAAATAGAATGACCAAGCAGAATCCAGCAATCCCACTTCTGGGTATTTATCTAAGATAACTGAAATCAGGATCTCAAAAAGATACCTGCACTTCCATGTTCATTGCAGCATTATTCACAATAGCCTAGAGGTGGAAACAACTTAAATGTCCATTGATTGGTGAGTGGATTAAAAAAATACAGTATATCCATACAATGGAATATTATTCAGCCTTCCAAAGAACTAAATCCTGTAATATGCTACAACACAGATGAACCTCGAGGACATTTTACTAAATGAAATAAGCCATCACAGAAGGACAAATACGGCATGATTTCAGTTATATATCTAAAGTAGTCAAACTCACAGAGTAGAATGGTGGTTGCCAGGGGCTGGTGGGAGGTAGAAACAGGAAGGTGTTCAATAGGTCCAGAGTTTCAGTTATTCAAGAGAAAAAGTTCTAGAGGTCTGCTGCACAACAGCGTGCTTATAGTTTACAATACTATATTATATACTCAAGAATTTGATAAGAGAACAGACTTCATGTTGTATTTTTTTTATTGGAGTCTCACTCTGTGGCCCAGGCTGGAGTGCAGTGGTGCAGTCTCGGCTCACTGTAACCTCCACCTCCCAGGTTCAAGAGATTCTCCCACCTCAGCCTCCTGAGTAGCTGGGATTACAGGCACCTGCCACCATGCCCAGTTAATTTTTTTGTATTTGTAGTAGAGATGGGGTTTTGCCATGTTGGCCAGGCTGGTCTTGAACTCCTGACCTCAGGTGATCTGCCTGTAATCCCAAAGTGCTGGGATTACAGGTGTGAGCCACTGTTCCCGGCCTTATGTTGAATGTTTTTTACCACAACAAAAAAGAAAGAGAAAAGGAAGGAAGGAAGGAAGGAAGGAAGGAAGGAAGGAAGGAAGGAAGGAAGGGAGGGAGGGAGGGAGGGAGGGAGGGGGGAGGGGGGGGGGGGGGGGGGGGGGGGGGGGGGGGGGGGAGGGGAGGGGAGGGAATAGAAGTTGGGAGAACATCTTTCTTTGTTAAACAGAATGTTTTCATCTTTTAACATGCAAACAAAGTATCTAAGAACTATAAGCAAGTCTCAGTTCACTCATTTATCTTACCTGCCTGGTCCCTTTAGACATCAGTGTTTATGATCCCAGGTCTACGGGGCAATGGTGCTTCATAAGCACAGCCCAGGTTCTCTGGAATCCAGCCCAGACCACCAAATCTTGCTGGCTCACCACTTTTTGACACGTCTCCCACTGTGATGGTTAACATCATGTCCTGACTTGGCTGGCATATGGTGCTCAGTTGTTTGGTCAAACACCAGTCTAGATGTTGCTGAGAAGGTAAGTTTTAGATGTGATTAACATTTAAATTGGTGGAATTTAGTAAAGCAGATTATCTTCCATTTGTAGGTGGGACTCACCCAATCAGTTGACGGTCTTAAGAGCGAAGATTAAGGCTTCTGTAGAAGAAGGAATTCAGCCTCAAAACTGCAATACAGAAAGCCTGCCTGAGTTTCCAGCTTGCCTGGCCAGCCATGTGGAATTCCGCCTCCAGACTGTAACACCAACTCATACCTGAATTTCCAGCCTGCTGGCTTGTCCAACAGATTTTGTTCAGCCCCCACATCATGTGAGTCAATTCTTTAAAGTAAATAAATGTCTCTAGCATGTGCGCCGTCTCTCTCTCTCCTTCCTCCATTTATTACACACATACAGATGGGTGTGTGTATGTATGAAAGGGATGTGGGAGGTGGGTATATTAGGTAGGGTTCTCCAAAGATACAGAACAAAGATACAGAACCACTGGGAAAGATAGATCTTTCTGTATCTTTGGAGAACCCTCACTAATATACCCACCTCCCACATCCCTTTCATACATCAGACTGCCAGTTTCTATCCTCCATGTCCTTGGTCATGCACTTGGCCCTAGTTATGCCACCCCCATCCACAAGGATATCTTGCCCTCCCATCCCCTCAGCAATGCATTTTCCTTTAACTCAGCCCAGCTGTCCCCCTGCCCAGGAAGCTTCCCGTGACCACGTTTTTCTCCCGGATGACACTCATTTGTGCAGATCCCTCTCAACCCACACATTAAGTTGGAACATGACAACTTCCTTTATGTAGCCTACCAGAAGAGGAACTGTGTCTTCTTCTGTCAAATGAATGAATAAATAAATGGATGAATCCCAACGTGTTATTACTGAGGAGGACAAACATAATAATCTTAGACAAAAGTAGTTTTATAGAATTACCATGTAAATCACTATAGAATAGAATAAATGCTTTGTAATTTAGGGGGAAGCAGAAGGATTTTTCTGGGCTTCTGGCAAAGCTTTTTCCTAACTAAATCATTTCAGGCACAGCTTTTGCAAATGCGTCTTCTGCTGGTCATAATTATGCGCCTCCCACCCCCCACTGCTTTGAATTACTTTGTGCTAACACCAAAATTGTTCCACAGAGAGTTGGATTTATTTGCTGAAATGTGATGAGGAGAAGTGGGATAAGAAACATACTTCACATGAGACACCCGTTGCTCGCACAGCTGTATTTCTGAGAAATATATTTCAGTCTTTTGGCTCCATTTCTTTTGTAGTTTAATAACTGAAGTACAAAGCTCATGAAAGCTGGGAATGTGTTGGAAGGTCAGTGAGGAAAAATGCACGTGATGCAGTTAGGAGAGACAAGGGAGTTAAAATAACGGGAGAAATTGATCACTTATGATCTTTCTGGTCAGTGGTTTATGGCTAAATATCTGTTTCAGCTAAAGACCAAACACTGGCTCACAGCCACAAAAAAGTAGAACAATTAAGAAACTCAGCAAGGAGAATTCCTTTTGTACCTCTATTATAAGCATATTTTTTATTTAAAATTATTTTATATAATACCAATAGAGTAATATCTTCATGTCATTATATAAAAGTAATGGCAGTGGCTAGTTTTACCACTGGATGACAGTCCTACACATTGGAACACATTTTCTCACCTAGCAGAAAGCCTTGCCTGTACCACTCACCAAATACTTCCTACAGTATCTTCCTCATGTGCACAAATGGCTTTATGTCAGAAATCAACATCCACTGAGACACCAGAAATTTGAACAGGTCCCTAAAGACAGGTTGACTGCTTTTCCTCCCTGTGGCACAGTCATTTGCAGTCTTTACTTGGTATTGCATCTATAAACGGGATGTAGATAATATCTCCATCATTTCCAGGGAACATAGTGTTATCCACATCAGCGTTCATGATAACAAACACGATGTCCCAACTGAACTTTTTAATCAGTACTTTTGGGAGAACCAAGTCTGTTTTAGTTTAACAGATGCATTTGATGTTGTTATCTAACCATCTGATGCTGTGATGAAGCACAGAATGCAGGCTATGTCATCAGCCAGCACTACACCATACCCAGGACTGGCCTCACCAGATGTTTGATCCTGGGCAAGATGTTTTGCCTCTCTGACCTGCAATACTCTGCTCTATAAAAGGAGGTCCATAAAAATCTCTTTGGAGGATCAATATGAAAATCAGAAACAATAAATTCAACTTTTTGGAATAGGGATTGGCACATAAGAGATGATAAAAAAACAAAAGAAGTGTTTGTAATAGAATGTGGCTGACACTATTCCTGCTGGTTCAGGATTCTGGCTGAAGCTTTAAACTGAGAATGGAAGAAAAGCCTTTCAGGTTCCAAAGGAAAGTGCTAAACACATTTCTTAGTACTTCTGAAAGATCAAAGAGCCAATCTAGAAACCAAACTGTGTGTCTAGCATGATACATGCAATATGTGTGCAACATGCAACTTGCAGGTATATGCACCTATATTATGTGTGTATATGTACATACAGTATCTATATACACATCTAGACATATGTAAATAAAGCTCATTAAACAGAATGTGCCAAATTGTCAGCCAATGGGGAATTGATGTGGATTCTCCCTCCATGATGAGAGGGGGAGCTAGGGTGCTTGCCCACTCTTTCAAGCTAAGGAAAGGGGATTCCAGGAAGACATGTCAAAAGAAACTACACACGCTTCAAGAGGAGAGATTGGCACCTTGTTCCCCGGCACAGCCAATGTACTACAGACTGAACAAAGTGTACAGGCAGCTCCTGAAAGAACTAAACGTGTGTGTGTCTAGGAATTTGGGGCATACGGAAGCAGAGACTGCTGCCTCTCCTATTCTGAATAATTCTGAAGATGGGAAGCTGGCAGGAGCAGGGCACCATAAAAGCCAGGAACTGAGGACGCACTTGGGGATGCTACAGCAGGTGGTTGAACCTCACAGTTTGAAAGCACCCACCCAATCAGGCATCCTGCTGGACTGAGGGCTCCCAGCACCAGGAGGCTGTGGGTATGAGGCCAGTGGAAGCAAAAACAGAGGAGAACTGCAAAAGGCTCTCCATACAGATTATTGATTTATTTGCAGAGGCTTCTGCGGGGCCACTAGGCAACCACAAAGGTGCTCTCAAGGGAGTGCCAGCTTTGGGGGCCAGTCACATGCAGAGGGGATAGATAGGGCAGGTGAGTTTCAACAGCCTCACATACAGGAGACTTGTCCTCTTTCCTCCAATCTATTTTCCCCCAACCCCTGCCCCGGAGAGTTGAGGAGAAGGAAGGACGCCCCAAGCCGGGAAACAGAAGAGCTTTGAACTGGATGGGAGACTGAAGCTTTCCCTCTACCTAGACTGTTAATACCTGACAGTGAATCTTCTCTCACAAACTGAGTCAGAGCATCAAGAAGGCTATGAACGAACCTCCCTGAGATGCCTTCAGTGAGCGGGGAAGGGAAACCCAACAGAGCAAGATTGAAATACAAGTGGGAGAAAAGTAAAGCCATTTCCTGTTTGTATACTTCAGCCTTCAGAGGCCACAACAAACAGGCTACATACGATTATATTATTTCAGAGCCTCCAAATGGAGTGACACAGACTCTTTTATTGCCAATTACCAAGGCGTGGAAGGTGGGGAGAGGACTCTCTAGCTCCTCTGCTCCATCTGTTTGTGTCTAGCACGTTGACTTCAACACAATGTGACTTAGGTACCCACATTATTATAGTATTGGGATAGGCAAGTGTAAAGGGGTCCCCGGAGAAAATTCCACCAGCCTGCTCACTGGGAGGAGTGTGCGCTGGGGAGGGCCTTGGGAAAGCAGGGAGCAGCCTGGCCTCTTCCGTTCTGGGGTGGGGAAACTGGGATTCAATCTGTGAGGCAGGAAACCAGCTAGCAGGACTCTGGTTTTGCAGAGGGTCCCTGTTTCCCTTTTGTCCCTTTTCACTCAATAAACTCTGCCCTTCTCATCCTTTGAAGTGTCTGTGAGCCTAATTTTTCACGGTTGTGTGACAAGGACCCCGTTTTTAGCTAACTAATGAGAAAGTCCTACAACAATATAGTGGGACAAAACCCAGGGACAACAAGCAAATTCATCCAATCCAGATTCTACCAAGTCTGTAAAAAAAAAAAAAAAAAATATATATATATATATGCTTACAGTTACTTCCAAACCTCTTTTTCTCATAATCACCCAAACCTAGACTAATGGATTCTCCCATTTCTGCTCTCAAAATTTCTCCAAACAAGTCCTTTTCTCTAGAGGTACAGAATTCCTCATCAGTTGAATATGTACCTTCTTTTTGCACTGTAATCTATGATCACGCATAAGTCTTTCTCTGAAGGGGGAAAAAAAGACAACTTTTGACTTGAAATCCAGCTCTGGATTTACCTAGAAATCAAGCTTGTTAAAATATGGTCCTCAGGGTTTAGAAGACAAGGGTGGGCTAACTCTGCATCTCAGCCTGCCTACCAAACCAGCCATACAATCAATAAGGAAGACAGATAAAGCCACTCAGGACTCATGCCTTCAGCATGACCAGACAACAGAGAACACTGCAACCTTCAAATTGCCTGAAAGTAACAAATTCCAACAGAGCTCTCACCACCTACTCACAGCTGCTAAGAGCCTGTGGATGCAGAGAGCAGAGAGGGAGGCAGAAAAAAGAGCTAAGAAAATAAACAGAGGGAGCAGAGGGCTGCGAGGAAGCACAAACTTGCCCTAGAAAGAGGAAATGAAATAGTCAACGCAAAATAACCCAATAGCAGTCAGGACTTGGAGATGCATAGGAAGGCCCTGGAGAGTGGGTGGGGCCAGAAGGGGTGGCCTCAGAAGGTACTACTTGTGGGGGATAATCAGATCTAAAGAAAAGATCTGATGCCCCTTGGAGATGAGACAGAGATGGGAAAGAAGGACTTAAATGGGGGGGGGGGGGGAATAAGGAGCCTGCAGAAACACAACAGTAAACTGGAACAAGTGGAGAGACCCCTTGCTCTTGATTTCGAGGTCTCAGTGTTATCAAGATGTCAATTCTCCCTAATTTATAAATGTAGTGCAAGACCAACAAAAATTCTAAGGAGCTTTTTAATGGTGACAGACATGTTAGAAAACAACACACAAGAATATCTAGGAAAACATTAAAAAGGAATAACTTGGTGGGGGTGAGAAGGGGATAGTACCCCTAGCAGGTGTTAAAACATAATATAGACTCCCCACAATTAAAACAGAGTGGCACTGGCACATGAATAGACTGACATCAAAGAAACAATAAAATGTCAAGGAAAAGATGAAAAAATAGAATTTCCATTTGGAAAAACATAAAAGTAGATCCATCCCTCAAACCCTACATAAGAATAAACTCCAAATGAGTCAGAAATGTAAATGTAAAAATAAAAGTACATATACTAGAAAAAAATAGATAAATTCTTCTATAACCTATGTATATAGTAAAAGGCTAGGTCTGACTTAAATTTTAAGTGCAATAAAATAAAATACTAATATGTTTATTTGCATAAATTAAAATTTTTAAAAGGTTGTATGGAATAACTACATCATTAGTAATTTTTTTTTTTTTTTTTTTTTTTTTTAGGTGGAGTCTTGCCCTGTAGCCAGGCTGGAGTGCAGTGGTGCGATCTCGGTTCACTGCAACCTCTGCCTCCCAGGTCTCCCAGGTTCAAGCTTTTCTCCTGCCTCAGCCTCCAGAGTAGCTGGGACTACAGGCATGCACCACCATGCCCAGCTAATTTTTTTGTATTTTTAGTAGAGACGGTGTTTCACCATGTTGGCCAGGATGGTCTTGATATACTGACCTCGTGGTCTGCCCACCTTGGCTTCCCAAAGTGTTGGGATTACAGACGTGTAACCATAAGTACCATAAGTAAATTTTTAATTGACAAAACAGAAGAAAAATTGGCAAGAAACATTGCAAATAGAAGAATTAATGTCACTAATGTACAAGGCACTTTGCAAAATCAGGGATTAAAATATCAAAAGTCCTACAGAAAAATGGGCAAACACATGAAAAACTATTCATGAAAAGAAATACACGCATGGCCTAGAACCATATGAAAAGATGCTCAACTTTGTTTATAATACAAGTACACCAAGACGCTGGGTACAGTGGCTCACACCTGTAATCCCAGCACTTTGGGAGGCTAAGGCAGGAAGATTGCTTGAGTTTCAGACCAGCCTGAGCAACACAGAAACCCCCATCTCTAAAAACATAAAAATAAAAATCAGGCTGTTAGTGGAAAAGGAGGCAAAGTTTTTGACCAGGTGATCAAAATTACACTATCCATGTGAAGGACATAGCATGTGCTTCCAGAAGCGATGACAGAGGACACAGTATCTTCTATGCAGTGGGCTGTCAACCCAATCACAAGGAAGCTCCAGTCAAGCATAAAATAGGGAGCATTCTGTTTAAAAAGTGAAGGGGCTACTGTATTCAAAAAAAAAAAAAATCATCATCTTAAAAGGCAAAGAAACATTATGTAATTGTTATAGATTAAAGTAGGCTAAAGAGTCACGACAACTAAATGCCATGCCCAATCCTGAACTGAACCCTGTACTGGAGAGAAAGTGTTACAAAAGATATTAATTATTATGTTTACTGGAAAAATTGGAATATGGGCAGTGTATTAAAGGTATTGCATTAATGTGTGTGTAAATCAATAGTGTAACATCATTAGTGTATGTGGTTATATTAATAAAAGATATTTTTCTCCTTTTAGGAAATACACACTGAAGTATCTAGTAGGAAGGACCACGATGCACATAACTTATCTGCAAATGATTCCAAAAAAAATGTGTGTGTGTGTGTGTGTGTACACAGAGAAAGAGAGAGAGATTGAGAGAATATAAATGAAACGAATGGGTTAAAAACAAGTGATTCTGGGTAAAGAATATAAGGATGTTCCTTGTACTATTTTTGGTTTTGCAACCTTTGGAGATGTAAAATTATTTTTAATAAAAAGCCTAGAAGTAATACTGGTTTCACTCTTCACTCTTCCCACTTCCTCACTTTTGTCTACCCTGCAATTCACTGTCACCAAGCCTGGGTCTCCACTCTTCCACCAAAAACTATTCTGGCAAAAGGCCCAATGTTTCCCTAAATGGGACATCCAACAGAAGTTTTTTAACTCTTCATCTTGCTTAGGTCAGTGGCAGCAATGGACTCTTGTGGCTTCTTGCTGCTGCTTAAAAAGCTACACTTCTTAGACCTCTATGCTATTTTCTTTTCTTGCCTTCATAACCACTCCTCTCTAGCTTTCCTTTCTTTTCTTTTCTTCCTCTGCTCACCTTTTAAATGTGAGTTTCCCAAGATTCTTCATTTAGATCTCATCTTACTCAACATTTCCCTGAGAATATTCTTCCATTTTTATGGCTTCAAATACCCTAAACTGGAGAGGCAGTTAAATAGTTATTAAAACTCGATTAGTATGAGCATATTACTTAGCTCTTGCTGTATGCCAAACAACCACAAAATCTCTGTAGCATCCAACAAAAAGCACTTCCTCTCATGGATCTGTGCATTGTAGAGTTTGGCTAATCTGGGCTGGGCTTTCCTGGGCATGGCTTTAAGCCGCAGGGTGGACTCATATCTGCTTGGTGAGTTTCTCATCACATTTGCTTAGTGAGTTTCTCACCCTCTGTGGAATGGTGGGCGAGTTGGGACGTCTTCTCATGGCAATGGCAGGAGGCAAGAGAGCAAATTGAAATGTGGAATGTACCTCTGAAGGCCCTAAGGCTAGGACTGACCCACTGTCATTTCAACCCACATTCCTTAGGTCAAAGAAAATCATAGTCAAGTCTAACGCCAAGGGGAGGGGAAATCTGCTCCATCTCAGGCTGGAAGGATTAAGAGTCTGATGAGAAAGAGAGTGACTGCAGGGAAGGCTGGGGAACTGCACCTGTCTGCAGTAGGAATGTATGAACTGACTTGGAAACTGTTTCAACCTGCCCTGGCAGGAAAGGATGAGCTACTGGGACCAGAGTTCCTCAAGGCGAGGCATCAACAGGGACAGATGAGAGGGAAGGAGCGGAGAGAAGCAGTCCAACTTGAAGATTCACTCAGTGAGGAATTTTACAACCCCTGCGTCTCAAAGGTTTTCAGATTTTCTTTCCACCCTGGCATTTTCCAGGGAGCCCCAGGAGTGCCATGCTCCACTTGGAGGGCTGCTGTGCCCATTTCTCTTGTCACATTCCCTTAGACAGATGCAGCAGTTGTTGCAATGCTGGAAAATCTAGAACATGATGTGCTGTTCGACTAGGGCTGCCGCAGCACCCACCCCGCCTGCTGCAGGGCAGTTGCTAAGAACTGTGAGATGCGAGGTTTCCCTTGCCCGTGTGCAACCTGCTTACCTATATAAATAGATAGCTGATCAAGCTTTTTTTGGCAAAGATTCTCTGACAGGGTAGGAGCAAAGCACATGCCAGCAAAGGGCAAAGGGGCTCTCCATAGTCTATCTTTGAGGGTTCTTATGAAGTTACTATGTTTGGCATGAAGGCTGCTCACATTTTTACATGCATTTGATCTCTTTAAAATTGTCCAAAAGAAAGTGGTACATGAAAGTATGTTCTGAAACCAGAAACATGGAGCATGACACTTCAAGTTACAGGCTTTGGAGTCAGGTGGGTGTTTCCCGGTGCTGCTGGCCAGCTTTGAGCTTAACTCTCCCAAGGGTCATCTCTTCATCTGGGGAGTATGGCCAGTGCTAAGTCACAGCATTATACAAGAGTGACACAAAAGCCTGTGTGAAAACCCCTGGTGTCCTGACTAACCCACAGTAGGCGCTGAATGAATACAACCTTTGAAAGGTGTTGTCATCATCATCATCCTTTGCAGCGTTGCTGGACCTTTTTCTCTTCCTAGCTCACCTCCTACAAATGTGTTACGCAATTGTGACGCATATATTTTTGGACATTCTTAGTTTACAACTGCAAGTGATATTGAATATTGCAAATTAATTGACAGTTTAACGGCTTAGAGGATGTCTCTTACTTGGGTAATTGGAAAATAGGAAATTAAAGGAGAAACAAATACGGTATTATTTGAGTATTATTTATGAAATAGGCTCAATATTTCATTTCAATAAAATTTCATGTATTTTCCAAAAAATATCCATTTTTTCTACTATAGTACCTTCCACTTATCCAAAATAAAACCTAATAAGCAACAGTAATAGTCAACAGTCAAATATTGACTAACTTATGTCCTAGGCAGCTTCTAACATAGTTCCCAAGAAACCCTGTCTCTTTATAGGTGGCCAGACCAGTAACTTAACTTGCTACTTCTGAGAAGATGTTTTAAAAGACCCTTCCTTATTACTGTCTCTCTCTTTGTCTTCTTACTTGCTCACTCTGATGGAGCAAGCTGGCATTTTGTAAACCTAAGGGTAAAGGAACTGATCATGATGACGGTCTCTGGCCGACAGCTGGTAAGGACCTGAGGCCCTCAATCCAACAGCCCAGGAGGAACTGCCGCCAAGAGGACCCCTCCCCAGGGGACCCTTGAGACTACCATGTCTCTAACTGCAATCTCATGAAAGACTCAGAGCCTCTGCACCCAACTTAACTATGCCCAGATTCCTGACCCATAGACATGGTGAAATAAAAATGCTGTCATTTTAAGCTACCAAGGGTAATTTTTTTACATACCAATAGATAACTGATACGACTACATTGTACTAACATCATCTGGAAGTTTAGATTTGATCTACGTAAGATGGAAAGGTTACATTTGCTGCTTTCTGGAGAAACCCAATGGATCTCTTTGGAGACAAAATGTTCTCTTTCCGTGTCCTTTGGAGCAGGGGTTGTCGTGGAGAATTATTCTTAGAAAGTGAAATGCTAAGCTTCAGCATCGTGGGTCAGCCTCAAACTTGCAAAGCAAAAGTTTAGATCTCCATATTCTTTTTACTTGTGTTCAGTAGTAAATCTTCCTGTGTTATCTTCCTCCTTTCCATTGCCTGAGCTATTGTCTGCATTACTGATCCCTCACACAGCCATCTCAGCTTACTACAGAAAAATACCTCCTGGTATTTAGAATGTTCAAAGCACTTGAGCAAGCATATTCACAACCCATACTGATGCCAAGGCTGAATAATTGGGCTTGGAATATGCCTGGGACCATGACTCCAGATGAAGCCCTAGATGGCTGCCATCAGCTCTGCTTTGCCCATACTGCTTACATGGAAGTGGTCATTTAGGCCATGAAATGGCCAGACAGAGGAGCTCACCACTAAGAAGCCTCTGCTGCATGACAAACTCCCTGCCTCAAAGATTGTGCCTAATTCTTGAGTGGGCAACCTGCCTCTGAAGCAGATGGACAGAGTGAAAGCAGGATGGAGATGGAGAGCGAGCACAGAAATATTTCAGTCTAGGGTCATATTGGCATTTGGGAGCTCGCCACCATCTGCTGTTCCCGGGTTCCCAGCTTGCTAATCCAGCTTGCAGATGGATTGACATTTTTCAATTTCTTAAATCTTGGGAAGAGTTTTGGTGGTTCTCTGTTGCTGCCATGAAGACTGTGCCTGTTCTCTGTCAAAAGGCAGCCAAGGTCTATAGCTAAGGCGCCTAGATTCTATCACTTCATTATCGTGGGCTTGTAGTCTTTTCCTGAGGGGAGAGTGCACTGATAATTGTGGGCTGCAGGGCAAAAGCTTATTACCTGTCTTCACATCGTGTCACATGGGCCCAACAGCACATTGTTATAAAGAGAAGACAATAAATTTGAAGAGATGAGGCCAACTCCTCTCAGCTCCTCAACTCCTGCCACCCCTGTTCCCTATGACTGACCAGTCATGGACAATATCTTACACATACTCCCCCTTCCCAGGGCTCCTTTCCTTAGGATCACTCCCAGGTGTGTGGTGCCAGGAAGAGGGGAGATGCCCACCCTCACTGCCAAGGAGAGGCAGGAGTATGCCAGGGCACTTGGGTGCAGGGATGAGCCACCATAGGCAACTCAGCTGGGCCCACTGGCCGTGCCCTCGCAGGATCTCAGCTTTCGGGTGCACCTGGTGATGCTAGTGATGCTCGTCAGGGGTGAACTCACCTGGCTGGCATGATGGCTGGTTGTGCTGCCGGGCACAGGGCTCCCAGCTGCTCTTTGCTCTCTTAGTCCTGGGAGGAGCTTTGCACTGGATCCAGGGAGAAAGGAGTAGCGCTTGGACATTGGTCCTAATGTCACTGAAATAAGGCAGAAGGCTCTTTCTTTGTTCTTCCTCATTGTTCCTTTGGCATGACCCTGTGACCTATGACCCGTGGAACATGGAGCACATCTCAGTCTTTCTCCTGTTGGGATGTTGGGATGTAGTTGAGAATTACATTGATCACTCTGCAAAAGGGCTTCCTTGTGAAGACTTAAGGAACAGCTCATCCTTCAGTGTCAGGAAGAACAGTCTTGGATTCCTGAAAAACTGACCAGTGTACGCCTTATCGAAATGCGACTGTGGCTGATTTCATTTGTATCTTCCCATTGGCCACATTAGGCCAAGAACCATATTTGTGGCCCACCTCCCACCACATACAAGGCTGTGTGGCCAGCAAGACAATCTTTTTTTCCAGTTCTATTTTAACTTCAGACCCTTTCAACTTTATTTGACCCTTTAAAAATGCCTATTTCTTTTTTTTTTTTTTTTAACTATGTTGAAATATTATATCCTTTAAGGTCATTTTCCCTGTTCTTTTGCAATGAGATAGAACATAAATAGCATATTTAATATGCTAAAATAAACTTTTCTCCCAATGGTTATTTCCAAGATAAAAATCCATTTTATATCCTATCCCACCATGTATGGACTGCAAATGTAGTCTTTGTGTTGTCCTTAAGCAAATCTACCAATAAGATAAAGCATTTTCCAGGAAACCATTGAGGCACGCTGTATCCTCTTCCTGTGCAGATTACAGTAATAACTGACAAATCTCCGACGTCACAGAGCCAGGTGGGGCACAGGAATGACTTCATTCTTCAACAAACATGAGTTTTCCTTGGGAAAGCTTTGAGCAAGTCTTCTCTGGTGTGTGGCTTCGGGGCATATCCACGTGTAGCCACTTGGCTGGACACTGGGAGTGGAGTCAGAAAGTGGGTACGGAGGCACTTCTCTCAAATGACTTTACAATTTAGGAGAAAATCCTGATTGCAATGTAATTCTTCCAGAAGCAATGACTAAATCAGTCAATGTAGCATTATAGAATCGTTCAAGTGTGTGCATTAAGCCCTGGAAATAATGGAGGCATTTTGCGGGGGCGACCCATTTGAAACACATTGGCGCTGTGCTTCTGTGATTTCCAGCAGCCGCATGGGCCACCTGAGTCACCAAGCTGCCTGAAATCAGTAGTGTACAGGGGATGAGGGGTGCTTGTTAGAGAAGGGGGTGAACTAGGTGATAGCATCCTAGGACCAACTGAGGATGATGGCTCACGGATTTCCCAAATTTAAAACTGGGACTTCTCAACAGAGAAGCTGAACAGGAAAGCTTCACAAAGTCATTTTCCTTTTGATAAGAAAGTGCTAATTAGCACCATGCATTCTCCATAGAAGACTTGTTTTCACACTAGTTTACCTATGGATGGAGTTTTCATGTAAACTGTGAGTGGCAGAGGGGCCCATCATCAATGTTTAAAATGGGATCTGTACATGGTGTTCCTCAACCTCTTTGAGAAATATGAGTGCTTTTTGTTTCGTATTAGTGGTAGAAGCAGTCATTTGAAATTCTAGTCACAGCAGTTGCTGAGCCACAAACATACCCACAAAACACATGCTTGGATAGCGTGTGATCTCACCTGCACTGTCAATGTGTTTTGTTTACACTTGATCAAGCTTTTCATACTGTAGACAGTTCATTTCTTCCTCATTCCATCCTTGAATTGTTAGGCCTCAAAGAGATGAGGTATTACGTGATAGTCATCTTTGTTCCTCAGATCTTAGTACATTTCTACCAGGAAGCAGACATTTAAACATGATCATTGAATAAACAGAGTTAATGGAAAATAAAAACAATTAGTCTCAGATACCATTTTTTGGAGTTAACTGACATGATGCTCCCATATTTGCTGGGACATTGTATCCTTCTCTATTTGAGAAACCAGAAGAGTAGACTTCATCAACTGGGTAATCTTACAGCAGAAAGCCGTGAGAATGCTTTGGAGAGTCACAAGTCTAGATCCCAAGTAAAAGACTGTCAACTCTTACCACCTGGGAAAGAAAGGGATTCCCCAGACTGGAGAGAGAAGAGAAATCAGATTGAAAATCATGGCAGCTAAGATATAGGTGGCCTCTGAGCAAAGGGTAGCACCAGTGTCCAACCCACACCAAGCCTCAGCAGTGCTAACAAGGAGTGCAGAACAGCTGAAGCCTTGAGAACAGCAGAGGCCTGGTTCCACATAGATGATAATGAAACTGCAAGAGCCAGAGTAGAAGTGTCTGTGTGGTCGGCTTCTTGCTTGAGGGCCCAAAGCAGCCTTGCAGAGTTCCCAGGGCCCCAGTGAGGTGCAGGACTAGCTAAACACTCCATGCGTCCAAGCACTTAGCCTCATGGGGTTGCCCTGGCCCAGCGAACATGAGTAGGAAGGGGTACAATGCATCTTGGGTATGAGTGCAGAGCAGTCGCCAGATCTACAGATGAGCCAAACAGAAATGGGGAACAATGAAGACAGGTGAAGCCTGGAAAGCAAAGACCAGAGATGCAACAGGAGAGTCTGGACTCTGAAAGGACAACTAAGTACGAGATAGATCAAGCCCCCTCCCCCTAGATTACATAGAATCCTAGAAAGGTTGGCAAAACCCAAATTGGTAGACTACATTTCTACCACCCCAATGGAACGGGCTCTCAAAGTTGAGTTGCAGAAAAAAAATCATTTCTTGCACAGAGAGATAATGTAGATTAAACTTTACTCCCGTCCTGATAAAACTATATTGCCACAATACACAAATGAAGATGCACTATATCTGATATTAGCACAGTTTTCATTGGTTTCATAACAGACATTTGCAAAAATAAAGGAACAAAGGTCCAACATGACATTGTATTTACATAGTATTTTCATGACCCAAAATCCAAGACAAAATCGTCCTTTACACAGTCACTGCTGGCAGACCGCCACCAAGTAATGTGTTTTCAAATATTCAAGGTGGGAGAAAGGGTCAGGACTCATTTAGGAAGTCTGGTAGAAGTCAAGTTTGCAAAAAATGAATTTACCCAAATGTATAGAAGGCTTGCCCTACTAGGGTGGCCTATTTCATGTGGATGTAAATAGTTCATGGGGAACGGAAGCTGCTGGGAAGTAGGGGAGTAAGGGATAGAGAAGTCCATTTCCCAGATGAGCCGAAGAAATGGAGAGCAAAACCCAACGGCAAGCAGCACGTCTACAAGTAGAGCTCTTGCCAGCCTTAGTGGCAGATCTGGAAACATGGGGTTTGCAAGACTCAACACACTCTATTCTTGGAGGAAACCAGTGGCTCCTTGGGACACACAGAAAGAAGATTCCATGGCGTCTCTATCTCAGCAGGGAAAACTGAGGCCCAGGGGCAGTTAGGATAGGCTCTCTTGTTCAGGACTGAAGAGGCTTCCCCGGTGCAGGCAGGGAGTTGGTCAGTGTCTGCCAAGGAGACAAGGCGTGAGCTATCTTCTGGCTCAGAGAGAAAGAGCAGGCAGGAAGAAAAACCAGCATCCACCTGTGCCACAGTTGTGCTTCCACCTCTGTCTTGCCCTCTGCCCCTCGCCTTTAATCCCATTTTATAAAAATTCATACTCAGAGGCCTAGCTGGGGTGGACCCCAGTCTGACCGACCCACAGCCCAGGCTGGTCACAATGTGTGCATGTGCTTAGCAGTGGGGGGTGAGGGGGGCAGTTTTTGGGGACTGCAAAAGGAGCGTCTATAAAGAAGAACCTCATCTCTCACCCCCTAGGGGCAGCCTCTATGAGGGAGGACCATGGTCCCTGACATCATGGGACAGTCACGAGTGAGGGTCTGTGCTGGGGTCAGGCTGGTGGGCAAGTTGGTCTGGCCTCTCCACAAGGCTGGCGCTTGCCTCCCCCATTAGTCAGTGGCACTGCTGCTCATGGCTGTTTTTAATTTCTGCCTTATGACCATATTTGACACACTTTGCCTCCAACCTAGGGTCCTTATTTATTCTTGGACACATGCCTTGGTGACATGCTACCACTGCCCTCCCTGCCTAGATTGTGTTTGGCAAGCTGTGGAGAAGCTTCCAGAATCCAAAAGACCCTTTCTTAATTTGAATGGGGACAATTAATTTAAAGCAGGCACACATAAAACCGGAGGCAGCACTTAGCAATAAGGCACAAACGTTTCTTTAAATGTTGTTCTAAAGTCAACCTTGACTTTCATCCTCAACCACTTAATTGACAGAAACACAAGTGTATTTGCCAATATGTGGGCCGGCTCAGTGACCCATCCACTGAAAAGTAGAAAGTGTATCATGTTTTGAGTTACAGCTTATTGAGCATTAAGCTTTCTTCCTGTTTTTTCTCACTTTTCATGGTGATATCCACAGATATTTTCCTGTACTTGTGTGTAACATGACTGTGCCCAATGTTAGACTGGTGGATGGTAGATAAAGGGGGCAAGAATTCACAAAAAGGAAGTTCTGGGAAAGGAAATTGAGAGTTTATAAATATATGAATGCCAGCTCATTTTTATTTTTTAAATAAAGTACTCTGCACAACACACCAACGGAAAATCATAGCATATAGTGGTGATGATTGCCATTTTTCTGCATGTATCTTTGGGTATTAATTTTATGAAAGATATAAAGATGATTTTGATGCAGACGGATTCTACATGTTACTGAGAACATGAAAAGGAGGCTCAGGCAGAAGTAAGAGAAAAATTCCACCTTAGGCTCTTTCTTGCAAGGTGCAGTTTCTCCACCACTGACATCTTAGACCTCACAGTGAACTGGCAAGAAGGTCCAGGGAAGAGATTTCTATAGTTTCTTGGTTTTGAATAAAAGAATACGGACCCAAAAACCTCATCTTCACAAGATGACCTTTTGGAAATAGATAGAAGACTTGATATCAAATGTGCTTGAGGTGTGGCTCCAAAGCAGCAAATAAAGGCAGGTGCCACACCCATCCAGGTACCATCCAGTGGGGGCCTGGGGCATCATATGTCCCAGAGCATCTGGGCACGGGGAGGCTGCCCAGCAGTAGGATATGTGGTTTCGAGGACTCAAAGACACATAGGGCTCTCTGCTTCTGAATCTCCAAGAGGATGGAGAGCTGGGGCAGGTGCACCTCCGCAGTGAGACACCAGGGCATGAAGGGTGGCATGATACGGTTTGGCTGTGTCCCCACCCAAATCTCATCTTATACTGTAGCTCCCATAATCCCCATATGTTGTGGGAGGGACCCGGTGGGAGGTAATTGAATCATGGGGCGGTTTCCCCACCCTGTCGTCATGGTAGTGAAAAAGCACCATGAGATCTGATGGTTTCATAAGGCATTTCCCTTTTCTCTTGGCTCTCATTCTCTCTTGTCCGCTGCCATTTAAGCAGTGCCATTATTGTGAGGCCTCTCCAGTCACGTGGAACTGTGAATCCATTAAACCTCTTTTCCTTTATAAATCCCTCAATCTCAGGTATGCCTTTATCAGCAGTGTGAACATGGACTAATACACAGCACATCGGTGGACTGAAGTCCATTGCCCCCCATGAGTGTGCACTGACAGGTGTGCCCTCCACTAGCTGAGCACACCACCACTCACCTCCCCTCCCCGACCTGCTCGCAGCTAGTCCACACCCAAGCTCTGCTGACGCTGGTCTCCTTTATCTCTCAGCCTGACAACTCCCCTCCTTCCCCACCACACTCCACTCAAAGAGGCATCGTCTATCACCCAAACCTCCTCACTGATTGCTCTGCCTCCTCTCCTGCCTCCCTCCCATCCATATCTGTCCCCAAGCTGCATCCAGACTCCAGGGAACACAAACTTGGCCGTGGCACCCTCTTCAGTGACTCCTCCTTGTGTCTTCCGTTGCCCTCGTAGTAGGGACTGACATCCTGATGTGGCCCATGTTTGCCCCCTGGAGTCTGCCCCGGGGAGGCCCCCAGAGTCTGCCCCTACCCAGCGGCTTCCTTACCATCATGCTGGATTCCCCTTCTGAGCTTCTCCTAGGCAGCTGTCTGCCTGTACCTCCAACATTCTACGCTCCCTTCTGCCACCAGGCATTTGCACACCTGCAGTTTCCTCTTTCCGAAATATTCCTTCAGCACGCCTTACTTAATAAATTGCTACTCATCTTTTAAATACAGCCAACTTCCCATTCTTCTGGAAAGTATTCCTGGATCCCTGGAAAGGCCACAGTTTCCATGATATACTCCATGTGTGTCTCTTTGCAGCACTTACATGATTTCCATTTAACATGTGGTTGTGTCACTTTTTGATTACTGGCTGTCCTCCCTACTAGACCAGAAGCTTCTGGTGGGCAAGACTTGTCTGCTTTTGCAAATCATGGTAACCATGGTACTTAGTTTAGTTGTTGACATGTAGTCGGCTCTTTCTTACAATTTGCCAGTTATGGTTAACGCTGTGCTAAGCTCTGGAGTTTTAAACAATGAACCAGGCAGGTCAGGCCTTACCTTCATGGTATTTTTATTTTATTGCAAGAGAAACATACAAACATAATAGTTAGAGATTACAAAATGTTTAAAAATAAGGACTGCTATGATACAGAATAATAGCAGGATACATGGAGTCATCGGCAAAGACCTCCTGAAGCAAGTGATATGAAAATAGAGATCTGATTGGTGGGAAAGGATGAGATTTGCCTAAACCAGGGAGGAACATTCCCATCATTGGAAGCAGCAAGAGTGGAGACCCTGAAGCAAGGACGAGGGCAGCCTTTAGGAATGTGTCCAGAAGGCCCGAGCTCTTGGAGCAGAGCATTGAAGGAAATGGTGGTTGATAATATAACTGAAAAGATTTATAGAGACCAGAAGGAGAGGAAGAGTTTGGATGTTATTCTGAGTGAATGGAAAGTCACTGAGGGGACTTAGGCAGAAGAATAACCACACCTGGTTTACATATAAGACTCTCCAGGTGGGATTTATGGAGAAAGGATTGGACAGAGGGTGCCTTGGATAGGGCAGAGCCATGGAAATGGGGAAGATGGAAGGCGATCTGTCCCAGAGGCGTAGACAGGAGGCCAGGGAGTCCTCAGGAATTCTGGTTTCCATAGCAGAGTGGATGGTGGCTCATTTACTGAGGTGGAGAAGACTATTGAAAGAATGCATGAGTTGATGAATAAACAAACAAGCAAACATGTAGAGAAAAATGTACAATAAAGGAGACTGAGCCTTCAGGGTGAGATATATTCATAAGGCATATAAGCTTCCATATCAGTCAGCGTTCTCTAGAGAAAGCAAACCAATGGGATATGTATATAAAGAGATTTATTTTAAGGATGTAGCTCACATAATCATAAGGGTAGCAAGTTGATATTTGCAGGGCAGGCCCACAGGCTGGAAACTCAGACAGGAACAGATATTGCAGTCTTGAGGAAGAATTATTTTCTTCCCAGGGAAAGTATTTTTTTCTCTTAAAGCTTTCAACTGATTAAATGAAGCCCACACATACAATTAATGATAATCTCCTTTACTTACAGTCACCTGATTATAGATGTTAACCACAGCTGCAAGATGCCCTTCACAGCAACACCTAGCTTTGTGTTTGGTTAAATAACTGGGTACTATATATACCTTAGATACATTGACACATAAAAATAACAATCACAACTCTAAACGATTGTTCCATGGAAACCCCTAGGCTTTACCAATAATGTAACTCAGAGGTCAGCAAACTATGGTTGGTGGGCCAAATTTTGCCTTCCACCTGTTTTTGTGAATAAAGTTTTATTGGAACACAACCATGCCAATTCATTTGTGCATTGTCTATGGCTGCCTTTGTGTAACAGCCGCAGAAGTGAGCAGTTAGGACAGAGACCAAACAGCCCGCAAAGCATAACATATTTACTATCTGGCCCTTTGCAGGAAAACTTTGTTGAGCCCTGGTGTCACTTCATTTTGTGGAATTACTCAGGCAGGGTGACTGCTGCTAGGCAATAGAAAAGATTCAGGAGTCAAAATGGTTAACGGGTCTGAAACCAGTGGAGATCTGGGAAAATTTTAAAAGAATAGTCAAACATGACAAGAGGTATCACTGGGGAAAAGAAACCCAAAACATTAGCATTTGGCTTCCAAGCAGCTCACATTCTGGCCTTAGACAACTGTTACCTCATTGCTCAGAAATGGAAGCTTAGAGCCCACGTGGAAAACCGACCTCCTAATAAATCTCACACAGAGGATGCAGCAATTTGTTATGTGTGAGAAAATGGCACTGGGAAAGCAAAACACAGCCAGCTTGCTTCCTATCACAAGTAGCAATTGGACTCAGGTTTTCACCTAATTTTTAAGTAGCTTATCATCACCTCCGAAAAAAAAAATCTAAAAATTGCATTGCTTTTTTTTTCTGAGAAGAGCATATTATGAAGTGTAAACATTAAAAAAGTCATTTCCCAATATAACTATTTCCAAGCTTTGTCTACCACTCGTGCTACCATCCAAATGTTGGTGTCCCCTCCTCCCTGCAAATTTGGATGCTGGAACCTAATCTTTAGTGGGATATTACTAGGAAATGGGGCCTTTGGGGAGGTGATTAAGTTGTGAGGGTAGAACCCTCATGAATGGGATCAATGCCTTTGTAAACAAGATGTGAGAGAGCCTGTGAGAGAGCCCGTTTGCCCCTTCTGCTCTGTGAGGACACCATGGGGATACTCTGCAGAAGATGCAAGAAGCAGAGGCCCTTCACTAGACATGGTATCTGCCGGCACCTTGATATTAGACTTCACAGCCTCCAGAACTGTGAGAAATACACGTCTGTTGCTAATAAATTACCCAACCTAAGGTATTTTATTGTAGCGTCCCAAACTGACTAACACAACTCACTATCTTCAAATATTTTTGTCCTGTCAATACAGCTCCCTCTCCCTTTTTTTTGGAATAAAACCTTGCTGAAATGAACTGACTCCAATATCTTGATTTGTTAACCCCCATCTGAGCCAAAATAATGTTTGTTTGAGAATCTACTTTAAGTACTGACTGAAAGAAACTACATAAGAGTATTTTATTGCCAGTGTGTGAGAAAATATGTCAGAGATAAGATTAATCTTTACAAGAGACAAAAAGCTCACAATGTTTTGCCAAATAAAATTAATTTTCATAATTTGCCTAGTAGGTATTTACTCTGCTATACTAGCTGTTTAGCATACAAACCCCTACAATCCCTGCAGGAATCCTAGACTGTGGCCACGTTTTAATCTCAGGTTTATAGATGAGAAACTAAGACAACCTGGACTTAAAGCCAGGCCACTTTACTCCACAGGCCACACCCCCCAACCACGGTGGAAGCTACAGCTGTGATGTTAAGAAAACAGAAAACTGCTTCTCCAAAATAATAAATTATACATTTATATTCCCTTTGACTCACCTGAATGGTGCTCCTTTTTATTTAGAAATGTAACTGTATTAGTTTGTTCTCATATTGCTATAAAGAACTACCTGAGACTGAGTAATTTATGAAGAAAAGAGATTTAATTGATTCACAATTCTGTAGGCTGTACAGGAAGCCTGGCTAGGGAGGCCTCAGGAAACTTACAATCATGGCAGAAGGCAAAGGGGAAGCAGGTACGTCTTCACTTGGTGACAGGAGAGAGACAGCAAAGGGGGAAGTGCCACACATTATTAAACTATCAGATCTCCTGAGAATTCACTCACTATCATGAGAACTGGAAGGGGGAAGTCCGTCCCTATGATTCAATCACCTCCCACCAGGACCCTCCAACACTGGGGATTACAACTCAACATGAGATTTGGGTGGGGACACGGAGCCAAATTCCAACATCTTGATTTACTAACCTACATCTGAGCCAAAATATTGCTTGTTTGAGAATCTACTTTCAGTAACAACCGAAAAAAATTTATAAGAGTGTTTTATTGCCAATGCGTGAGAAAATATATCACATACTGACAAGATAAAATAAGATTAACAGTTACAAAAGGCAAAAAGCTCACAAGGCTTTGTCAAATAAAATTGTTAATTTGCCTACCATGTATTTACTATGTTATGCTGTTTATCAAATAAAACCCCCTACAATCCCTACAGGAATCCTAGACGGTGCCTACATTTTAATCTCAGGTTTATAGATGAGAAACTAAGACAACCTGGACTTAAAGCCAGGTCACCTTACTCCACAGGTCACACCCCCAACCACGGTGGAAGCTACAGCTGTGATGTTAAGAAAACAGAAAATTGCTTATTCAAAATAATAAATTATATACTTATATCCCTCTTGACCCATCCGAATAGTGTTCAGTTTTATTTATGAATGTAACTTTTTTAAGAATGCGAAGTTTTATTGAAGAACCTGCAAAGTTATCTCACATAACAGCAATGTTCCTGCCATCATGCTGCATATGGAGATAGATACCTGTAACAATCATCTTTCCCTCTGACATCGCTTCCACTTTCTCCAGTGGATGACAGAGATGACAGATAGGACCTGCACATCCAGCTTTCTCTGCTACCCCTTGAAAAAGCTCCATTTATTCCAATCAGTGGACACGCAGCTTCCTGGTTTTCTTACACTTACTGTTACTCATAGAGTATCTCGTGCTGTTGTTTGCATTTTTACTAGTTTCAGCTTATTTTGGGATTTTAATTAACGCACAGCTTTGTATTAAAAGTCATAGATTCCACTGCTCCTCCCAGTGTTTTACACAGGTTTTACTGAAATCCAAACCCCTGCCTAACACACCTCTTTTTCTTCCTCACTTTCCATGGCAAAGTCAGAATTTATTCTTGAGATTTCAATCTTCTCCGTCTTTTAGCTTTCCTGGCTATGGGACCACAGAAAGCTGGCATTGCAGCTATGGTCTAGCAGGTCAGCGTCCCAGTCTTATTCCCTCAGCACTTACGATTTCTGTGAACACCGGCTCAGCATCCAACCACAAGCCCCATCTGCTCTCTTGTGAATTGTCTGGGATTAATGCTGCTTGGGCTGACAGTAGGTGGATCAACATCCCAGCTCCCTCGCCCTTCCTGTAGATGACATTTCAGGTTCATGCTCTATACTGTCTCCCAGAGTTTCTCAATGGCACCATTCTCCGGTTAGCCACAGTGGTAAATTCCTTGGTGATGCATTTTGTATCTCTGTTTTGCCTTGCAAAACCCACTTTCTAATTGCTGTTCCTTTGGATGGTCTCCCAAATAAAGCACGTGTGTTTGAAATCTTATTTCAGGTCCAAATTAAGTCAGCATGATGTATAGCATACCCTATCTCCCCTCTCTATAAGGACATTCCTTTTAGACTATCTCTTATTTCAGTTCTGAGCTCTACTCTGTCAAGTATTCCGGATACCCATGAGGGCTTAACAAAAGGGCCTACATCTGTCACCCTAGATGGGAAGTAGCCACTTCAGGAAAGCTCTGTGATAGGTACGTCTAAGGTCATAGTTAGAAATGCCCCCACCCTTTCTCATTAAGTTCTCCCTACCCTTGTTCACATTTGCCACTTTATTTAACTCTTTTCCTTCATATATTTTTAGACCTAGGCTGAATTTAGCAACTTTACATCTACGCTTTCTCATTGTGCTAGAGTCTTCATCAGGGTCATGCAAATGGGGAAATAAAGGTTGAGCAAATAGGGAAATATTATTATCCATATGGATTGTGAGAGTGTGCAACCTACACCACCGTCAGCGGCAGCCCTGGTATTCATCCGGCCCCATTGTATTCTGCACAATCCAGCCTCCTACTAGAAGAACCCAGACTCTTGTTTCTCCATTAACAATGGCGGTGTTGACTCACACATTAGGTCAACATAGCTGCAGGAGGTTCTGGAATCTGGCCACTTTGGCTCTATCACTTATTAGCTGAGTGACCTTAGACAAGCTATTTAACTTCTCTCCAGCTCAGTTTCTCATCTGGAAATTGAGAACAATAATGATAACAATGTCATAAAATCTTTGTGTCAGGTGAAATCGTGCATGCTGAGTGCTTTGACAGCACCCAGCATTTTGCAGGTTTTTGACAGATACCAGCCACCGCTGACTCTCTGTCTTCCCCCTCTGCAGGCCCAGCCTCCAGGGCGATGACAACGGCGAGAGAGAAATATGAGCCCAGCCTGCCAGGTCAGGAACAAGGAGAGCGAGGTGCTGCCTTTCCTTTTCCCTGGCTCCTTCCAAATGGCAGTGTGGACAAACAGAACAGACAAGACTTTGTGGATGTGGAGCACATCAACTCATCACACCCATCAATTTAACCAGAGCCAGTCAGCAGTATCCCAAAGCTTTGAAGGACAGGGGCTCAATTAAGCTATTAATACACAAATCAAATTTCTTGTCTTCATGACTTACTTCTTTACCAGCAAAAAGCCTCCAAAACCCTTCTCAGATCCTTGTCCAAGGTGAGGCTAAACTCTGTCACTGGTGGGGCTTCCTCTAATTCCCTGTGTTGTTTTGTCTGCTGTGACGTTATCACTCTAAGAGGGAGGCTGCATTCCGAGAATAACAGAGAAGGACACGTATGGTGCAGTGTTAATGCAGAACTTTCTCTCCACCTGGCTGCAGAACTATGCTCCTCTGGCTGCCCTCATGCTTGTGGTTAAAAGAATATAAGTTACTTCACAATTCTCACCCCTCAAATACACTATTTCTCTTTCTTCCTGCAAGAGTTGAGGTTTTTTTTCTCTTTAGGGTCAACTAGCACATTCTTTTAATTCCCAGGAAATTATGCTTTTCCAGGGATGATTACCACCCACTCTTTTTTTTTTTTTTTTTTTTTTTGAGATGGAATCTAGCTCTGTCGCCCAGGCTGGAGTGCAGTGGCGCGATCTTGGCTCACTGCAAGCTCTGCCTCCCGTGTTCACGCCATTCTCCTGCCTCAGCCTCCTGAGTAGCTGGGACTACAGGCGCCGCCACCACGCCCAGCTAATTTTTTTGTATTTTTAGTAGAGACAGGGTTTCACCATGTTGGCCAGGATGGTCTCAATCTCCTGACCTCATGATCCACCCACCTCGGCCTCCCAAAGTGCTGGGATTACAGGTCTGAGCCACCACGCCTGGCCAATTTCCACTCATTCTTAAGAGTTTATAAGTCCAAAGGTAAGACCCTGATCCAATTGGAGCTGGAGCTACTGATGAGAATGAAAATGAGAAACCATCTCTGTGTGCTCCTGGACTGTGAGAGGTAAAATTCGGAATCTGGTAGCTGTCACGTTTCCTGATAAATTAACCAGAGAAGTGGAGGGAGGGGGAGGCCTGGGGAAAAGGCGCTCCTCCTAGGCTTCAAGTCCTGAAGCCAAAGCATATTCTTCACTTTGACTCCCAAAAGTCAATTCACTATTATTCCGATAACACTACCTTTGTGGAGTCTGATTGCGGTACATGGTTTCTGTCACTAGCCAACCTAGCGATGATTATTACATTATTTAAATTTGCCATCCATTTCTATTTTTAGGAGGCCCTCATGGGTGATCAACCTCCTGGTTTGTGAACCAGTTCATGCTACGGTAGTGATGGGGAATAACAGTTACCACACTACCCTCTGTGATACCAACTCTGCCTTGACACCCAATGTTTAATGCCTTGACCTAAAGTAATGACTAACAAACCCCAGTGCCAGCAAACAGGAAGCCCACAGAGAACCAGCATCAGTGCAGATGAGTCTCGAGGCAACACCCAAATATCCCACTAGGCCTCTCTCTTCCTGCATACACATATGTTAAGGCTTGAGTTTAATTTTTTTCTCACACTATAAAGCTAAGCTGTGTCAGTAATCCCCATGCCAACCTGCTGGAGAAAAAGTCAATCTAACATCATTACATTTTTTGGCTATTTTAATTCAGTTAAGAAAATGAAAAATGACATTTTCCCTAGTACCTGCCTGTTTCTAGAAAAGGCTAACTGGAAATCAGAAACAAAGAAGACAGCCTTTAACTGCTTTACTAATGGGAGCTTGGTCATGTCATTTCCAAATCCTTCTTTTTCCAAAAGACCCCACTGATAGTCCCGTATTCATAAGGCACCTGCTCCCTCACTGCTACAAGTTCAAATCCAATTTTATTTCCCCTTTGGAGCTTTTCCTGGTGAAATTATAGTTTCTCAAAGTGAAGGTGAACAGTGTGCTGGCTTATCTGGTCCCTCTGTCACCTTCTCTACCCCTCATCTGCCCTCTGCAGGTCAGGGGGTCAACAGTCTCCAGGACAGGTGTTAACTAACCCTCCCCTGAAGGCACTATGTGTTGGGCAGTGAGAAACCCAAACTACATTCCAGACCCACTCATTTGAAAATGGAATTAATAAAACTGAGAATTAATGAATAACATTATTTTAGAAGGAGTCACAATTGCAAGGTGACCTGCTAACCCAGCATCCAAAAACCTGCTGGAATTTACTCTGTCATCTTTGGTGATACACAGCATTATTACATCTTAGTTGTTTAATCCATAAGAGTCAGGTAAGATGCCAAGCAATTCCTTGGAGTTACGGTAAAAGTTATTCATGCAAACACTATATTTGTTAAGTGATTCAAGCATAAAGGCCATTCAATGCTTACACTCTTTCTGATGCCCTTCTTATGCTCCTTCTTTCAAAGCCTGGTGGCAAAAGCAGTCCCAACTCAGAACACAGGAATACAACTTGAATTCAGGGAATTTAAGATGATCTCTAAATCAGGATGAGTCCTAACAATCCAAACTATGTCTCAGAATTACATAAAATAATGGTGCATGTTATATAATCGGTGGCATTTTATATTCGATGAAATACAGCAACTGAATTAGCTCTCCCAGAATTCAAGGTCTTTTCAAAGCGGGATTTAATTTATATTTCAGTAGCTTTCCCAAAAATTTTCAGCAATTGCACCCTCCCCGCCTATTCATGAAGTTGAGAGGGATCACAGAGGTTGTCTAGTCCCATGTCCCCAGAGATGTTTTGTGGTGATAGACTCTAACCAATATGACCTCTGGTATTTAGTAAGTCTGCAAAATGTTGTGTCAAAGTTTTCTCAGAGCCTTTTATATGCTAATTGAAATTATGGATTTGTATGAAAGGTGTTCTAGTCTTTAGGATTTCCCTCACTTACTTGACCACTAAACCTTTTTGCCTAGGACTGATTTGTAGGAGAATAAAAATGCTGAGAAAAAGTGAGGCCTTGAAAGATGACACAACCTGCCCCAAAGACCCAGCTAAAGTGGTATAGTCAGGAATGCAGTCTGGCTCTTCTTATTCTGGTTCTGACTCTCCTACCACACAGCACTGCTTCATGGATCAGTTTTCAATGAAATGAGTAAAAGGCACCATGGTGAAGAGTTACCTCTTCACTCACGCACTTCCCTGAGAATTTCAAAACCAACAAGTTAACAAAACGTAAAGACAAATTTACACTGGAAATCAACAACCACCTAAGCTGTGGAATTTTTTAGTGAACTGTGATGTCCATTAAAATCTGTCACCCAATTGCCTTCCAAAACCCCAGAGCAATTGAAGCACGCAAGGATTTTTCAGTGGGCAGGGGTTAAGGGGCAGAAGCCAAGAGAGGATCAGAGACATCTCCCAATAACACAGGGGCCCATTTCCCTGAACCTGTCAAAATCTTTGCACAGGTAACACCGAGGAGTGGGTCTCCTGTGGCTGGCTTTGCAACTCCTTCTCTTCTGATTATGAAAATATCCTTCTTACACTGCACTGCACCATACTCATTTGCATTTTTATTGTTTTCACTCAAAAGCTCCTAAGTTATTTAGATGAGCTCCATTAAACAAAAATCTGAGTAATTAGTTCTTTTGATGTGTCCTAGTGGCAGCTGAGGAACTTGAAGATGTTTATTAACCGTAAGATCAGTCCCAGGTGGGACTTATTAGAAACAGAGCTTAGCCCCAGAGCAACCGCTCATTAGATCCTGAACAGGAATTAGGCATTTCTCTGTTCCCATGCCATTCTTCATCAACCAGCCTCTGCCACTTGGGTAGGATTATTATATTATATATTTTATGCCACTAAAATACCACAAATCATTGCTTACATGAAGTCCCAGAGGTGGGGCTAGAGAACAATCGCACCCTCCTTTAGAGACTGCAGACCCACAGAGAACAATCAGGTGGGACTCCCAGAGATCCGCTACTTAATCCTCTCATTTGACTGGTCAGAGACAGAGATCCAAAGAAATTAAGAGACTTCCTCAAGGCCCACAGCTGGTCAATGGGACCCACTTCTCCCGGCTCTTGCTTTAGTAAATTATCCATGCCAAGACATTTCCAAGTGCTTGACAGCCACCCACGGATGCGGAATGCTCTGAATGATCTATGGCAAACCACCCACTCTTTTCCCAGAATGATAAATGTTTCTTATGTCCAATGTTGATAGAAAATATATGAAAACAAGAAAACTTGGGGGATCTTAGAAAATAATCAAAAGGAAGATTTACAGGAAATAAAACTGAGCAGTTTGGAAAACAGAAGTTGATTGGCATCTGTCGCAGAAGGGGATCTGGGTTCTCACCTGTTCCCATCTGTTGAAGCAAGCCCAGTGCAGCCCTCAGTCCTCAAATCTGTAAACCAGGCTGAACAACCCCTGCTGACTGGGACGCGATGGGAAATGAGTCAACTAGCCCCTAAAAGCTCCTTCCGGTCCCAGTTGTGCCTTCATTCTTGAAGGCGGGTTTCTCTACAGCATAAATGTCATTATTCATAAGGCTTTCTCCTCTGTGTCATGTAACATAGGGCAGCACAAACAAGACTTTTTTTTTTTTTTTTTTTTTTAATAGATGGGGTTTCGCTCTTGTTTCTCAGGCTGCAGTGCAATGGTGCAATCTCGGCTCACTACAATCTCAGCCTCCCGGGGTCAAGAGATTGTCCTGCGTCAGCCTCCTGAGCAGCTGGGATTACAGGCATGAGCCACTATGCCCGGCTAATTTTGTATTTTTAGGAGAGATGGGTTTCTCCATGCTGGTCTCGAATTCTTGACCTCAGGTGATCTGCCCGCCTCCGCCTCCCAAAGAACTGGGAATACAGGCATGAGCCAGCACGCCTGGCCTGCACAAACAAGATTTTAAATATGTTTCTCTGTTACTCTCCGAGTGTTTTGCTAACAGATGATTTGTGAAGAATATACATAGAAAGGCAGCTCTCATTTACCCACTGAGAATCAGCCTCCTGAAAACTTTAGGCAGACTCAATAAAAATAAACTTATCACTACATCCTGCTCCTAAGTACCATGCAGAACACATGTCGGGAGTCTGTAGCAAAATAATTGTACTCCCCTGACAGATTTCTACATGCTAATCTCAATGTCCCTAACATAGCATTTGACAGCTTCGCCAGCCACATACAAACAGAAGAAACACCTCATTTTTGTGGGGAAAACATTTCAAAAGGACAAAATATCTTTGAACCTGACTCTACCTTACTATCATTTCTCATTTTTATGTCTTATTTAAGATCTGTGAAAAACAATCCAAGGGTTAGGTTGATTTTCTTAACAAAAGAAAATACCCAAGGTTGTTTTCATAAATAGACAATCTTAACTCAATTTTCTTCTGTTACCACTTGCCACATTTAAATAATCTCAACTGCCAGGAAAACTTAAAAAGGGAACTTTCATGAGTTAGGTGGAGCTTGTCTGCATCTAATTCAGTGTCATTCACAAGATAAAGCTAAAAATCTTTATCTGCCTGAAGTTCTTACTGGAAGGGGAGGAAGAAACCCAGAAGATAAATGAACAATGCATGTCTAAATTAAAACTGAACCAAAAAAAAAGACATCAGTGAGAGAAACAGTCAGAGAAACAGAGAGAAAAGTAGCAACTTTAAGCATGATAATAACTGAGCTACATCCTTAGCAAAAACAAGATCTCATCAGGAACCAATCAGGAGCACCAACCTGAATTTGCTGATTCATGGAAAGAAATATGTGACAAAAAACAAAAACACTTATTTTTCATTTTTTCATTTCTCCAACCAGACAACCCACAAAGACACTACACTTATGATACATTCCAGATTAACTTGACCAACCAACTCTCTTGGAGTTTACTGTTAATTGGTACAGAGGCAACTCCCTTTTTTCTCTTCTGCCTCCCAGGATTCCCCTCTGGATGCTAATGAAGTATGGAGATTTCTAAGTTTCATCATCTCAGTTCAGCAGTGCTATTCTTTTCTATAGGCAATATGGAAAAAATAAATGTGGAGGATTTCTGGATGGAAACAGTTTACAATCAAACGTCCCACTGTTGACAAAATCATCATAACTGTCACTTCACGCCTCTTTGCCAACTGTATAATTAGTGTCATTACCAGTAAGTCACGGAAATATAAATGACTGTGGATTATACAACACAAAACTGCATAAATATGAATATTTTATGGTACCTAAGCAATGTCACAAATTGTACATGACATAGACTTGGCATTTGCTTCCAGCAGATCTTAAGATTTCTCACCCAGACTAAGTGCACAGTCTTACCATATAGTTTTAGAAAGATGTTTCCGGGTGGATGTTACCAAAGGCAAGTGAGGGGAAGGAGAGGAGGGAAAAAATTCTCTTTGGAAATGATTTTTTAAAACATAATTATTAGCACATTTTTATGTTTAGGACATGAAATTCCATTTTTATATTTTCCTACATGGAATATAATTTCAAAAGAAAATATTTTTAAAATAACAGTTTAAAGCCAAATGTATTCAATTTTGTATCACCTACTATCCGATCATTCACGTTTGGATACTTTGGCAAATATGTTAGACCAGATCTCTCTGCACCCAAGTAGCCTGTACTCTCCCTGACTGGAGTGGTCTCTTCCTTTCCCCTCTGCCCAAGACCAGCTCAAGGCACACTACTCTCTCCCTTCTTTGAATTTCTAAAGGCCAGACTCTGGAAAGCACAGGTTTTGACATTTTTTAGACTCTGTAAATTATGGCGATCAAACTCTTTTTGTTTGAGCATACATTTGGAATTGCCATACTTCTATAAGCAAGCCCCTTTTTAGTGTCCAATATTGGGCCAGTGGGTCATAGGTACTCTGTCAATATGTAAGGAAAATTATTAAGTGGGCATGTTCACTAGCTTTTATGGAAAATAAGATCAGAATGGAAAAATATTGGATAAAACCCAACTATTCTTTTCAACAGAATGAGATCACACCCTGGTAATCAAAAACATCCATATACCAACAAGCGGTCCGTGTGGTCCTTAAAACATGCCAGTAGGGATTGAGAAATACCCTCCTAATCAAGGTGATTATTCAGGACAAACTTGGATATATAGTAAGGGGCAGGTGAGTCTTTCATGACATCACCAGATTATCAGATCTTTGAGGAAACAAAGTTGTGTCTGGTTTGTTTATAGCTGTGGTGGGCAAAACAATGGCCCCCAAAGACATCCACATTCTAATCCCTGGAAGTGGCGACTATGTGAGGTTATACCAAGCAAAAACAAGCACAACGTGTTCTTTTTTCTTTAATGTTAACCTAGAAAATGTTTATCATATTTAAATTATCCATTTTGACTCGGTTACTGTGTTTTCTGAACATGTATACAATGTCATGGTGAAGTTTCAGAAAACTTTTGAAATCTGCAACTGCATTAGACAAAGAGTATAAATGCACCTGTTCAAAGCTCAAAACATAAATTTCTGTAAAATGAAGATGGACTGATAGGTTGAAACTTCATCTTACAAGGTGTACGGCGACACAGAGCAATTAATACAATGACATTTGTGCTTGAGGAAACTTACTCTGGGTACATTGAAGAGAATGAATTGGTGGAAAAAGGCTGTGGGCAGACCAAACAAGAAGTTGTTACATTAACCCCAGCAAGAGATGCAGTGGCCTGGCCTTGGATCATGGCAGTGGGGCTAGGCAAAAGTAGATGAATTTGTAGGGAAGGTTAGGAGGTCATATTGACAGGAGTTGCCAACTGGAGGAAGGAGAGGAAGAAGTCAATGGGGTCTAGACCACATGGTGAATGACAACCATTCAGTAACGTGCAGAGCATGAGATATTATGGTTGATTATGAAATTTATTATGGTTGGACAGAATATAATAAGTCCTGCGTTAGGCATGTGTTTGTAATAAAAGAGGTGATAAGAAGTAATTGTGTTAGATAATGATAAATATTTGAATACATAAGTTGAAGGGAGAGATTTTTTCAAGAAACATAGGTTTGGAAGTCATTGATATATGAATAAAAATGGAAGTCACTGAGTATGAAAACACCCAGGGTAGTATAGCCAAGACAATCCTAAGCAAAAAGAACAAAGCTGGAGTCATCAAGCTACCTGACTTCAAACTATACTACAAGCCTACAGTAACCAAAACAGCATGGTACTGGTACCAAAACAGATATATAGACCAATAGAACAGAACAGAGACCTCAGAAATAACACCACACAACTACAACCATCTGATCTTCAACAAACCTGCAAACAAGCAAAGGGGAAAGGATTCCCTATTTAACAAATGGTGCTGGGAAAACTGGCTAGCCATGAGCAGAAAACGGAAACTGGACCTGTTCCTTATAACTTATACAAAAATTAACTGAGGATAGATTAAAGACTTAAACGTAAAACCCAAAACCATAAAAACCCTAGAAGAAAAGCTAGGCAATACTATTCAGGACATAGACATGGGCAAAGACTTCATGACTGAAACACCAAAAGCAATTGCAACAAAAGCCAAAATTGACAAATGGGATCTAACCAAACTAAAGAGCTTCTGAACAGCAAAAGAAACTATCATCAGAGTGAACAGGCAACCTACAGAATGGGAGGAAATTTTTGCAATCTACCCATCTGACAAAGGGCTACTATCCAGAATCTGCAAGGAACTTAAAACAAATTTACAAGAAAAAACAAACAACCCCATCGAAAAGTGGGCAAAGGACGTGAACAGATACTTCTCAAAAGAAGACATGTATGAGGCCAACAAACATATGAAAAAAAGGTCATCATCACCGGTCATTTGAGAAATGCAAATCAAAGCCACAATGAGACAACATCTCACACCAGTTAGAATGGTGATCATTAAAACGTCAGGAAACAACAGATGCTGGCAAGGCTGTGGAGAAATAGAAACACTATTACACTATCGCTGGGAATGCAAATTAGCTCAACCATTGTGGAAGACAGTGTGGTGATTCCTCAAGGATCTAGAACCAGAAATACCATTTGACCCAGCAATCCCATTACTGGGTATATACCCAGATGATGATAAATCATTCTACTATAAAGACACATGCACACATATGTTTATTGAAGGACTATTTATAATAGCAAAGACATGGAATCAACCCAAATGCCCATCAATGATAGACTGGATAATGTAGCACATATATACCATGGAATACTATGCAGCCATAGTACAGAATGAGTTAATGTCCTTTGCAGGGACATGGATGAAGCCGGAAGCCGTCATTCTCAGCAAACGAACACAGAAACAGAAAACCAAACACCGCATGTTCTCACTCATAAGTGGGAGTTGAACAACGAGAACACATGGACAGAGGGAGGGGAATGTCACACACCAGGGACCATCGGCGGGGTAGGAGGCAAGGGGAGGGAGAGCATTACGATAAATACCTAATGTATGTGGGGCTTAAAATGTAGATGACGGGTTGATAGGTGCAGCAAACCACCATGGCGCATGTATACCTATGAAATAAACCTGCATGTTCTGCATATGCATCCCAGAAGTTAAAGTAAAATTAAATAAATAAAAAAGGTAAGTGTACACACTGAGGACCTAGGGAAAAACCTCTGAGGAACATCATTTTTAAGGAACAGGACAGAAGACAAATTGACAAAGGAGACTAAGTTCATGACTAGATAGAATAAAAACCGGGAGAATTCAGTGTTATGATAGCTAACAGAGAAGCTTTCCAGATGGTGGATATTATCCAAGGTGTCAAATGCTGCTGGGAAATGAAACAAGACAAAAGCATGGGTATTGGAGTTTGCAATATGGATATCATTAGGGACCTGGATGAGAATATTTTAGTGAAGTATTAGGGACAGAGATCAGCCTGAAGGGTGTTAAAGAGGGGTGAATGTAAGACTGTGCCTTTGTGGTGCTATACAGGAACACATGAGGCTGGGTAATTTATAAAGGAGAGAGGTTTATTTGGCTCACAGTTCTGTAGACCATTCAAAAAGCATGGCACCAGCATCTGTTTCTGGTGAGAAATTCAAGCTGCTTCCACTCAAGGCAGAATGGGAGGGGAAACTGGCATGCAGAGATCACATGGCAAGAGAAGAAACAAGAAAGAGGAGGGTGAGGAGGTGCTGGGCTCTTTTTAACAACCAGCTTTTGCAGGAACTAATAGAGCAAGAAGAGAACTCACTCATTACCATAAGGATGGCACCAAATTATTCATGAGGGATCCACCTCCATGACCCAAACACCTCCCATTAGGCCCCATCTTCAACACTGAGAATCAAATTTCAACGTGCAGCATAAGGGACACATATTCAAACTATAACAGAGCACAAGGTGAGAAAGTAGGAAAAACCAGTGGGACACCTCTTCCAACAAGTTTAGCTAAAAAGGAGAACGAAAAATGAGATGGTAGAGATTTGTAATTTTTTTTTTTTTTTTTTTAAAGAGAGAAATGCTAATCTGGAGAGGCCAGCAAAGAGGACGAGGTTGATACTTCAGGTCAGCATGAGGATAACTAGTGTCACAAGGTCCCTGGGGAGCCGGGATGGGTCTGGCCCAGGGGTTAGGGGATGTGCTATGGATAATAACACAAAACATGTCTTCACTGTAATGAGATGGAGTGAGGAAAAAATGGACATGGTGGCTGCAGGTGAGATTGTGAATTTGATGGAGGAAAACTGAAGCAGTTGCCTTCTGCTGGCTTTTTATTCTTCTGTTAAGTAGGACATGAAGTTTTCCAAATGCGTAATTTTGAAAAGAGAGCTGTTCTAGCATTTAAACCAAGCTTTTAATACAAATAAATCCAAGATTCTCATGTGGTACCATCTCTGCATAGGTCTAAATTTTTATTTATTTATGTTTTTGAGACGGAGTCTCACTCTGTCACCCAGGCTGGAGTGCAGTGGTGCATGTTGGCTCACCGCAGGTCTAAATTTACAAGACCATAATCTAATGGTTGTAAACAATTTTAAAAGAGGTTGCAATGTTATTTGATGCTCAACTTTATAAAAGAGCTTGTCTTAGTCTATTTACTGTAGCTATAACAGAATTTCTGAGATGGGGTAGTTGATAAATAAAAGAGGTTTATTTGGTTTATGATTCTGGTGGCTGGAAGGTTCAAGATTGGATATCTATATCTCATGGGGCCCTCAGGCGCTTTCACTCATGGTGGAAGGTGGAAGGGGAGCTGGTGTGTGCAGAGATCACATGCCATGAGAGGAAGCAAGAGAAAGAGGGAGGGAGATGCTAGGCTTTTTTCAGCAACCAGCTCTCAAGGGAACTAATAGAGCAAGAACTCACTCACCCCAGAGGAAGGGCATTAATCTATTCATGAGGAATCTGCCTCCATGGCCCAAACACCTCCCATTAGGCCTCACTTCCAATGCTAGGGATAAAATTTCAATATGAACTTTGGAGGGGACAAATATCCAAACCATAGCAGAGCTCATTCATAATACACAAAAAGAATTCTCAACCCCCTTTGACTCCTCTACAAATGTCTCACTCCTGTAGCTTTTCAAGAGCCTCCCAAACACCAAAAATACCCCTCCATACCCAGCCAGGGCCAACCTTCCTTTCTCTCTTCTCATTCTTTGCTTTCTAGTTCTCTATTATGAAAATAAGCCGAAGGCTTTTAGCTAAATCTTTTTCTCTTTCCTCTTATTTTTAGGCTTTTTCTCCTATCCATTTTCCAGATTTAAAATTTTTCATCACAATAGAGCCAGAAGCAGGTCTGGAACATACAGAATTTTACCCAGAAGACTCACATAGGAATATAAAATGAATGAACATAGGGGAAGAACTCACACATTATTAAGTCATGGCACAGCCCTCTCATCAGTAAGACACAAGCTGCCCTTAGAGAATGTGATGCCAAAGTTGGAGAATGGCCTAGCATAGCCATCACCATTTGTGTAGACCTTAAATGCTCAGAGCTGCCCCCTCCCAAAAGAACAGAGGTTAAGTGGATAAAAGAGTGATCAATAACTCTGAAAAACTGACCATGGCATACTGATGTGGCTGATACTGGACAAAATTTGAATTATTGATCATGTACAGCATCTGCAAATTTAAGGCATTAATTCTTCAGATACTGAAAGATTTTAAAAGGAATGAACAGGAATGTTGACCAAAGGACTTATTGGAGACTATAGGTTAGGCTGAGCCAGGAGCAAAATCCCCCTTTGCGTTAATAAATTTAGTAAATCCACAGGGAATGTGGGAGATGCTTTCCACTTCCATGTCGCTGTTGAAGGGCTCATTATCTTTGCAGACAAACAAGAGAAACATCAAAATTCCTCCTCAAAGAAGTTGTCTTATCAGTAAAGTACAAGCAACAACAAAATCACATGGGATTAACACAACAAAAATGATTTCTTGCTCATGCAAAGTTATTTGTGGATCCAGCAACCGTGGAGAACAGGTGTCCTCCAAGGCAATGTCTCAGCCTCCTAGGCTGCTGTGAACCTCTCCCTTCTCCGACTCAACGTGCATTCATATGGCCACTAAGGGAAAAAGAGTACTGGAGGGTTTCTGTGCTGGACATACCCCTTTGACTCTTGAGAGGCCATCATCAGCATTCTCCACCCTGCTCTTGGTTGCAGGAGGCAGATCTGTTCGGAATGCATAAATGAGCTATCTTGTCTTCTTGCTTCTCATTAGATTTGACCAATAAGATGCACCAGCAGGAGATCCAAGGGCAGAAACTGGGTGAGTTTAGGGTGTTATTCCTCCACTCACTTCCTGTGAAATCACAGTGGCCTGGCTGCACCCCTCTACTGAGAACCAGCACTTGCTCACATACTGTCTGTCTCCCTATCTCTTCCACTCTCTGCATTCTTGTACTTGCTCCCTTCCCTTGCCTTTTCAAGCTTAGGTGCTGTAATACCTCCCCAGACTATACCACCATCCTGCTGCTTTCTTAAAACATAGCCCACACCTTTGCAAACTTAAAATCCAGCCTAGTCCCTTGAGTAAACTCTTCCATTACCCAGATTTTAAATGATTTGCTCTGAAAGTGGCCCACATCAGTTCCACTGGAAATCATCTACCAGAATTAGTTACATTCCTTGCTTAACTTTAATGGGACTGGGAAGTTTAATCCTCTCAATTATCCAAGAGAAAGGAGAACCACATATTGGCGAAAACTAGAAATCTATTGCCGAGACCTAGCAATAGACGTAATGTGATTTACATGATAATTATAGAGAAGCAGGTCACTTTGTCACTTTCATCATTAGAAACAGCACATAACTCATCACAATCCCTTTTCAGTGTGCTTCCAAACAGTTGGAGCACTTCCAAAAGGAGTGATCGAATACAAAATTACCAAATTAATCCTCAAATTGGCAATCAGGTGGAGATAACTGTTTCCTCTCAGGTTAGAGAAGATTAACCATTAGCTCTTTAGAAGAATAAGCAGGGCAGTCACAGACTTTGTGGAGTATTGATTGGATGTGTCCTCACAGACAAATGTCATAGAGTGGCTCTCAGAGAGCTATTGACACAACTGTCTCAGGAGAGGCAGAGATACCATGTTATCCTTCAATACTTGTATGATGATTGATTAAAACAACCAGAGGTAGATATAGTACTAGTTACTGACCAGTCCAGAAACGATCAGGGCAGGCAGAACAAGAATAGATTGGAGTCAGGAGCTGGATGTCTTTAGCCACATCTTTTAGTCTGGTTCCTTACATGCAAACTAAGGCAACTAGATCAAAGGTTTTTAATCTGTGATAAATGTATCTATATCATGAGATCTGCTAAAATGTTACAATATTGGAGATACATTTGCTTGTGTGATTTTCTAATGGAAAATATTCACAAGTTTCATAAGACCTACAAAAATATCCTATAACCCTCCCCCATTCCCACCAAAAGAAGTTAGAACCACAGGGCTAGATGATGTCACACACTTCTTCCAAATCCAACATCTAATAATTCTATGGTCACTTCTGGTCAATATATTGGTCTGATGAAAAAAACATATAATATATTCTCATGAAATAGTGAAACTTTCCTGATATAGAGATAGCAGACAGGTAATGCTCAATAGAGATATGTAAATCTGAATCTGTATTTATTTTTCCTGATTTTTGAATATGTCATTTGTAAAAGGTCAGAGAAACATCTGTTATAAATGATTCTGTTTTCTTTTTGCTTGTTATTTACTCAAAAACAAGGATTCCCTCACTGCTTTACATTTCATATTTGTTTTACTCGCAGTGACTCTATGTAAAACAAGAGGTATACAAGAGTTTCCTCCAAATGAGATTACAGGACTATTCAACTTTGAAAAAAGATCCGGAAATACCTATTTAAATAACCAGTAATTGTTCTGCACAAAATCTTCTCCAAAGAACAAACTTTGAAATGGTTATTAGCAACTCTTAATGGACCAAATTTTCTAACTCGATGTCCTAAGGTACCTAAACCACCTGCTCTCAGCTTCATTGTCCAGTTGCTTTAATTAACCATAGGTTCAGTTTAACTTGCATTCTAATTGGGTCTTTGACTAATTGTGCATTAAATACTTGGTAGCACAAGGCAGATAAGTAACTCCCAACTTTCATTTGCACGTAGAAAGCAATCTGGGAAGGCTTAAGATGTCAGAAGACTGCAGTTGACGGTTTCCCATGGAAACAAAGGAAGAAGGAAAAGATTTAAATGACTCAAAAGCATTATCAATACCCACAGGCATACATCAGAGATTGGAAATCTTTAAAATAAAGTTTTGTGTTAAGTTAGATACACTATCCATTCTGGCATTTTTCAAAGTGTATTTAGGGTGAGGCGGAATTCAACTCCAGGATTCAGGAGAGGTTGAATGTGCAGATTCTTATAAGAAAGAACATGTGAGTATATGTCCTGGTATTCACTGTCCTGTCAGCCAATGTTAGTTTTTGGCAATGGCAGAAAATAACTGAGTCCGCTGTACTCCAGGGTCCATGTAGCACTACTGAAAACTTGTTTCTTCTTTACATGCCCTTCTCTCCACTCTGGCTTTCCTAACACCTAAATGTCTGATGTCCCTCTTTCCCCAGCAATTACTTAAATATTGGTGCTATCTGGTCGTCCAGCCTTAGGTCCCTCACATTGTTTTCATGCATGAACAAAGAACTCCCACGTAGGAATTCTTAGCAAAGATATCATTTATAAAATCTTGTCTAACATAGTCTTCCTCCAATTTCCATTTTAGGTTTTAAAAATTTTTGATAAGACAAGGGATCAGTCAGATGGGTTAATTCAATAGTTTATGGTTCATTAGCCCAATTCTGCATACCCCCAAAACTTTCAGACTAAGAAGAATCCTAGAGTCCTAGAGATCCTGCCTCAGTCTGGAGTTATAGCTTTGTTTGCAGAAAGGAGTCCCGATCCAGACTCCGAGAGAGTACTTGGATCTCACAAAAGAAAGAATTCAGGGCAAGTTCACACAGTAAAGTGAAAGCAACTTTATTAAGAAAGTAAAGGAACAGGCCAGGCGCAGTGGCTCACACCTGTAATCCCAACATTTTGGGAGGCAAGGCAGGTGGATTGCCTGAGCTCAGGAGTTCGAGACCAGCCTGGGCAACATGGTGAAACCCATCTCTACTAAAATACAAAAAATTAGCCAGGCATGGCAGCGTTCGCCTGTAATCCCAGCTACTCAGGAGGCTGAGGCAGGAGAATTGCTTGAACCCAGGAGGTGGAGCTTGCAGTGAGCGGAGATCATGCCACAGCATTCCAGCCTGGGAGACACAGTGAGACTCCATCTTCAAAAAAAAAAAAAAAAAAAGAAAGAAAGAAAGAAAAGAAAAAGAAAGTAAAGGAATAAAGAATGGCTACTCCATTGGCAGAGCAGCCCCGAGGGCTGCTGGTTGTCCATTTTTATAGTTATTTCTTGATTATATGCTAAGCAAGGGGTGAATTATTCATGAGTTTTCCAGAAAGGGGTGGGCAATTTCCCAGAACTGAGGGTTTCTCCTGATTTTAGACCACATAAGATAACTTTCTGACATTGCCATGGCATGTGTACACTGTCAGGGCACTGGTGGGAGGGTAGCAGTGAGGACAATCCGAGGTGACTCTCATAGCCATCTCGGTTTTGGTGGGTTTTAGCCAGCTTCTTTACTGCAACCTGTTTTATCAGCAAGGTCTTTATGACCTGTATTTCGTGCTCCTGTCTCAGCCTGTGACTCAGAATGCCTAACAGTCTCGGAATACAGCCCAGTAGATCTCAGCTTTATTCTACCCAGCCCCAATTCAAAATGGAGTTACTCTGGTTCAAACGCCTCTGACAGTTTGGCAGCAGCTAAATGACATCAGTTTGGAAGTTTGTACCCCAAGAGTCTACATAAGGGAGCATAAGTATTTCAAAGTGCCTGCTATCATCTTTTCCATGAGATCTAAGAGTAAAGGCTAAACTGTTGGCCTGTACCTTATGTGAGAGCCTTCAGGGAAGCATCGGAGTAAAACAAATATTATCTGGAGATGACAAAGACTTATGGTGTGGTCAATTTATTACTGTAATTAATATCAGAATGCAGGAGGATACAATTCCCATTAGAGTATAGAGAATAATTATTTCATAAGGGTTTGATCAATATCTCCCCTGAGAGTGAGGCAAATCCCCAGAATCTTCTTATAAGGGATATACTTTCTGAGATACTCATATTCATATTCATAACATTGTACCTCTACAAACTCAAGAGAAGGTTAAGCATCTCTTCTAATTTGACAGCTTTTCCCATGGGGCTCTTGCAATACTGTTGGGCTAATTTAAGAAATACATAGCACATAAAACAAAATGATTTTTTATGTTTGTCTTTTCATACAGTAAGAAAATAAATATTTGTGATTGGTTGGGGGCCTTTGGGAAATTTCAAAGGTATTTTCTGGTGTAAAAGATATCATGACATTTTTATTTTTTCTAAATATAGGAGCTGATCTTTGCAAAGCAAAGTCAAATGGGTTGTCAGGAGATTTGGGGCACTTGATTTTGATTAGATCATAAGCACCTGAGAACCAACTGCACGGTAATCTGTTTAATCAACGTGACAAGAAAATATTTTGAAATAAACATAAAAGGTAATATGCTCATAAAGAACCTTAGTTCTTTCACATGTGAGAAAATTTTGTTCTTTGGATTTTTCTTCAACAATCAAGGACATAATAAAGTCAACATAAAGCACACACATAAAGCACAGAAAATGGTTCTGGTAGGCACAGGTTCTCTGCTCCCCGGATAGATTTCACAGAAGGTAAAGAATAATCTTTCATCCTGTAAACGAAGGCATTAATCATCAAACCAAGGAAATAAACCCATCAAAATGAACCAACATCTAAGATTTTAATTTACTTTATGACTTCTTTTCAGATTTAGTTATTAAAAACCAAGGCAAATAAAATTCATTTTCCAGGTCTCATATTTTACTAAGCTCTTTCATAGTGTGGAACAAATTGACTTTTATATTAGGATAAAACTAGTCTCCTTTTTCTCACAAAACAAAGGCATATGCCCACTTGCATTTCTCTGTCATGACCTCTAATATAGTCTCAACCACAGATATTGATTACAGTTTCTCATCAAGGTGAATATTTCCTATTTCACAGAGAAAACTAGAGGGTATATGATTGAGAAGTGTCATTCTGCAGCATTTTAGCAGAATAGCACAGCTCATGAACACATTTAACACAGCTTTTGACAGTCACAGCCATCCCTTTTACATCTTCTTGAAGTGGCAAAAATGACATTTATTAACATGATATAGACTCTTCAGCATGTAGAAATATGAAACTTAAAATTATGCTTAGACATCAAGATTTCAGTATGCTGTGTTACTTAGACAATGTCTAGATATCCAAGAATTACCCACTAATTAGCTTAATTTAATATTAGTTCAAGACTTTAAATTACCTAAAGACCTTGGAAATTACATTTAAGTTGGCACACTGAAAAACATAATTGCCACTGACACAAAAGTTTGTTAGAAAAATGATTCAATTTAGTCGAACACAAATTACTTTTCTCATAATCTTTAAAACAGTGTAGGAGTACTATTAGCTTATTTTATCTCAAAACCTATATAATTTTAGAAAGTTTAGGCTATTTTCTTCATGAGAAAAACAACCCAAGTAAAATAACATGTATACAAATATACAGTTAACATCAATAAACAGGAAAAAGACGTAATTTTGAAACCATGATTATTAAATAAATTGTTCCAGTTTGCCAAAGATATATATTAATTATGTGAACCTGGATTCTTAAAAGTTTTCAATCTAGCAGTTTGTATAAAAATAATTTTTAAAGTATAGCACATTTTTAAAAGTCTAGCACTTTTAAAGTATTAGAAATTTGATTTTACTAGTTTAAAGAAATGCTAAGAATATTTGATTTACTTAAGTACATATTTATCTCTATAAGTAATCAGAACAAAGCTCTTTTAACTGAAGAACCGTAACAACCTAATTTATTAATATCTCCTGGAGGAAAATCATATCAATCCAATGAGGGATTACAGCCTTTGTCAATTATATATACACAAACACACAGACATGAAAACATACAGAGAATTTACAGCTTCAGTTCTACAGCAACTGCCCCAGGTCAAAATAAACATAGACACATATGAACTCTGTGGTTCAGATTTCAAAGAACTGTTCTCCTTCCCAGAAATTTTTAACAGGTTGGAGCTCAAAACAGACAAACAAAATCTAAAAGAACCCAATAAAGAAATCTGTCTCTCACCCAACAGAGACCATTATTGTCCACCTATAGAGGTCAACAAATTGTAGATAACAGAACCAAATTTCCAATCCTTGCTGCCTCCAAGAAGGAATAAATTAGTATCCGTGTAAGCAAGAAACAAAAACAAAACACAAAATTGGGGAAAAGGAAAATAATAAAGAGAATATCAAGGTTAAACTTCTACAGCTACTTGGAATTTAGATAGAGCCAAGAAAAGACACCCCCAGGCTTCAGCAGCCCATAAGGTGCACGTGTCCCATAATAGTTGTCAGGTAATCCTGTCATCTCCCTGGGGCTTCTAAACTAATAAAGAATCATTTTCAAATGATAAAATTCTGACTGTCATACAAATATAAAATAAACAGGGGTGAAATGTTTTATTTTCCTCATCAATTCATGAAAGAACGCTGATATTTACGCACCTATGCCCAGAACATGCAACTGGAATGGTGAACCATATAATTTTGCACAGCTTCCTTAAGTCATAGCTATTGGAACTGTAGAAGTCAAAGCAGATGGTGGTGACTCCATTCTTTAATCTGGTTCACAAAACATCGTATCTGGCACATGCTCTTTGTGACATCTAAGGTAATTACAAACATTTATTATTTAAAGTTTAATTTTTATAATTGTCAAAATACATTCAAAATTTAGTTGGCTAAATTGGTTGAATGATCAAACTGGACAAGCATCATTGTACCAGGAGGCTGGAACCACGGGCTCAGTCTCTCCCACTGACACTGACCAACTTTGCATTCACCACTCTGGAAATCCAGCATCTCACTTATAAAATGTAGAGGTCAAGGATGTACACTCTTTGAGGGCCTTTCCAGCTCCAAGGTCAATGGCAATGTTGTCAATGAAAGATCAGCAGGTCAGCGCATTATACCCAGAGTGCTTGTACAGTTAAAAAGTTTCTGGCCCCCTTCCCAGATACACCAAATAGTATTTGGGTGGAATCCAGGAAGCTGCATTTTAAATAATATCCACATTATTCCTACACAAACTAAAGTCTGAAAATCATTCATATATGGATGTTTTTCCCCTGGACAAAAACCAGTTATGACTGAAAAATAGTTATTGAGTGTTTCCGGTAAGTGGTACGCTACTCAGTGCCTTCAAGTAAAAGTGATCTACATTAAAAGTTGTCTAAAATGATGTTTGAAAAGGAACCAGGTTGTCAGATTGTCACTATTTTTAAAGTGGTGGTTTATTATGGTACATGGTTCATTATACCAATGATAAGATTTTGAGTGTATGCTTAGTTCCCCGGTGAACAGCGGTGAACCAAAGTGCAGTTTCTTTTACCCATTCCTCTTGCTTTTCACTTCCTTCTTTCTTATAAGTGGTTTAGAGAAAACAAATAAAACCAAAAGCTGGTTCTTTGGAAAGATCAATAAACTTGGTAACTCTTTCACTACACTAACCAACAAAATGAGAGACAAGACACAAATTACCAACATCAGAAAAGAGGGGTCATAACTACCAGTCCTATGGTTAATAAAAGGCTAATTAAAAATACTAGCAAGAATGTTTTACCCACAAATCTAATAACTTGGTAAAATGGATCAATTCCTTGAAAAACACAAATAATCAAACTTCATATGAGGAGAAGTAATTTGAATAAGCCTATATTATTAAAGAAATTAAATCAACAAGTAACAACCTTACAAAACAGAAAGGACCTGGCCCAGCTGGAATTACTGGTGAATTCTACCAAACATTTAAAGAAGAAGTAATACCAATTTTTACAATGGCTTCCAGAAGATAGAAGTAGAGGGAACATTTCCCAACTTAATATGAAGCCAGCATTGCCCTAATATCAAAACCATGCAAAGACATTGTAAGAAAGGAAATCTGTAGACGAATATTTATCATATACACAGACTTAAAAAATCTCAACAGAGTATCAGCAAATAAAATACAACCAAGTATAAGAAGAATTATATACAACTAAGTGGGAAATTTTACAGGTATGCAAGGCTGTTTCAACATTCAGACGTCAATCATTGTGGTCCACCATGTCAACAGGCTAAATAAGATCATATAATCATATCAATGGATGTAGAAAAAGCAGTTGACAGGATCTAACACCCAGTCATGATGAAAAACCTCAGTACACAAAAAAGATAGAGGAACTTTCTCAACTTGATTTAGAGCCATCCCAAGATGTCAGGAGCTAACATCATACTTACTTGTGAGAAACTGAATGCTTTCCTCTTAAGATCAGGAAAAAAAGTAAGATACTGTCTCTCCCTATTTCTACAAAACACTATCTCTACAAAACATTCTAGAAATCCTAAGAAGTGCAATGGGACAAGAGAGGGTTATACAGATTAGAAAGAAAGAAAACTGTCTTTGTCTACCACCATACCACCATGAATGCATCCAATCTCATCTGATCTCGGAAGCTAAACAGGGTCAGGCCTGGTTAGTACTTGGATGGGAGAAAACTGCCTTCATTCACAAATGATCTGTGCAGAAAACCCCCAAAGAATCCACAAAATAACTCCTGGAGCTAATAAGAGAATAACAAGGTCATAGGATATAAGGTTAATACACAAAAGATAATTGCTTTTATCTTATAAATGGTTGCTCTTTCATTGTGGAAAAATGTTCACCCAAATAAATGGGCCTTGCCACTCTGAGAAGGTTGTGGCCCAACTGAGGAGAAAATACATCTTCCTCTGAGAATTAATAAGCCTTTGCAAGGAATAGCAAAACATATTTTTTCTTTTCATTACTTTATCTTTCTCATTTTTTATTTTCCTTGGAGTTGAATAGGAGGGATGCTAGCTAAGAATTAAAGGCCAAGGGGCCTTACTAGAGGAAAGTTTTGACGGTTATAGTTCAAGTTTCAGAAAAAAAAAAAAAAAACTGTACAGTTAGATGAAGGAAAATGGAGATTTATGGTTGCTTTGCACAAATAATAAAAAGACTTAAATCTTGATTCTACTTGAAAACTCCAGAAGGATAGAAGAAATTGCATTAATGTCTTTTGCAAAAATATTTTGATAACTTTTTCTTACCTATGTGTTCCATTTAAACAAAGCCATTGGTCATTATCTCTAAACTACACCTGCCCCACCTTGAAATGTTTCTATCTAGGCTTTGAATACCTTTGCTCCGTTATCCAGCCGGCTATGATCCTCCGCGTCTGCTCTCTGATGATGTGTGAGAGCATCAAATGCAAGGGTTGCAAGAGTAATTACTACTCTGTTACTGCACAGCTCCATCCGTAATCATGACAATAAAACCTGGTTTAAATGCTCCGACCACATCTTAGCCTGGTTCCAGACTTCATTTCTGAAGCTCACTTTACTTGTCTTTCTGTGTAGCTCCACTGAAAAGTTTTCTGAACCTTTGAAATCTGGCAAAATTCCCAAATCCCAGGATTCCTCAGGAGAGATGCAGCAGTGGAAGCCGAGCTGACCGCCTCTAGGCTGGGTCCTGGTGTCCCCACGAGCCTTGCGACAAACACCATCACTTCCTTGTCACTTTAGAGCCCTCAACAAGACAAAAGGACTCACCAAAAAAACACCTCCTCCTCTTTATTACAAGAACCTGGAAATCTTTTTTCCACCGTCACACTGGTAATAATAAAAGAATATGCTGTCTAAAGTCTTTCTGTTTTTACCTACAAGATGGAAGCCGCTAAGGTTGGGTCATTAGCCTATCCTGTAAGCTTTTCACTGTTCCACCTCCACATACAACCACCCCCTAAAATAAAAGACCCCTATGTAGCAAAATACCTGCTCAAAGGAATTTCTGCAAATAAAGGCACAAAACAGGATATTGTATCTTTCATATTTTTGGGGAGAGTCAAGGGACCCCAGTCTCGGATTATTAAAATTACCAAACCTGGTTTATATCACCAAGTTCAAAGGGGGTAAAAAGGATTAAGCTTCACATCATTCTACACTAAAATATATCACTGGTAACGTGTCTTTTCCATCCACAACAAAGACGCCATGTGGGTTACGACATGAAGAAGCGTTCGAGTATCGCATGTCGCAATATAGACACGGTAAATTGTCCTAGGAACGTTCACTTTTCCAAAATGGGTTTCTGTGTGAAATTTTGCAATGATCTGAATCTTTTCCCTTCACTCCTGGTGTTTAAAAGATAACACCAAAGCTGCTAAGAAATCTAGGCTTGACACCTGCTAGCCAGAATTCGAAAAAGAAAGAGTGGCAAAGTTCACACTACCTGAGAAGAAGGTCTCTTTCAGAAATAACCTTGTGGCAATGGATAGCAATTTGCAATTTGTAAGAGCTCCTTGTCTCTAAACTTACTTAGGAAATTATTCCACTGGGATGAGATTTGCCTAAATTGGAAACATAAAGAATTCTATTTGGAGAATTCCCATCAAAAAGAAAGGAAAAACCAGGTCTCATTGCCATTTCTCCATAAAATTCTTTTCTACAAACACACACCAAGATAACATGCATAAGACTCCAAGAAGTCCATTCAGAGAAAAAATATATATATAAAATTGCAAAAACAGAAGATAATTACTGAAAGGACCAGCATAAATTAACTTTTTGCTTTTCCTAAAATAACATCTATATTGAAACTTTGTTTAAGCTTAACCTTTGGAGAACTGGTTTTGAAGGATTTTTAATTAAACTGAAGGAGTAGAATCAAGAAAATTGCGAAAAAGGGGAAGCTGTTAGAAATACTATGTATGACCAGGAACAGTGGCTCATGCCTGTAATCCCAACACTTTGGGATACCAAGGCAGGCAGATCACAAGGTCAAGAGATCGAGACCATCCTGGCCAATATGGTAAAACTCCATCTCTACTAAAAATACAAAAATTAACTGGGCGTACTGGCACACGCCGGTAGTCCCAGCTACTCAGGAGGCTGAGGCAGGAGAATTGTTTGAACCTGAGAGGCGGGGCTTGCAGTGAGCCGAGATTGCACCACTGCACTCCAGCTTGGGTGACAGTGAGACTCCATCTCAAAAAAAAAAGAAAGAAAAGAAAAGAAAAATTATGTGTGAGAGAAAACAGCAATGCTAGAATTTGTTCTATGACTGCATGAATGGGAACAAGGAAACACACCATACGAAGTTACTGCCTATAAATGAACCAGATGTGCAGCAACATCTGCAAACCTGCTCTGCCGTGGGGCACCATAGGAAGAAATGCAAAAGCCAGAATCGGAAGAACAAAGGAATGAGAGGGTAGAGCCAAGTGCCGCAACCCAGCATCCAACCAAGAATTAAAGACATCAAAACCCCGGGATGAGGCCTTAGACTCTGCCAGGAATAAAGAAGTGGGAAATAAATGTAAAACAGGCCATTTTCAAATGAATTGCTGTGTGCTCCTAACCAATTCAAAAGAGCATCATTTAGCTAGTAAAACAATATGGAAAATAAAAGTTAATGTTTGTAGAAATTCAGAAAGGAAAATAATGCAAGAATCTAATTACTTCCCAATTTAGGGAGGATAAAGGAGAAGACACAAAAGATTGAAGTGAAAATTGAAATGACCTCCTACACCTTTATCCTTCCTAGATTTCAATAGGCTTGATATTCAAAAATAAATTAAAAGGTTGTGTGTTTAACAGTCAGACTACAGAAAGACAGAGAGATTATTTGAAATTTATAGGAGATAAACTTGTGTTTTAAAAACTAAAATGCAAAATTCACACTTGTTTTCCCCTAATTCTGGGAAGGGTTATATCACTTCTGCATCTGAAATTCTCAAAAAGTGTATCAATATGGCACTTAGTTTCCTGCCACCCTGTGTGACTTTGGGTGGTGTCTGACACATCTGTGTCACTCAGTTCTATAAAAAGTTCTAAGACTACTTTTAAATGTTAGCATTTTTAGGATTGAAGTACCCTAGGAGTATTGAGGCTTTCAGTATTAAAATAATTTCTGGCTAGCATTTTTGAGCTGCTCCCAACATCATATTAAATACCTATAGGAACCAGTTAGAAGACTGAAATTCACATTTTCAGCAAACTAAGACTCACAGTCAGTCAGCTTACAGCTTGGATCTAGGAGAAATTTCCACCAGAAAATGACAAATCTGAGAAGAATTAGGATGTGTTCACTAACAAGTGGTTCTCTTACACATAGAAGCATATATGCAAACATTCCACCCTTAAAGACAGGAAAACATCAGTTTATTCACACTCTGTCCTATAGCAGAGAAGCATTTTGGATGGAAAACAATTTCTCCAGATATATCAAACAAGAGAACACGCCACAGGATCCAGCAATTTCAGTTCTAGAAGCCATGTCTAAAGAAAGAGCCAGAGATTTTGACCAAGATTTATGTTTAAAATTGTTTATAGCACCTGTTTAAAACCAAATGAGGAAACTACAAACCACTTGCCCCACCACTAGCAAGGGAAGAGTTAAATAAATCATCACACAACCAATGAGACTAGTTACATAAACTATGAAAAAAATAAACAACATGAAAATATACTCACAATATAACATCAAGTGATAAAGAGTACAAATTTAGAATATAAAATGTATTTATAGTATAAACCCAGTTCTGTTAAAATCACACACACACACACACACACACACACACACACACATACATCTAGAAAAACTCTGGAATTCAATAAATAAATGAGTTAGTAGTGGTTGTCTCCAGGAGGCAGAAACAAAATGACAACATTAAAATTTCTCTACACTGAGCAGATGTCTCTTCTATAATAATAAAAATAGTACAAGTGTTGTTATTTACATAAAAAAATTAAATACTCATTGTGAGGCTTAGAACAACATTGAACTTTTACTATCACTTACTCTTGTTTCAAGAGAGACAAATTCACTGCTTATTCCTGACTCTCAGATAATACCATATGCCCCTAGGTTGGGATGGGATGAAGTGAAATAATTTAATCAAAAATAATATATTTTAAGTGCCAAGTACAACTCTAGCACAAATTAGGTGTGAATCAATGCTGGTCAAATCTGTATACGTACATTGGTAGTCACTGATCTGTCCAAAAATACATATATATATCCATGAAACTTCATTCCGGACAAGCAATTCAATTGCTGCTTCTCCACAGGCACGGGAAGCTCACTCCCATACTGCTGATCCCAGCGCCCGCCACCATCTGGAAGATGCTTCCAGTGCAGTTTGGGACTCTCCCCTTGATGGATACCAGATGGCACGGAAAGTCCTAAACACATGCTTCATACTGGTGGCAGAAACACGAGCAAGACGCACAGAGATGAAAATAATGGAAGACCTAATGCAAGAATAAACGATCCAGTACCTCATTCTATAGCAAGTTCTCACATCAGTGCCCCTGGAATAAATTTAGAGCGTATCCTTAAAACTGTGTTTTCATGTCCCACAAGGACATAGACTAGATTACCCGGAGACAAAAGCATCAATGTGTCAAATGTGCATATAGGTGGCCTAAGGCGATGAGAAATAGGTTTTCATTTCATTGTATTAACATTTTATCTGAATTGCACTTCTCTTTGTCTGGTGCTCTGTGATCACACTGGGCTGAGTTATTCACAGCCAGGATGCTACTTGGCCTTCCAGATTTATTCTTCATTGTCTCCAAATAAAATAATTAAATTGTATGCAGGAATACAGCACAAAGCCAAAGATCTTGTAATGCATTTTTAAAAGTAAACCATTATCATCCATGCAGAAAAGCAATACAATGGAATATATAAATTTTGCCAGTGAAAACCTTCAACAAACCTAGATAATCCTGAATCTGTAGGTGTTTAATATTTTTATTGCAGAAAGATATTAAATAAATGTTTACAAATGCTTCCCTTACATTCAAAATCAGTTTCTATGTGAGGCCAAAACATGTAGGAAAGAGGGGTCTAGAATATTTTTAAGAATTTGAAGCTGGCTAAGGATGGAGACTAAACACACTTCAGGCCCTTTTTAGGAAAACAAAACAGAAATGCTGGAAGAAGGTAGGAGGCAGAGTGATCAACACAGAACGGCAGTGAAGTAGGATTTTCTACAGTCATTCCTGCCTGGGGCAGTTCTGAGTACCCCAAAGGATCCCAGAGGTCACCTGGGTTGGATGGGTCTCATCACCACTGACAAGGCAGTGATCACAGATCAGTATCTACCCTTGAGCTTTTGTTGTCCCAAGTACACATCTGTCAGCTGAATACAAAGTAAGGGAGGTGTTCCGAATGTGGGCCAGACTGTGCACTGTGGTGGTTGGTGTCTTTCTCTCTGCAGGCCTGGGTTTCCATTCCTGGGCAACGCTGTACAGTAGAGGACTGACTCAGACCAATGGCCAGCCTCTGAACTACAGGACTGTGGCAGAGGGTTAAAGCATACAGAGAGGGAAGGAGGGGTGACTCAGATATGAACCTGTCACAGCCAGGAGCTCACAGAATCTGCCCTTGGTTTCCTCCACCGCCCTGGCTGCTCCTCACCTCCTCATTGATCACTGATGCTGGCAAGCCTCGGGCTCCATCCTACGCTCTCCTCTCCCATCCACGCACTCTTCTTTCATGAGTCTAAACATCACCTACACATGGATGGAGTCCAAATCCACGTCTCCAGCCACAGCCTCTCCAGAGCTTCAGGGAGTGCATCCGACTGCTTACCCCACGGACCCACTGACATTTCTGGAAGACGCTGTAATTTAACATAAAGCCTATCATTTCCTCCTCCAAATTTGCTCCTTTCATCATTCTTCTTGTCTTGGCAAATGGCACGCCCTCACCCTCAACCCCATGCATCACCCAGGCCCCAAATCTAGGAGGCATCCTTCATTTCTCTCTCTACCTCGGTGTTCATATGCAAACCATATCCTGACCCCACCCGCTCCTTGCCAGCTCTCCTGCCTCCTGCCTTGTCTGAGTTGTCCAGATCTCTTGCTCATACAAAGAGCCTTGAAGCTGGACCCACACTGCCAACTCTTGGATCCTGGCTCTACCCCTTATTCACTGAATCAAATCTATGTGCCTCAGTTATCTCATCAGTAAAACAGTGAAAAAATATTCCCAATCTCCTAGGGTTGCCGAAGGGTGTCATCGAAATAAGGCTGGCACCCAGCAAGCGCTGCCTCACAGGGTCTTGATCCTCAGCAGGCCTCCTGATGAGGTTTCCCCAACTATAACCACAGTTTGTCTCCTATGTGACAGCCAGGGTCACCCATTCAAAACTAGGTCAGGTGGGGCGTGATGGCTCACGCCTGTAATCCCAGCATGTCGGGAGGCTGAGGATGGTGGATCACTTGAGGTCAGGAGTTTGAGCCTGGCCAACATGGTGAAACCCTGTCTCTACTAAAAATACAAAAATTAGCCTGGCATGGTGGCACACGCCTGCAGTCCCAGGTACTTGGGAGGCTGAGACAGGAGAATCACTTGAATCCAGGAGGCAGAGGTTGCAGCGAGCTGAGGTTATGCCGCTGTACTCCAGCCTGGGCCACAGAGCGAAACTCCGTCTCAAAAAAAAAAAAAAAAAAAAAAGCCAGATTACATCATTCCCTCACTCAGAAGCCTGTACTGGATTCCCTTTTTAATTTGAATCAAGTGCCCACACACTCCTTTCTCAGGCCCGTAGGCATGATCTCTCTCCTCCCCACCTAACTGCATCTACTATCAGGAGACTCCTTGTCCATTACCCATCCATCACGCCATCTATCCATCCTTATGTTCCCACACATGCCAACACATCGCTCCCTGGAGCCGGTGCACTCTCGCTGTCTGGAATGTTCTACCTGAAGTCTGCACATGGCTGGCTTCTTCCTGTCCTTCAGGTCTCAGCCCAGATTCACCATCTAAAAGACACCTGCCTTGGGTCCCAGACACCCTCTCACATATTTGTGGTCTTTCATTGTATTCACAAAACCCCTCATTTCCTTCTCTCCTCCCTAAAGCCTCTCAGTTTTGAATCTCATGCCATCAAATTGTATCACCCACTGACCTTCATGAAGCTGTCAGCTCACCCTCAACATGTCTAGCCAGTTTGATTTCTTAGGTCAGCGCTGCTCTCCCATGACCACTCCTGTACTATCCTTGGTGACCTTGGCCTCTTGGTTCCTTAAACACTTCTCCTCCACCAGTCTCAGCCACTGGATCTTTCCTTCTCCCTCACCTCCTTGCTCTCCTCCTTACCCAACTCCCATTCCTTGAGCAGTCACTACCATTTTCTTTGGCCAGTGACCTCAAAACTCTTGGCACTCATACTTCATCATACTTGCTACCCTGAAATCCAGTTACCCTGAAATCCAGTTCTCTACCAGCTGAATGCAGTAGAGAAAACATGTTGACTAATTGCTTCTTTTTTAAAACAACTATTTTTATGGGTACCTAATACATATATTTATGGGGTACATATTTTGATATAGGCATACAATGCATAATAAGCACATCAAGGTAAATAGGGTATCCATCAACTCAAACATTACTTTTTCTTTGTATTACAAACAATCCAATCCTTTTATTGGTTATTTCAAAATATACAATAAATTATTGTTGACTGTAGTCACCCTGTTGTATTATCAAATGCTAGATCTTATTCATTCTATCTAATTATATTTTTGTACCCATTAACCAGCCCCACTTCCCTCAACCCTCATCACTACCCTTCCCAGTCTCTGGTAACCATCATTCTACTCTCTATTTCCATGACTTCAGTTGTTTTAATTTTTAGCTCCCATAAATAAGTGAGAACTTATTTGTCTTTCTGTGCCTGGTTTATTTCATTTAACATAATGACCTCTAGTTCCATTTATGTTGTTGCAAATGACAGGATCTCATTCTTTTTTATGGCTGAATAGTACACCATTACACTTATGTACCATGCTTTATTTATCTATTAATCTGTTGGTGGAAACAGGTTGCTTGCAAATCTTGGCTATTGTGAATAGTGCTGCAATAAACATGGAAGTGCAGATATCTCTTTTATATACTGATTTCTTTTGGGTATATACCTAGCAGTGGGATTTCTGGATTATATAAAAGTTCTATTTATAGTCTAGCAAAGAACTTCCAAACTATTCTCCATAATGGTTGTACTAATTTACATTCTCGCTAACTGTGTATAAAGGTTCCTTTTCTCCACATCTTTGCCAGAATTTATTGCCTGTCTTTTGGATATAAGCCATTTTAACTGGAGTAAAATAATAACTCACTATAGTTTTGATTTGCACTTATCTGATGATCAGTGATGTTGACGCCCTTTTCATACACCTGTATGTCTTCTTTTGAGAAATATCTATTTGGATATTTTGCCCATTTTTGAATTGGATTTTTAAATATTTTATTCCAAAGAGTTGTTTGAGTTCCTTGTATATTCTGGTTACTAATCCCTTGTCAGATGGATAGTTTGCAAATATTTTCTCCCATTCTATGAATTATCTCTTCAATTTCTTGATTGTTTCCTTGTCTGTGCAGAAGCTTTTTAACTTGACTTGATCCCCTTTGTCCATTTTTGCTTTGGTTGCCTGTGCTTGTGGAGTTTTACTCAAGAAATCTGTGTCCCAATTCCAATATCCTGGAGAGTCTCCCCAATATTTTCTTTTAGTAGTTTCATAGTTTGAGTGTTAAATTTAAGTCTTTAATCCATTTTAACTTGATTTTTGATATGGCAAGATGGGGTCTAGTATTCTTCTTCTTCAGATGGATATCCAGTTTTCCCAGCATGTTTATTGAAGAGATTATCCTTTTGCCAACGTATGTTCTTGGCACCTTTGTCCAAAATGAGGTCATTGTAAATGTATGTGTTTTGTTCCAGGTTCTCTATTCTGTTTAATTGGTATGTGTCTGTTTTATGCCAGTACCATGCTGCCTTGGTTACTATAATTCTGTAATATAATTTGAAATCAGGTGAAGTGATTCTTCCAGTTTTGTTCTTTTTGCTCAGGATCACTGGCTATTCTGGGTCTTTTGTGGTTCCATATAAATTTTAGGACTTTTTTTCTATTTCTCTGAGAAATATCATTGGTATTTTTATAGGGATGGCATTAAATCTGTAGATTAGTTTGGTTAGTATGGACATTTTAACAATATTGATTCTTCCAATCTGTGAATATGGAATATCTTTCCACTTTTTGTGTGTCCTCTTCAATTTCTTGCACCAATTTTAGAAATATTTCACTTATTTCATTACATTAATTTCTAGGTATTTAATTTCATTTGTAGCTATTGTAAATGTGATTGCTTTCTTGATTTCTTTTTTGGATTGTTCACTATTGGCATATAGAAAAGGTACTGATTTTTGTATGTTGATTTTGTATGCTGCAACTTTACTGAATTTGTTTATCAGTTCTAATAGTTTTTTGGTGGACTTGTTAGGTTTTCCCAAATATAACATTATAACATCTGCAAACAAGGATAATTTGGCTTCTTCCTTTCCAATTTGGTTGCCCTTTATTTCTTTCTCTTGTCTGATTGCTCTAGCTAGGACTTGTAGTACTATACTGAATAACAGTGGTGAGAATGGGCATCCTTGTCATGTTGCAGATCATAAAGGAAAGGCCTCCAGCTTTTCTCCATTCATTGTGAAGCTAGCTGTGTATTTGTCATACATGGCTTGTATTGCGTTGAGCTATATTCTTCTACATTCAATTTTTGAGGGTATTTATCATGAAATGATGTTTAATTTTATGAACTGTTTTTTCAGCATCAGTTGAAATGATCACATGGTGTTTATTCTTCATTCTGTTGATATGATGTATCACATTGATTTATTTGCATACATTAAACCATCCTTGCATCCCTGGGATAAATCATCCTTGATTATGATGCATTATCTTTTTAACGTGTTGTTGAATTTGATTTGCTAATATTTTGCTAAGGGTTTTGCATCAATTTTCATAGGAGATATTGGCCTGTAGGTTTATTTTTCTGATGTGTCTTTATCTGGTTTTGATATCAGGGTAAAACTGGCCTCATAGAATGAGTTTGAAAGTATTCTTTCCTCCTCTATTTTTCAGAATAGTCTGAGTAGTATTGGTATTAGTTATTTAAATGTTTGTTAATATTCTGCAGTGAAACCATCAGGTCCAGGGTTTTTTTGGGTTTTGTTTGTTTGTTTGTTTGTTTGCTGGGAGACTTTTTATTATGGCTCCTATCTTGTTATTATTAGTCTGTTCAGGTTTTGAATTTCTTCGTGGTACAATCTTAGTAGGTTGTGTGTGTCCAGGAATGTATCTATTTCTAGGTTTTCCCACTTATTGGCATATAGTTGCTCACAGTAGCCTCTAATGATCATTTGAATTTCTGAAGTGTCAGTTGTAATGTCTCATTTTTCATCTCTGATTTTATTTATGTGGGTCTTCTCTCTTTTTTTCTTCATCTGGCTAAAAGCTGTCAATTTTGTTAATCTTTACAAAAAACAACTTTTAATTTTGTTTATCTTTTTTATTGTTCTATTTATTTCAATTTCATTTATTTCTGCTCTGCTCTTCATTATTTCTTTTACTCTACTAATTTTGAGTTCGATTTGCCCTTGCTTTTCTAGTTGTTTAAGATGCACCATTAGGTTGTTTATTTGAAGTTTTTCTTCTTTCCTGATGTAGGCACTTACAGCCATAAATTTTCCCTCTTAGTACTGTTTTTGCTATATCCCATAGGTTTTGGTATGTTATATTGCCATTATGATTTGTTTCAAGACATTTTTCAATTTCCTTCTTAATGTCTTCATTGACACACTAGCCATTCTGGAGCATATTGTTTAATTTCCATGTGTTTGTATAGTTTCCAAAATTTCTCATTACTGATTTCTAGTGTTATATCATTGTAGTCAGAGAAGATGCTTGATATCATTTCTATTTTTTAAATGTTTTAAGACTTGTTTTGTGACCTTATATGTGGCCTATCCTTGAGAATGATCCTTGTGCTGAGGAGAAGGTTGTGTATTCTGCAGCTGTTCGATAAAATGTTTGGTAAATGTCTACTAGGTTCATTTGGTCTATAGTGTAGATTAAGTCCAATGTTTCTTTGTTGATTTTGTCTGGAAGATCTAATGCTAAAAGACAGGTGTTGAAGTCTCCAGCTATGATTGTATTGGGGCCTCTCTCTCTCTTCAGTTCTAATAATATTTGCTTTATATAGCTGGGTGTTCCAGTGTTGAGTGCATATGTATTTAAAATTGTTATATACTCCTGTGAATTGACCCCTTTATTGTTATATGATATCCTTTGTGTCTCCTTACAGTTTTTGTCTTAAAGTCTATTTCGTCTGATGTAAGTATAGCTACCTCTGCTCTTTTTCGGTTTCCACTTGCATGGAATATCTTTTTCCATCCCTTTATTTTCAGTCTATGTGTATCTTTATAGATGAAGTGTTTTCCTTGTAGACAGTAGGTCATTGGGTATTGTATTTTTCATCCATTCAGCCACTCTGTGTTTTGATTAGAGTTTAGTCCATTTACTAATGTTACCATGTACCAATGTCATTATTGATAATTAAGAATATACTCCTGCCATTTTTTTATTTTTCTGGTTGTCTTGTGGTCTTCTTTTCCTTCTTTTCTTCCTTCATTTCTTTTTTTTTAGTGAAGGTGATTTTGTCTGGTGGTGTGATTTAATTTCTTGATTTTCATTTTTTTTGTGTATCTATGTTTTTTGATTTGAGGTTACCATGAGGCTTGCAAATACTATCTTAGAACCAACTATTTTAAGCTAATAACAACACTGCATAAACAAACAAGCAATCAAAAAGTAATAAAAACTCTACACTTAAACTTCATCCTCTCTAACTTTTTTTTGTTTCTATTTACACTTATTGCATGTAATGTCTATTTCTTGAAAACTGTTTGTAGCAGTTTATTTTGACTGGTTAATCTTACAGTCTTTATACTTAAGATATAAGTAGTTTACACACCACAATTACACTGTTATAATATTCTGTGTTTTTCTGTGTATTTACTACTACCAGTGAGTTTTGTACCTTCAGATGATTTCTTATTGCCCATTAACATCGTTTTCTTTCAGACTGAAGAACTCCCTTTACCATTTCTCATAGGACAGGTCTGGTGTTGATGAAATCCCTCAGCTTTTATTTGTCTGGGAAAGTCTCTTTCACCCTTGAAGAATATTTTCACTGGACATATTATTCTAGGATATAAGATTTTTTCCTTTAGCACTTTAAATGTGTCATGCCACTCTCTCCTGGCTTCTATGATTTCCACTAGAAAGTCTGCTACCAAAAGTATTAGAGCTCTATTAAATGTTATTTATTTTCACCTGCTGCTTTTGGATCCTTTCTTTACCCTTGACTTTTGAGCGCTTGATAATTAAATGTCTTCACGTAGTCTTCTTTGGGTTAAATCTGCTTGATGTTCTATAGCCTTCTTGTACTTGAATGTTGATATATTTCTGTACATTTGCAAAATCTTCTGTTATTACCCTTTCGAACAAAACTTTCCATCCCTATCTCTTTTTCCACCTCCTCTTTAAGACCAATAACTCTTAGATTTGCTCTTGGAGGTTATTTTCTAGATCTTTCAGGTATGCTGCATTCTTTCTTACTCTGCTTTCTTTTGTCTTCTCTGACTGTGTATTTTCAAATAGCCTGTCTTCAAGTTCACTAATTATTTCTTCCATTTGATCAATTCTACTGTTAAGAGACTCAGGCATCCTTTGGTATATCAATTGCAATTTTCAACTCCAGAATTTCTGCTTGATTCTTTGTAATTATTTCAGTCTCTTTGTTAGGTTTATCTGATGGAATTCTGAACTCCTCTGCTGCGTTATCTTGAGCTTCACTGAGTTTCCTCAAAACAGCTATTTTGAATTCTCTGTCTGAAAGATCACATAATCTGTTTCTCCATGATTGGTCACTGATACCTTATTAAGTTCGTTTAGTGAGGTCATGTTTTCCTGGAAGGTCTTGATGTTTGTGGATGTTTGTCAATGTCGGGGCATTCAAGAGTTCGGCATTATTGTAGTCCTGACAACCCGCATTTGTTTGTACTCATTGTTCTTGGGAAGGCTTTCCAGATATTTGAAGGGACTCAGGTGTTGTGATCTAAGCTTTTGGTCATGTAGCCATATCTGCATTAGGGGGCACCCCAAGCCTAATAACACTGTGGTTATTGCAGACTCATAGAGGTACCGCCTTTGTGGTCTTGGATAAGATCCAGAATAATTCTCTGGATTACCAGGCAGAGACTCCTGTTCTTTTCCCTAACTTCCTCCAGACAAAGTCTCGCTCTGTGCTGAGCTGCCTGAAACTGGGAAAGGCGACACAGGCACCTCTGTGGCCACCACCATTGGGAGTGTGCTGGGTCAGACCTGAAGCCACCATAGTGCTTGATTTCACCTAGGACTGGTGTAATCACTGCCCAGCTACTGCCAATATTCACTCAAGGCCCTAGGGCTCTACAGTCAGCAGACGACAAAGCAAGTTTAGGCTTCTGTCCTTCCCTTCAGGGTGGCAAGATCACCTCTGTCTCAGGCAGGTCCAGAGACGCCATTCAGGAGCCAAGGCCTGGAGTCAGAAACCTTAGGAATCTACCCGGTCCTCTATTCTACAATGGCTGAGCTGGCACCTAAACTGAAAGACAAAGTCTTTCCCACTCCTCCCCTCCGCTTCCTGCATGCAAATGACTCTCCCTGTGGCCACTGCCAACCAGGCCTGTGGTGAATATTGCCTGGCTACTGCCAATGTTCATTCAAGGCTAAGGGCTCTTTAGTCAGCTTGTGGTGAATGCTGTCAGGCCTGGGACTCTTCCTTCAGGACGTGGGCTCCTTGCTGTCCCAGGGCAGTCCAGAAATGCTGAGAGTCAACTTCTGGAACTGGGGACCCTGACAGCCTACTTGGTGCTCCATCCCACTGTGGTTGAGCTGGTACCTGAGGCACAAGACAATGTCCCCTTTACTCTTCACTCTCCTTTTTCAAACAGAAGGAGTCCCTTCCATAGACATCATGGCTGGAAATGTGCTGAGTCATACCTGAAGCCAGGATGTTTCTGGGTCTCACCCAGGGCCCACAGTGAGTACTGTCTGGGGGCTACTGTTGATTATTTAGGGCTCAAGGGCGCTCTCTCTCTAGTCAGCAGGTGATGAATCCTGCCAGGACTGGGCTCTTCCCTTCCCTTCTGGCCCAGGGTATATCTAGAAATTTTGCCCAGAAGCCAGGGCTTGGAATGGGGGCCTCAGGACTCTGTTGGGTGCCCCATCCTACTGTGGCCGAGCTGACATCCAAGTTACAAGACAAAGTCCTCTTTACTTTTCCCTCTCCTCACCTCAAGAAAAAAATAAATAAAAAGGAATCTCTCCCAGAGCTTTGAGCTGAGCTGCCTGGAGTTGGGGTAGGGAGGGGTGGCACAAGCACTCCCTTGGCTGCCCCAACTGGTGTCTCCCTAGGTTGCATGCTCCCCAACTCCAATGACTCTGAGCCCAGCACAGCACCTGGATTTGCCCAGGATTTGCAGCTCTGATGACCTAGACTGCCTTTCAGGTTGATTTAGAACACCAGAACACTTTTGCTCATGGTGGCAAGGCTTGTTGGAACTCAGGTTCTCACCATTGGGATGGGTGATTCCCCTCTGGCTAGGGCTGGTCTAACTGCTCCCTTTGTGGACACAGGCTGAGTTCTGCCTAGTTTTGCTTTCCACTGTCACAGGGCAGCACTGTGTTCCAATGCAAAGTCCTGTAGTCACTGCACTCTCCCTCCCCCAAGTACATGGATTCTCTCTCCATGCCACATGCCCACTGCCAGGGAATAGGGGAGGGATGGTGTCAGCAATTCAAAACTGTCCTTTCTACCCTCTTCAGTGCCACTTACAGTGACATGAAATTAAAACGAGGTAGTATGATTGTTCCCGTGACTTTTGGTTTTTATGAAGGTGCATTTTTGTGTGGATAGTTGTTTCTATCCAGAGTAATTGGGTGTTTCTGCAGGGAGGACGATCAGTGGAGGCTTCTATGAACCCATCTTGTCCTGCCTCCTCTCCTAATCACCTCTCAAATTCATGATGAGGAGATTCAAGTGGACCTTTAGTGAGGTCAGCCACAACCACCCATAGAGCTCCGTTTTACTCACTTTCCCATTCCTCCTAGATGACTATTTCACCTGACTTTCAGCTAATGATTCGGCTTCCTGCTTGACATGGAAAGTGGAAGCACTGAGAGGAAGATGGCCAGACTCCCCACACCACATTTTCCTTCTTACAGTCGTCTATGTTGACACATTCTGCCTTCCAACTACAGGCATTCCTTGGAGATATTGCAGGTTCAGTTCCAGACCACCACAATAAAACAAATGTCCCAATACAGTGAGTCATATGAATTTTCTGCTTTCCAAGTGCATATAGAAGTTGTGTTTACACTATAATGTAGTCTATTAAGTGTACGATAACATATGCTTAAAAAATGTACATACAGTAATTAAAAATACTTTTTTGCTGAAAAATGCTAACAATCATCTGAGCCTTCAGCAAGTTATAATCTTTTTGCTGGTGGAGGGTCTTGCTTCTATGTTGATGGCTGCTGACTGATCAGGACGGTGGTTGCTGAAGGCTGGGCTGGCTGTGGAAATTTCTTAAAATGAGACAACAGTGAAGTTTGCTGCATTGATTCTTTCCTTCATGAAAGATTTCTCTGAAGCATGCAATACTGTTTGATAACATTTTACCCAGAGAACTTCTTTCAAAATTGGAATCAATCCTCTCAAACCCTGCTACTGCTTTATCAAATAAGTTTATGTAATATTCTAAGTCTTTTGTGGTTGTTTCAACCATATTCACAGCATCTTTGCCAGGAGTAGATTCCATCTCAAAAGACCACTTTCTGTGCTCATTCATAAGCAGCAGCTTCTCAACTGCTAAAGTTCAATCATGACATTGAAGCAATTCAGTCGTATCTTCAGGCTCCACTTCAAATTCCAGTTCTCCCACGATTTTCACCATATCTGCCATTGCTTGCTTCACTGAAGCCTTGAATCCCTCAAAGTCATCCAAGGGTTTTGGAATCAACTTCAAAACTCCAGTTAATGCTGATACTTTAACCACTCTGACAACACTGCCTCCCTGTGTTCCTGAAAGACAACAGACATGCTCTGCTCCAGTGCTTGGACCCTGGAATACTCCGTCTGCCTGGGATCTGCTTCTTCCAGATGCCCACATGCTCTGCCTCCTGGCTTTCCATGAATCACAAGTGTTCTTCAAGACATCTAGATGGGTGAATCCTTTCCAGAAGGCTTCGGATTTGCTTTATCCAGATCCATCACAGTAATCACTATTTATGGCTAGCCTTATGAAAACATTTCTCAAATAATAAGACTTGAAAGTCAAAATTACCCTTTGATCCATGGGCTGCAGATTGATGCTGTGTTAGCAGGCATGAAAACAACATTAATCTCCTTGTACATCTCCATCAGAACTCTTGGGAGGCCAGATGCTTTTCCAGTGAGTAGTAATATTCTGAGAAAAGTTTTGTTTTGTTTTTTTTCTAAACAGATCTCAATGGTGGGCTTAAAATATTCAATAAACCATGTTGTAAACAGATGTGCTGTCATCCAGGCTTTGTTGTTTCATTTATAGAGCAGGCAGAGTAGATTTAGCATAATTGTTAAGGGCCCTAGAATTTCAAAATGGTAAATGAGCACTGGCTTCAACTTAAAGTTACCAGCTGTGTTAGCCCCTAACAAGACAATCAATCTGTCTCCTGAAGCTCTGAATCCAGGAATTGACTTCTCTATAGCTCGGGAAGTCCTAGATAGCATCTTCTTCCAAGAGAAGGTTGTTTTGTCTATATTGACAATTGGTTATTCAGTACAGTGGCATTCATAACTTGCCTTAGCTAGATCTTCTAGATAACTTTCTGCATCTTCTATGCCAGCACTTGCTGCCTCACCTTGCACTTTTATGTTATGGAGATGGCTTATTTCCTCAAGCCTCATGAATCAACCTCTTCTAGCTTCCAACTTTTCTCCTGTAGTTTTCTCACCTCTCTCAGCAGAAAGTTAGGGCCTTGCTCTGGATTAGGCTTTGTCTTAAGGGGCTGTTGTTGCTGGTTTGATCTTCTAACAAGACCGCTAAAACTCTCCATGTCAGCAATAAGGCCCTTTTGCTTTCTTATCATTTGTGTTTTCACTGGAGTGGCACTTTTAATGTCCTCCAAGAAATCTTCCTTTGCATTCACAACTTGGCTGTTTGGCACAAGAGGCTTAGCTTTCAGTCTGTTTTGGCTTTCAACATGCCTTCCTGAGATGGTTTGGATGTCTTTTCCCTTGCAAATCTCATGTTGAAATGTGACCTGCAGGGTTGGAAATGGGACCTGGTGGGAGGTGTTTGGGCCATGGTGGCCCAGCTTGGTGCTGTCCTTACAGTAATGATTTAGTTCTCACTATAAGTTCATGTGAGATCCGATTGTTTAAAAGAGTCTGGGACCTCCTTCCTCTCTCCCTTGCTCCATCTCTTGTCATATGACATGCCTGCTCCTGCTTAGCCTTCCACCATGAGTAAAAGCTTCCTGAGACCTCACCAGAAGGGGAGTACATGCCAGAGTCATGCTTCCTATATAGCCTGCAAAACTGTGAACCAATTAAATCTCATCTTTATAAATTACTCAGTGTCAGGTATTACTTTATAGCAACAAAAACAGACCAACAAACTTCCTCACCAAGCTTAACCGTTTCTAGCTTTTGATTTACAGTGAGAGATGGGCAACTCTTTCTGCCACTTGAACACCTAGAGGCCACTGAAGGGCTATTAACTGGCCTATTTTCAATATTATTCTGTATCATGTAATAGGGAGGCAACAGGATAGGAAGAGAAATGGACAAACAGCTGGTCAGTGGAGAAATCAGAACACACACATTTATTGATTACATTTGACGTCTTACATGCGTGCAGTTTGTGATGCTTCCAAACAATTATGATAGTAACATCAAAGATCACTCACTGATCATAGATCATCATAACAGACATAATAATAATGAAAAAGTCTGAAATATTGCAAGAGTTACCAAAATGTTACACAGAGACCGAAATGAGTATATATTGTTGGGAAGCAGCGTAGATAGTCTTGTTGGATGCAAGGCTGTCGCAAATCTTCAATTTGTAAATAACCCATTACCTGCAATCTGCAGTAAAGAGAAGCACAATAAAATGAGATACGCCTGTACTCACCCTCAGCTGACTTCCGATGCACACTCAAGTTTAACAGTTTAACAAACACTGCTAGAGATGAACCCACTTTCCTGTCAAAGGCCAACCTTTCTGTGTGGCACATTCCCTCTGACCTATTCAAAGACATTGTCCAGCATGGCCCCTTTTCTCTCCTGCACCATCAGTTTTCCCCCTTTCTACAAGATCATTTCATTCGACATAGAAGACTGCTGTTAATCATCTCATCTCATGGAAAAGATCATCACCCCCTCCCACTCTGACAGTTACCTGACCTGCAGTTCTCTGCCCCTATACAGCAATTCTCCTGGGAAGAGGTTTCTTTGCTGGACTCTTCTTTGCTTAATTCCTCTTCTGGAATTATTTCCTGGACCCATTTTCACCACGTTCCATCACCAGCCCTCCACTGCACTGAAACATTCCCTGTTATAGTTACACAGGACCTTTGCGTCACAAAATCCAGAGGTCAGTTCTGAGATTCAGATCCCTTTGGCTAATTGGTCATCAGCTGCATTTGACAGAGCTGGGACCCCCTATCCACTAATACACATTGCTAATTCTGTAACTGTCCTGGCTACCTTGTCGCTTCTTCTCCTTCTCCACTCCTTTGTGAATCAACATTAAGAAGTCAGAAGAAGAGGCTCTTCCTTCTTCCCTAATGGTTATATTCTTTTGGTAAATTCAACCAAATTCATAGCTTCAATTCTATCTGTACCAGTCAAGATTCTCCAGAGAAACGGAACTAATAGAATGTGTGTGTGTGTGTGTGCATGCACACAGGCATGCATGCGTGTTAGGTTATAGTACAGTTATTTAATCAAATACTAATCTAGGTATTTTTGTAAATGTGGTTAACATCTATAATGTGTTAACTTCAAGTTAAAAAGAATACCCTCAACTCAGTGAGGAATAGGCCTCATGCAAGTAGTTGCAGGCCTTAAGAGCAAAAACGGAAGTTTCCCAGAAAACAATGAATTCTGCTTCAAGACTGCAGCATCAACTCCTTCCTGGGTTTCCAGTCCGCCAGCTTGCCTATGCATTTCAAACGTGTCAGCTCCCACAATTGTATGAGCCCATTTCTTAAAGTAAATCTCTTAATGCATAATATATTTTATGTAGGATAGATATCCTACAACCTAGCCAAGTTGACACATAAACCTAACCATCAAATGATCCATGTACCATGACCCTGATTCATATTTTCCGTCCAAATTGTTTTGTGTATCTGCTTGCTTACTCAATATCTCCACTTGGGTAACAACACAATTTTTAAAGTTGAACTTTACCTGCAGACTTTTCTCTCTCATTTGGTGGCAACTTGATCCTTCCTGTCCTGCAGTCTGAAAATGTTAGAATCATCCTTAGCTCCTCTCATTCACACCCTGCATTCAAATCCTGCTGGCTCCAACATCTCACAGCCTCTACCGCTCCCACATTTGTCCCCAGCACCATCTCTCCCCTGGACCACTGCAATGGCCTCCAGAGCTGCTTCTGCCCTTGTGTGCTGGGGTCTGATTGCCAACACAGCAACCCAAGCAGCTCTCCTAATCTGTAACTGAGACGAGCTGTTTCTTCACACTAGACCACAACACATCTCCATGGAGTAAAAGCCACAGTCCCTGCCCAGAAGGCCTCCTTTTCTTCACTGACTTAAATTCCCCACTCTGCTGTATGTGTAAACCACTCTGACAACACTGCCTCTCTGTGTTCCTGAAAGACAACAGGCACACTCTGCTCCAGTGTTTGCACCCTGGAATACTCCCTCTGCCTGGGATCTCCTTCTCCCAGATGCCCACATGCTCACTCTGCCTCCTTCAAGGAACTTGAATAATGGCCTTCTCAGCAAGGCCCCCTGCATGTGCCATTTGAACCTGCAGCCTCTCCATCCAGCATGCCTGCCTATCTTCACCCTGCTCTGACTTGTCCTTGTGTTTGGAGCCTTCTCACCTTTACCCGTACTATTCCACTGACTCATTACATTTATTGCCTGGTCTTTCTTCCGCATTAAAATGGGGATAGATGTCTTTCTGGTTTTTTACACTGATATTTTCCAAGCACATAGAATAGCACCTGGCTCAAGCGGGTCCTCAATAAATATTTGTGGAATAAATGAGTCATTTGTGAATATATCTTCTTGGTGTGCTATTCCTTCTCCCTCTTGAGCATTAGAGTGGAAGCTCCATGGAGACAAGGGCTTGCCTCTCTTATTCAGGCCCCTCCAGCAGTCCATGCACAGGGCAGGCCTGGTAAAGATTTGTTGGGGGCTTCTGACCAATGAAGGTCTTTGGAGATGAAAGAGAGGTCAGTTCCTACAAGTTATAGGATCTCATGGTCCTCTTTTCCCAGGGTTCACTGTGGTGGGATTTGCAGGTTTCTGGAAGATTTTGAAGTGAGCACTCCACTTTTAAAGCCACAGTATCCAGTTAACTGATGAACCCCACTCTGCCTTTTCCCCTTCAAAACCTGATGCCCTTACCAAGCTGATTTCCCCTGGGTGGGCATCCCGATGGGCAGGGGGGAGGTCCCACCCACACATTAAGCCCTGACTTGCTGGAACTGGTCTGAACATTTGTGCCTCAGGGCAAGTCAAAGCAAGACCCCTTTGCACCAAGCCAGGCCTTGTTTTAGAACTCTGACTCCAGCGCTGCATGGTCTCCAGCGCCAGGGAGCTTGTCTTTACATCGCTGATGGGCACATTAACCACAGACTAAGAGTTGTGCATGTAAGAATTTCAGCCTACCTCATCTGTAGCTTAGAAACACTTTTAAAGGTAATACATCTTTGCTTTTCTTTCTAAAGGAACTAAATGTTGCCTTGCCCTGTGAAAAACAAAATCTACTTATAAAAAGCATTCTTTGGGGAAAGGGGGAGTGATTCTTATCTGAAAACCAATGGAGCAAAAGGACTAACATTTTACAAGCTGCAGTAAAATCCAGGAAAACCTCTCAAAATGAGGATAGCTAGGGAGGACAGAAACCCACGAGCTAGAGGGAGGTCAAAGTCCTGGTTCTTTAGTGGGTGTTGCTGAAGTTGACAAATAGCAGGCTTTGGTGTGGTTTGCAGACATCGCTGTCCTTGCCTCCCCATGGCCGCAGAAGGGGCCTGTCTCCTGTCTTCATCAAATCTCTGCAGCCCCATTGCCTTCTCCTTGCCTTACTCTATTGGCTTTTGAATACTTCATTAACTTTTAAATCCAGCCATTTAAATGCTTGCATAGCCTAGTTCCCCTTTACCTAAAAGAATCATTATGACATTGTGTCTCTCCTCATATACTTAAATCATCTCACTCGGGCATCTGGAAAGATAATCTCAACGATTCTACTTAAATTCCTTAGCTATTAAGAAAGGCAGTAACATCAACAGGCTGAGTTGTCCCTTGAAATGGGAGAAGCTCCTAACAGCGTCTGGTCAGCTTAGGTGATGCAATTGCCAGGCTGGCCTGGAAAAGGCCCCATCCAGAGAGTCATCCCTGCAGAACCAGATGGCTTCAAGAATATGTGCATCCGTGCTGGGCCCTGGGAATACCTTCGGACCTGCTGGGACATCCTTCCTTGAGTGTCAGCCCAATTTCTCAAGCCCCTATCCTCTTCTTTTGATTACCACACTGTAAATTATTGAATAAAATGTTCATCCTGATTTCCTTTAGAGTAAAAGAACCTTGTGCTTTTTTAATGGAATAAGAATATTTCAATCTTTCTTTCCTCTTGGTTATTTCTAGTGCTTTAAAATGTGAACACTGAAACTGTTTTTTTATTACAAAAGAAAAGCCAAAATATTGTTTAAAATACGTGTAGCCAAGACACATCTTATTATACATGCTATCTTGGAAGAATTCGTGCACAGTTAACGGGTTGATGAGTGAAGCAGTCAAGACAGGGACTTGCTCAGTGCTGGAGTGTCCAGAGGTCTTGAGGGTCCTGGTTAGGAGCCCACTCTCCAGCGCCGCGCTACCTGGATTCACATCCCAGCTTCATCTCTTCCTGGCTGTATGACCTTGGGCGAATGACTTAACCTCTCTGTGCTTCAGTTTTCCACAGTAAAATAAGTGTGATAACACTACCTAGGGCATCAGGATGTGAAGTTTAAATAAGTTAATAAACTTAAAGAACATAGGATGGTACTGACCATTGCATGCCATAAAAGGGTTTACTATAAACATTAGCTTTTAATGTTTTATAATTGAATATCATTTGGATTTGGAATATCTATATAACCAGGCTAGCAGGAGTCTTTCTTCTGGTCTCTGGGGTGTCCTGTGAAGAGGGAAAATCACCCAAATCCCCAGGCCGGGACCAGGCCAAGGTCCATCTGCATAGGTCACTACTGAGAGCCCTTGGGCTCTCATACATCCAGGACTCACCACAACTGCTGGGTCTCCCTGAGGTCCATATGCTGGGATACACTTCTCAAGTACCTGCTCATGTGTGCTATCCCCAGCACCTGGCATGAGGCCTGGGAGTGTGCCCAGCGCACTGGCAGAGAGCATTCAATGCAGGCAAAGGAAAGAACAGACAGCCTAGGAGGATAGGACAGGGTTTCAACCTTATGCATAAGAATCATGAAAAGGTCTCATCCTCAAACCCCCAGCCTGCCCGAGAAGCAAGCCAGAGTAAAAGGGTTTAGAGTTCACAACAGAAATGTACTGCCTCTCAGTCCTGGAGGCTGGAAGTCCAAAATCAAGGCATCAGCAGGGCCCCACTCCCTTAGAAGTTCCAGAGGAGGATCCTTCCTTGCATCTTCCCAGCATCGGTGGCTGCCAGCAATCCTTGGGTTTCCCTGGCTGGTGGCAACATTGCTCAAAGCCCCGTGTGTCTCTGTCTTTGCATGACCATCTTTATATAAGGACACTGTTCCAATTAGATTGGGGTCCATCCCACTCTAGTATGACCTCATCTCAACTTACCTAATTATATCTTCAGGAATACTGTTTATAAATAAATCCCACTCTGAGATCCTGGGGGTTCAGACTTCAACATATCATTTTTGGGGAGACACAATTCCACCCGGAACAGTATCCCATGTTAAATTAAAGGGGCTATACATTTTTCAGCAAAAAAGAGTAATGCGTCTTTTTATAAAGACACAGACATATAATTTTACTGGAATGAAACCTTATCTTACATGCCTTTTTCACCATGGCTACCACCTCCTTCCAGCTCCCTACTCTCTCTTCTCCCCACAACCAGGTGCCTTCTGTTGCCATTTGTTGCCATGTGTATCCTTCCATATGCTTCTATTTACTCAAATGAGCCTGCACGCACCTATGTAGGCAGATATTCATTGTGTAAATATGCATCTTCAAGGGAGGTTTTTGTCACTGTTCTACAAAAATAGAATCAATCATTTCAAGTGCCTTTGGTAAATTTTGCTTTCATCACACAAGAACATCTGGTGGAAGTCCTGCCAAGCCATCTTCCAAGGCTCTGAAGCATTATCTTTAATGACTGTATTATGTATTCTGCAGTGTGGGCATTAGCCAAAAATTAACAGTGATTATCTTAAACACTTGGGGGTAGGGTCTCTCTTCCTTTATCTTTTGGAGATTTGATAGCTGTTCAATAAACATGAGTATGTTTGCATTGAAGCTGAAGCGTTTTTCAAAAATCTCAACTCAACTCTGATAGCATTGATGCCATTTATACAATCTTATTCCTTCTTGAGGACACTATTTTAGGGTTCCAGAGACTATGTTTAACATTCTCTATAAACCATCATATTTATTTATCTTACCAGCCCAATGAGGTTAAAGTCTCCATCTAGAGACAGGGCAGGGGGTTCAGAGACCTAGGCACACAGCTTAGTGGGTAGACTGAGGACTCAAATCGTGAACTAACAACCTCCCACACCCATCACTCTCCACCATAATAGGTTTCAAAAATTACACATCATCTCATACGCTAGACTTGGCTCTGGAAGTCTAGTTTTGGTTGTTCCCAAAACCACCCTCCAAAGTTATATAACCACTGAAAATATACAAAGTAATGAAGCAGAGCTAAAAACTAAACAAATAAAAAAGTTTTAGCAATCCATGACCCCTGCTGCTCTGCAGAGAACTGTCCTAATTTTCCTTTGCTTATTTAAAATCAGTGACTTGACTTCAGAGTCACATATGCTACACATACATGATCTAGTTTCTAGAAGCAGAATAGAAACTCTTACTCATACATGACTGGGTAGGATGTCATTAGGAAAAGGTGAGGGAGGTGACAACCTGGGGTATCAGGCCCTGAGTTCAGGGAGGACAGTGGTGACTTATTAAACTAGACAATGGCTAAGACTGTCAAGCATGCTTGCCATCTCTGAGAGCATATTTCTCAGGAAAGATGTTTAGGAGCAGTTGACAAAGACCCATACGAAAGTTCCTTCACAGCATATTTTTCCTCTAATTGCCTATGAATTCTTGCGTGACTTTGATATAGATGCTATAAACTTTGGTACACAAAGTAACCAAGTCCCATCACAGTATGGAAGGGATGTGAATTTGAAAGGCGAGTAAGTGATGCCTAGAATTTACCTTTCTTACCTTCCTGAAATAGCACGTACAATAACATGGTTCCCAATACGCAGGTGGACTGAGTATGCTAACCACCTAGGAACTAAAGAGCTTAAAAGTGCTGACACGTGTATTTCAGTGAATTGATTTAATTAGCATAGGATGTAGCTGAGCATCGAGATTCCATAAACTCTTCAAATGACTTGAATATGCAGCAGCAGTTGAGACCCACACCCCTAGGAGATTTGAAGGGAAAGCAGTCAAATTGTTAAAAATTAGAAGGACTATTTGTGAAATAACATAAAATTAAGGAGATATAACTTCCCTTACTGAGCAACGTGGCCTTCGATGAGCTGCCCCCAACCTTGCTCTTCAGTCCCACCTTCCATTCTTCCCCACACTTCTTTGCTGCAGCTGAAACATACTTTCTCTGCATAAGCCAATCATTCCTCTCGTCTTACTCTTTGTAAATGTTTTCCCCTCTCCCAGGAATCTTTCTCTAAATGAATCCTGTACTTTCTTGGTGATTCCATCTAAATGGTCTATTTGGATAGAACTTCAGTGGACTCACTGCATTGCACTCAATTATCTGTTTTGGCCCAAGTTTCTCCACTTGACCTCAGTGAACACCAAAGAGACAGAGATGTTGCCCTGTGTATTCCCATCACCTACCCAGGTGACTGGCACATCACAGTCAACAAATGGCTGTGGGGTGAAGTCAGGAAGCAAAACAGCGTTAGGAAGTATGGATCAACTTCTCACCAGTTGTAGTATTGAGAAATTTATTGTCTTGACAGGCATACACATGTAAGAGAAAATTTGCTTTGTAAATTTTGCACCCAAAAGCTTAAAAGAAAACATCATGAAAAAGAACGGTAAAATTGAACTCACTCCATCTAATATGGTGTTTAAAAATTTGTCTCCATTTTTCCTCTGTACTTATTATCAAAAACCGGGTATCGCAAAAGTATATTGGTAATCGCATTTTTTTTCATTCTGATGGAAATACAAGATACAAGTGGTCCTAGAGAAGAACTCTTCCCTTTGGAAGATTGAAATGCCCAGCAACACATGGCTGCAAATGTTTGCTGACATCGCTAATCAATCCCCTGCAAGCTCACCAGCCAAGTGGCAGTGACACTTTGGAAATATCAGAACCTGGTCATTTATTTCTTGACTGTCTTCCCAGACAATTAAGGACCTAACATCTGCGTGCTAAGCAACCCTGGGCTACTCCTTTCCAGCAACTTTGCAAGAAACACTGTCAGAACTCCTTAAAAACAATCAACTCTGAAAAAGAGGACTCCTGAAAGTGGCTGCACTTGAGTGAATGTTGCCTACGCAAGGGCAAACTTCTGACACACACAACACACGTTCTCATCCAGGGTGTCTGGAAGATGAAGTTCTCGTCCAGGGTGTCTGGCAATTGTGTGACACTTTGAATTAGGCTTTGCAGAATGACAGCAATTTGACCAACAGCACCTGAGTGGCAGATGCTTTATGCACACTGTCAAGCTCAACTTGGTACAATACAGACGATTTTGCAATGTTGGGTGCATGGTCAGCCTGCTGGGCTGTCAACAGCCGCACAAAATGAGGTCGCGCCAGAATCACGGGGTGGTCAACATTCAAAGAGAGCTCAGATATCACCTCATTCAGCCCCTTCACAGTACAGATAAAGGAAGAGAGACCAGAGAGAGCTTAATGATTTCTTGCTGAAGGATCACACAAATAAGTATATGTGTGTTCAATCCAAATTTGCAGGCTTAAACTCGAGTTCTCTGCCTGCCTAATCTAAATTGGCTATTGGCACTGTCCAAACACACCAGCTGATATTCAGAACTTCCTTTGACTTTCCACCTGATAAGCAGTTTAAGGATGACTGACTGTATCGACTTGCACAAGTCAAGCTGGGTCTGCACGGATGGTCTCTATCCATGGCTTCTGCTGTGCATGGCTAACACAGCTCCGAGCCACTAGGTAATCCTTGCTAGCATCCAGTTATTTTGCTGTCACTCACCAACTCTGGGCAACCCTTATCTCTGACCTAAAAATCCTTGAGAGCTAATCACTAGAATTTAAAGAATTTCCAACAGGTGTGTGAGAGCAGAAGCATTTCTACTAAGACCTTTTTCTCTTAAAAAAAATAATAAAAATAAAATTTAAAAAAGGAGGAGATAGCCACAAAGAAACAAGAAAATATAATTATGGATCTATTTGTCTTGCCCTTCATCTCAGAGACAAACACGGCATCTCATAGAGCATGTGGGTTGATTTCAGCTGAACAACAATAAACTCATTAGAAGCTACAAGATGGCATATTTTAGAAAAGAATACTGAGTGGAGGTTGTAAGTGAAATATGAAAATGTTTTTATTCTAAAACTACAATAAATTTTCTATGTAAATTTTCTTCATGACATAGAGACAAAATTAAGAGAAAAAGAAAAATAGAATGGTCTCTAATTATTGCCTCCCCACCACAAAACAAGGGCTATGCAAGGACAATGTATGCATTTATACACACGCCTACGAGCCATGAGTCTCCATTTTCTTGTTTGTATCATGGTTACACAAAGATATTATCTGTCTCCTCCTACTTCACCTTTAAAGTAGATACAACAAAAATGAGCTAGTAGACACCATTCCCACTCCTACCCCCAAGTAACTTATCCAGTGTTTTGAAAGAATTACCAACCAAAGGAGGAAAACGGGCATCAACCCAGGAGCCTGGGAAAGATATATTGATACAAAGCATCAAATCCTCTGGGCATTTGATACTAAGTAATGACTTCAAAAGCAAGGTGACCACAAGAAGCTTTAGATCCTCCCCTGCAGGAACAGTTTGACTTTTGCTTTAAACATGGCACAATTTAATCTTTATTTGAAAGGTATACATACCGAGTCAGTTTCTTCATTAAGTTGCCTTGACATGCACAGATCCTTCGACAGATTTTTAAATCAAAATGCTTGAAAAATGGGCACAAGTGATTTGGCATGTGAAACGGGATAGGGTCTCCCCCAGAAAAACACGGAACTTCAACACGGAGCCAATAACTATGTTGCAGAGATTCTAAGACATCACCAATTGTAAGACAGATTTTCATTTTTCAAATGACTGAGAAAAAAAATTTGTGAATTAAGGTTTAGCAGGATCCCTCCATGACAGCCTGTGTCCCAGGCTCTCCTTCCTTTAAATGTCTTTATCCCGCTGTGGGGATCTGGCAATTTCTCCTGCCTTCAGCAGCACTGGTTGTTGTGTGCTAGGCAATTCTTCTCCACACATCTCAGTAGTCATTAACGTTCACCTACTTCTTTTCTTGGGTTTGGTAAGTTATGCTGGGGCAACAAACGCCATCCAAATCCCAGGGACATACAGCAACAAGTATATTGGCTGTGGCTCTGCTTCACAAGTCCTGCGGTCCAGAATAAAAGAACAGCCCCTACTGGGGACATGCCATCCTCGTGGCAGAAGGCCAAGAGGAACTACAGAAGAGTGTGATGGCTCCTAAGGCCTCTGCCCAGAAGACACATATATCACTCTGCTCATGTTCTTTGCCAACGAAATCACATGGTCAGGCCCAACATGATCAGGATGTGAAGGATGCTCCTCTCACACGCAATGCACAAAGGACAGGCCCCGGAAGGAGGGATCCACTAGAGAGGGGCGGTGAATGTTTTCAACAAATGTTACCGTCTACCACTAAGCCTTTGGTGATCACTTTGCAAGAAATAGAGAATGTGGTTATTCTAACAAAGACCAGTATTTGCTCCATTAGTAACACGTTTATACGCTGCCACCCTGTTTTCATGCCTTTTTGTGTATTTAATAATTTTTACTTTAAATGCCAAAAACATGTAAATTCTGGAGATAATTTAAACATCAATTAAACTCAACTATATAGTTAGCAACAGCATACATGACTCAACTGAAACCACATCAGTGTAGCCACTGGGGCTGAGTCTACCCAGACACAGGCAATGCCAACTGTGTCACCTGTTTCCCATCAATGGCAAGCAGAAATCATCATCGTCTGTAAGATGCATCTCACTTGCACATGTGTAAAAATGTGAAAAAGAAATGTATCTTATAATTAAATACAGCAGTGTGTATGTGTGTTTGTGTGTGTGTGTGTGTGTCTGTGTGTGTAAAATAAGAATTTTTTTCTTTTTTTTTTGAGACGGAGTCTCGCTCTGTCACCCAGGCTGGAGTGCAGTGGCGCGATCTCGGCTCACTGCAAGCTCCGCCGCCTCCCGGGTTCACGCCATTCTCCTGCCTCAGCCTCCCGAGTAGCTGGGACTACAGGCACCCGCCACCACACCTGGCTAATTTTTTTGTATTTTTAGTAGAGACGGAGTTTCACCGTGTTCACCAGGATGGTCTCGAACTCCTGACCTCATGATCCGCCCGCCTTGGCCTCCCAAAGTGCTGGGATTACAGGTGTGAGCCACTGTGCCCAGCCTTTTTTTCTTTTTTGTGACAGAGTCTCACCCTGTCACCCAGGCTGGAATGCAGTGGTGTGTGATCTCGGCTCGTTGCAACCTCCACCTCCCAGGTTCAAGCAATTCTCCTGCCTCAGCCTCCGGAGTAGCTGGCATTACAGTCACCCACTACCACACCTGCCTAATTTGTTTTTTCTTTTTTGGATATTTAGTAGAGTTTTTTAGTGGGGTTTTGCCAGGTTGGCTAGGCTGGTCTTAAACTCCTGACCTCAAGTGATCCACCCACTTGTGCCTCTCAAAGTGCTGGGATTACAGGCGTGAGCCACCGTGCTTGGCCTGTAAAATATTTGTTTATCAGCTCTTAAATACTCTGCATTCTTGCTCTTTGAAGCATGGTCTGTGGCCCAGCACTATGGATGTCTTCCAGGGGTTGGTTAGCAATGAAAAATCTTGAGCCCCAACCAAGACTCCTGACTAAGAATATTAACAAGATCTATTGGTGAACCATATGCTCACTAAGTTAGATAAGCAGTATTCTAAATGGCATTAATCTTACAGCTGTGAAGTACATTATGGTAGAGTGAACACACGCACACACATATACGCACACATACATACACATATCATGGGTACAATGAGATGACTCCCCTCAGAATCCTCCCTTGCAGCCTTGGCCCCAGCATGTAGAGTGAGAGGGAAGAGCATCTCAGGGTTATACCGTTCAGCAGTATGAGTGCAATGACAAGGACAGATCAGGTTTCTCCAACCCTGGCTGTGCATTAACATCACCTGGCAAAGTTTTCAAAAATGCTGATATTGGACCGGGCGCGGTGGCTCACACCTGTGGTCCCGGCACTTTGGGAGGCTGAGGCAGGTGGATCACTTGAGGCCAGGAGTTCGAGACCAATCTGGGCAACATGGCGAAACTCCATCTCCACTAAAAATACCAAAATTGGCCGGGTGTCGTCGCATGTGCCTGTGATTCCGGCTGCTCGACAGGCTGAGGCAGGAGAATTGCTTGAACCTGGGAGGTAGAGGTTGCAGTGAACCAAGATCACACCACTGCACTCCAGCCTGGGCAATGGAGCAAGACTCCATAGAAAAGAAAAGAAAGGGAAAGGAAGGGAAGGGGAGGGGAGGGGAGGGGAGGGGAGGGGAAGAACTGATACCTAGACCCTGTCCTCTGAGATTCATTTGGTTTGGGGCGCCTGTGTTTTTAAACACTTCCCCAAGTGACTCTATTGTACAGCCTGGGTGTGGGGCTTCCAATGTAGAGGATGCGTGCAGATAGAAGGTTTATTTGTGAACTCTTTTGTGAACTAGAAACAGAGCTACCCAAGCTCTTTGTGAGCAGCTGAATCTTCTTCACCGTCAAGATCACTGTATAGATAATATGTTCTCATATAGGGGGCAGGAAAGAGAACAAGATGTGTTGGATAGGTTTTAGTGCCACCAGGAGTCATGATTCAAGTGGGATAAGAAGGGCTTCAGATTTGATTTGATTGCAAATCCATGTGTCATATCTAATACACATTCAATGTAGGGAAACCACAAAATTTTAAGTCCCAAGACCTGGATCTGGAACTTCTTTCTACTGATCATCTTTTTTTTTACCCTTGAATAACCCATCTATCTCCCCAAGGCCCAGTTTCAAATATGTGTACATATCACAGAAACGCACACATATATGCATATATATGCATGAACATTCACATAGAGCAATTTTTAAAGCATAATGAACCTCTGCTATTTTATAAGTTTTTTAGGTTGTCAGGGTCATAAATACAGAATGAACGCATCTGTTCTATCTGGCATCCCATAGATATAAACCCGGGGTTGATGACATGATTACTGGAGGAAGTGGGCTTTCTTCCTGTGTTTTAACTTTGAAATGTCTAACCCATCTTGCACTAGGTTGCAAACATTGGCAATGATCAACCCAACTTTTGAAGTGTAAAAATTACTTGCACGGCAGCTACTGAGAACAGGACTTTCATTCCAAAAGGACATAAAATTCAAAAGTCAGTGTGAATGTTGGTGATCCCATATTTCTTTGCTCAGGTGTCAATGCTGTATCGTTGGGAAGTTCCCCAACGACTACTCTTGCTTGACAACTTAGGAGGAAACATGGCAGGGACCATTAATCTCATGGAGAAAGTGGCATGTGTGATGAAGAAAGATCTATATATGAATCTTTACTTCTACTTTGGGATATAAAAAATAGGACTCACTAGGAGAAAGAAGATGAAGGCCTCTATATGATCTTTCTTCCTCCACTCAGTTCTGCCTTTCGTCTTTAAAGGGGTGACATTCTGATCAAAATGTTCATTCTATCTCAAATCCAAGCATATTCTCTTGAAAGTGAAGGTGATCCCACCATTAAAAGTAAAAAAGCCAAGATCTCACCACTGTGCTGATAGGGACAATTCCATTGCATATAAAAGATGCATTTTCTTAGAAAGCATCTTCATGAAACAGACTTTGCTCAAGTCCACCCATAAATAGAGTATGAAGATGATCAAGAGACTCTTCCAGGAGTTTCTTCTAAAACACCCAGCAAACCATGGTCCTAAAAAGGCAGGACCAGAAACAAGAGCTACTCAAAATACATGAGGTACTTGTTGTCTTTGAGGGCTTTTTTTTTTTTTCCTACTGGGGGAGAAATTGAGGGGGGAAGGGCATAGGAAATGATGCAGGCATATTGTAGAAATTAGGAAAGGTATAAGCTAATTGAAGATAAAAGGGAATAAAACACACATGTTAGGGAAGTTTGGTTTCAAAACAACTCAATACTACCTATGCTGTTACGCAATAATGAGCAAAAAGGTAGTTCTTTCAACTCAAGTAACAAAGAAAGAGAAAACTAAGCTTTGATCACTACAAAGGAGACCAAATATGGTAAATGGGAAAACCTTAAGGACAGATGGAGAAGGAGAGTATTAAGTTCATGGAGGTGTCATAAGAGAGCAGGCCTTGGAAGACACAATAAAATCAGCTCAGATACCCATAAGCACGCTCAACGCAGGTGCTCTGCTGTATTTCTCAGTCTAGGACCAGGCCTGCAGTCTGAGGCGGTGAGTCCTTCACCATTGGATTTGGTGTGTGGTCGGGTGGAACAGAAACCAGATGCAGCCCTGGGGTGTGGGGTCGGGGAATGAGAAGGTGTGCATTAGGCTGTTGTTTTTGAAAAGTGGATAGGGAGACAACATAAAACACCAGGAGGCATGGACAGTGAGGCCTGGAGAAGTGCTGGCACCTGCGAGCATATCATTCTGGGTGTTGTGCGCAGACCCTATGTCTCGGTCCAGAACCACACTCCTGAGCTGAACCTCAGATGGAAGCTGGCCCTTCCTGAAGGATTCAGCAACACTGTACTCTGGAAGATACAGAAGAATTCAGAAGGAATGAAGCAAAACTAACCCACAGAATTAATACTTCTGTGTTGAATTTAGGAATGAACTGTTTAACCAGGATTTGTGTAACCAGGGTTTTGTGTAACCAGGATTTTTTAAGATCTTGTAACCAGGATTTTAAAAAATCTCTGTGTCATTTAATTCATTTGAAACATCTCTGTGATTCCAGCATATTAGAGCATGGGACTTTTTGGCCTTGGGTTTTGATTTAAAATTTTTTAGTTGATTCTAGACTTGTGGTTTGAATTTGAAAGAAATAAGATTTAAGTTTGCAAAGAGTCTTTGAGGTTCAAGAGAACTTGATTGATTGATTGATTATATTTATAAACACTAGGTAAGTGACTTGAAGGAATTGGTTTCTTGTCTTTGTAAGTCTGTCTTGTTAGGGACATGAAGGGATTCAGATATATTAAATTTACAAAATATTTTTTAAATGCTTAAGGGAATTTAATTCAGTTTATAAGTTTTGAGTGCTTAAGTGAATTGTATTTGTTCAACGGATGAGTTAATCAACAAATATTAGTAAACAAATACAAGTGATCATTCTTATTTTATACAAAATTTACTAAATTTATTATTTAAAACAAAGTTTGTCACTTTAACAGGTTAAGAAAAAAATTTCAACTTAAAAAATTGAGCCTCTATTTAAACAATTACCCTAAATAATCTTTTCTGAGAAAATATCTTTACTAAAATGTTTTTTCTTAAATCTTAACTGTTGTATACCTCATATGAATTCAGAACGGGGTCACATTTTGCTTTGAAATGTAAGTATGGTAATTCTATTTTCCTTGCTACCATTTGAAGGGAGAAAAAATGATCCCAATATTGCAGCTAAGTTTAGAGTCCTGTTGTGGAGACACAAACCTTTCTTAGTAGAATGTCAAGCTTGCAACCATTCAACGCACACACATTAATAACAATATAATAATGATAATTTCAGTATTTGGGTTTACCTTTTAATTTTGCAAAGAATAATTGTATATATTCATGAAGCACATAGTGATGTTTCAATACATATAATGTATGGTGATCAGATCAGGGTAATTGGCACAACCATCATCTCAAGCCCTTATTATTTCTTTTTTTGGGGGGATGGATATTCAATGTCCTCTTTCTAGCTATTTGAAACTATATCATATAGTTAACTGTAGTCACCTTACAGTGGTACAGAACACTGGAACTTACTCTGGTCATTGGCCTACCTAATCAGCGTTTTCTACAAAGCAACCAGAAGCAATTTATAAGATTCTTTATGTCTACTTGAAACCTGTGGACACATGCACCTTACTAACGTCGTGATGAAGTGTCCTTGGACTTGACTGCTAAGACTTCTCCATTTCTAGGAGACTTTTTCCCCTTGGGGCTAGAGGACAAAATAATATCTTCGAAAGCTAAAAGCTCTTAAACACAAAAAGGGCCCAGGACCATGTCTAGCACATAACAGGTGTACAACATACCAGGGTTTCCCTGTTCTCAGCTGGTTTACCTCAAGTCTTAGTTGCCTTCTACCTCCAAGAAAGAAAAACAAAAAAGCAGCCAGGTCTAGGAGTCAGGACACCCTTGGGAGTTTTAGACAATGTCTTGAGGACTCAGAAGATGAGGCTGCTATAGGACATAATTTCCCTTTCCTGGTCACACTTGGCCCCATCCCAGACAAAGTAGGAACAATTTTCTTCGGCACAGGCTCAAGCACTGAAGAAGTTTTTTAAGTTCACCCCCTCCTGGTTTTCCTTGTGCTCTCAAGGGTTCCTAATCTAAGCTCTAATTCAGGATCCTTATCCTGATCCTTGTGCTCAGAGGAACATGGATGTGCTTTGGAGCAGCCCTTGAATTTGTCTGTGTCGGTGAATTTGTGTGACAAATTTGGGGTAAGTGTAATTAAATATTGTCATTTTACAGGGAGAGGATTCACAGCTTCCATCCTATTCTCCAAGGGGCCAGAAAAGTGAAGCTCAACCACCCCAGACATTTCCCAGGTCCTCTCCCTCACCGAAACATACTGACCTCTGTCCATTTCCTGGGAACTTGTCTGCAGGCAAGTAGACAAATTACAAATTTCCCCAAGGAAGATGGCAGGAGATGACAGGGACCTCAGGGTTGCTCTTCAAGAGCCAGAATAAAGTTCATACAATAAAAGAGCCACTGATGTGGCATGTCAGGACACTGATCAAGGCATTAAAGGTGTTTGAAGATTGTAGGTTAAGAATTCAAATACAGCAGAATAATTTAACTCTTATAAAACCACACAGTAGACACACAAATGCTTGCTGAACAGATGTGTCCTCAGTAGCCCTTCATTGTGGACAAAAGTCTTTCATTGACCCACTGCTCATATCTACCCCATTGGGCCCAGGCACCAGCCCCAGCAGAAATGCAGGGACTCTGTCACCCTACCCACTTGCCATGAGCAGAACCTATAGCTTCAGGGTAGGGAGAGGACAATTCAAAAGGATATGGCCAGCAAGAATCTCAAATAGGACTTTATGCATGATATCGCTTCTTTGAGTAAGGTGAACAACTGTCTGGGTTTTAGCACTGAAATTCCTGCATCCTGGGAAATCTCTCAGTCCCCACAAATTGGGATGCTTGGTTGCCCTGCATACAAAAATCCCCAAATTTTCTCCTTCTGGGAAGTATTCAGAGCTCCTCCTAAGCCAAAACAACAAAGGAGTGGCCCGAAAGTTCTTTAAAAATGTGTCATTTGAAAACCTAAAGGAAAACCTTTGGTGCAGAAAATAGCTATTTTCTGGAAAAAAAAAAAAAAAGCAAAGTGTCCCTCTGCCATTGGCACCACACCAATTCCTTGCTAAGTGGCAGACTTGGCCATCTGGTGGGAGGCCGCTTTTTGACTCAAGCAGCACTCAACTTTGAATCAGAGTTGGATGAAAAAGCCCTGCTTCAAATTGTCATATTTTCATCTACTTGTTTCCTGTAACCTCCCCCTGCTAGCCCAAACATGTTTCCCTTCACAGGACTGTCCTGACTTAGTCGGCAGACATTGTTGCTACAGTCACTGGGAAACACTGCTCCATATATAGGCGACGTGTCTTGGAGCCACATGGTCTGCCCTTCACCACCCTCCTGGGATCCTCCTGGGCTGCTAGGAGGTATTTGATTGGGCTCACCAATCCTCAGCCTTGCTAGATGAAGAGCATTATGGGGGATGAGGGGATGTCACAACTGTCCCCTAGACCGATGCTTCCAACCTGGATGATGGTGCCTCCTCCCCTGGGAACATTTGGCAATGTTTGAAGATGTTGATTGTTGTGATTGGAAGGTTTGCTACTGGCATCTAGTGGGTAAAGGCCAGGGGTGCTGCCAACATACTCTACAATGCACAGGATAGCCCCCAACAACAGAGAATTCAATGTCAGTGTCAGTAGTCAGTGATGGTCCTCTCAGAGGCTGCTTAATAGCATGTGGGGTACTTGGAAGACTAGGCAGCCTGAAGCTTGCACATTTACCACCTTCTCTGAGAAGCAGCCTCACTGCCTGTGAATGAGAAAAAAAGCTTTGTTTTGGCGGGAGACAGAAGAAAGCATGAATTAATAGCAAAAAATTCTAGTCTGTAGAATAAAAATATCTCCTACCCATCTCAGGAATCAGGAACGATTAGTGCTTAGTAAAGGTTGTTGACGATGATGCCACTAGCGATTCTGCAGCTCATTCCTCTGCTGACTTAAATCCCAGGAATCAGGAACAATTAGTGCCTAATAAAGGTTGTTGATGATGATGCCACTGGTGATTCTGCAGCTCATCCTTCTGTTGACTTACGTGACAGGCTGTTTTTAGCTTAATGTTGAACTCTTTTTGTAATATTTTGCAAATTCTACATTTAAAAAAAACTATGTGGATTTTTAAAAATGAATTTGCAAGGTATTCCAAAGAGAGTTCAACATTAAACTAAAAACAGCACCCTATATAAGTCATATTCAACTTATACACCTGCATATTTGCCTCCAAAGATGTGTACACGAATGTTCACAACAGCATTATTCACAATGGTTTAAAAATGGAAACAATCCAGATACCCATCAGCTGGTGAACTGGCCATCGAAGCGTGGGACATCCACGCAATGGAATACGTGTGGTAATAAAAGGGATTGAGAACATAAATGAGCCTCAAAAACATTAGGCTAAGTGAGAGAAGCCAGAAAGAAAAGATCACATGGTGTACGATTTGATTAATATGAAAGATCTTTTCTTAAAAGCAAATCTATAGAAAGAGAAGATTTGTGGTTGCCTTGAGTTGGGAGAGGGCTCCTAGGGTTGGGAATGGAGATTGATCACAAAGTAGCATGAGGAATGCTTCTGGGGTAGTGTAAATGTCCTAAAATTGGATTATGGTGATAATTGTACAATTCTGTAAATTTACCAAACAAATTGAATTGTATACTTAAAACAGGTGAAATTTTATGGTTGGTAATTATACGTCAATAAAGCTTTTACCAAAAATCTACGGAACTTGGATTTTTTTTTCTGATATTTGGTAGGAAATGTTATAGAAAGAACATTTAATTAGAAAAAATTATATTTACGTCCTAGCCCCGATTCTACTCAAAATTAATTACATTACTACAAGGAAAGCATTGATTTCCTCCTGGACTCGGTTTCCCCATCTGTAAAATGCTGACAGTACCAGAAATACTGTTGATCCCTCATGCTGTGAGCGTTGGTTAACTGACCGCTCACATTTCAATTGGAAGAGCAGATGGCTATAACTTAACCCATGAGCCTGGGTCACTATCCAAACAACAATTAAATCAGGCTTGAAGTCCGCTTTGGTTTACAGAGAATGAAGTGACTGTGCCAACATAAGTAAAATCCAGTACCACATGGGCAGCTGAAGCAATCTCTCCCCCACACTCACCCTGCTTATGGTCAGAAAGGACGCTCCTTCCAGACAATATCCCTCAGAGGTACAGACAGAGGATGTCTGCCATCTTCCCACACAAACCCAGGGAAGGGCCAGGGCACTGACTGCCTCTCAAGCAGGCACATGCACGCCCAAAGAGGTTCCTCTCCCCTTTCTAAGCCCGGCTATAGTGCCACTTCACCTGCTTTAGACCACCGCTGGGACATGCAGTGACCCAGAGACCAGTGTCTGTGGCAGGACAGTGCCTCTCCCTCACCAATGCCTGTTAGGTTGTCTCTCTAAAGCACCACTTCCCACTGTGTGGGCCGAAAAACACAGCTCTGCCCCTTATCACATTTAGGTCATTAAAATAGCAACAACAAAATTAAGCGGCCACCCCAGTTCAACATATTTTCCAATATACAGACACTTTTTTATTTACAAATTCCCACCTGTGTCATGCATAGTGTAAACTAATTAACCAAGTATCAGTGACAATCATAGCTCCTCAACCACAAAATTATCTTCTAAGGAGAAGGTCCTTAGCAAGGTGAGGAGATTTAGCCAGGCTGTATCAGATCAGAAACATCATCTAAGAAAGCCAAAACTGAGGGATCCTGAGGCAGAGCGTTCACCTTGAATACCAGCTGGTGGCCAACATTTATTAGAGAACATGTTTCAGTGAGAACAGTAGACTACGATACACACCAGTCCAGAAATACTGGATTATTTCTTCTCTTAAAACAACTCAGCTGTGTCTTTTTCCACCATCCTGTTTCACTGATCCTCTGAAATAATTTGCAACTTTGTCACTACATCACTAAATTAAGGGGCATAATTCTCCCAATTAAGCATTTAAGTCAAACAAGAAGAAGAGAAAGAAAGAAACATCTCCCAGCATCTTTTACTAAACTTTAAAGAAACTGAAGACTTGTTCTTGCCAAATGGTAAGTGCTAAATCCTGAGGGCTGTCACAGCTTCAAACGAGTTAACAGATGTTTGTTCTCAAGCACATTTTCCTCTCAATGGCATTTTGAGGGTATCGTAAACTTCCTGACACAGTATTTCAGTGGAAACATTTTTTTGTAAGATTATTTTGTTATCATAAAAAAATCCCACAAGCATTTTTGAATATATGATGTTCTACAGGAAACAACGAACGAGATTTAGTAACATGGAAAAAGGTAGAAACTGCCAAGGTGAGTTCATTCACATGCACACTTGGAGATGAACCTTAAAGCAGGCCTATTTGTTTCCTCCTTTGGCCTACCTCCTATAACTCCTAGTATAGAACAGAGGGACAATTGGCAATGGCTGAAGACATTTTTGGTTGTCACAATTGGGGATGCCATTGGCATCTAGTGGATAGAGGCCAGGGATGCTGTTCAAAATCCTACAGTGTTCCAGACAACCCCCAACAACAGAATTATCCAGCCCAATATGTCAATAGTGTAGACATTGAAAAACGTTGGCATAGACAGAATATAATTTCATTTGGGTTCATATCTCTGGGAATGAGACATATTTTCCACCTGTGTTTAGCTTAGTCTTAGACCAGACACATAAACATAGGTTTCCAATGTAATACAGAGTTCTCTCAAATACAGCAGCCTTTGTGGTGGGAGGGAGGGCCTGCTGTGGAAAGAATGGGAGGTGGTGAAATACACTTAACACAGTGAAGACCTAAGAAAGGGCTTCCTAGAGGACATAGGCCTGTGATGGAAGATGAGTAAGAATTGGCCAACTAAGGAGAGGGCAAGGGCAAGCAGATGTGTGGCACCTCCAAGTGCCTGTGTATAGAGTGAAGGGAAGAAGGGCCAGCTCTGCAGCACCTTGAATGCCAAGCTGGGGTTTTATCTGGCGGGCCATGGTCATGAGAGTCATGAGCCACTTCTAGTCCTTCTCATGCCACCTCTTTCAAATTATCCATTGGCCCTGTTGTGGACTAAATGTTTGCATCCCCCTAAAATTCATATTTTGAATCCCTATCTCCCAGTGTGATGGTATTAGAAGACAGGGTCTTTGGGAGACAATTACATTTAGATAAGGCCCTTGGGGTAGAGCCCCTGTAAGAGTAGTACCCTTAAAAGAAAAAGACGAGGCTGGGTACGGTGGCTCCAGCCTGTAATCCCCACACTTTGGGGGGCCGAGGTAGGCAGATCACCTGAGGTCAGGAGTTTGAGGACAGCCTTGTAAACATGGTGAAACCCCATCTTTACTAAAACTACAAAAATTAGCCTGATTTGGTGGCAGGACCCTATAATCCCAGCTACTCAGGAGGCTGAGGCAGGAGAATTGCTTGAACCTGGGAGGTGGAGGTTGAAGTGAACAGAGATCACGTTATTGCATTCCAGCCTGGGCGACAGAGTGAGAGAGAAACCAGATGTTACTTTCTTTCTCCACCATGCAAGGATACAGGAAAAAGGCAGCCATCTGCAGGCCAGGAAGAGGGCCATTACCAGAACCTGACCATGCTGGCACCTTGATGCGAGACCACCAGAACTGAGAGAAATCAATGCCTGTTCTTTAAGCCACTCAGTCTATGACATTTTATTAAAGAAACCCAGGCTGATATTTTTGGAGGATTAAGATGGCAGATAGGAGGCAAGACTACCTTGCAGCTCCCACTCAAGTGGACATAGCAGTATGTGAGACTTACATCGTAAACTTTTGCTCCAACAATTACTACAGGAACATACCAGGAAAGCCAAGAGGATCCACAGACCCTTTGAAGGAAATGGATCACTGTTGCAGGCTCCCTGAGATGCCAAAAACCGTGAGTCTGCTTGCTTTTTCAAGGGGGAAGCTGGTGGTGTGGGGCAAGTTCTCAGTCCTGGTCACCGGCTGCCTGGAAATAGACTCAGTGCTGTTGTGGGGCACAGTGGGAAGTGAGACCAGCCTTTAGGGCTGCCGGCTGTGCCAGAACAGGGCAAGACCTGTGACTGCCAGCTTTCCCACACTTTCCTGGCAACCTGCATGACACAGCAGAGGCAGCCATAATTTCCCTGGGAACATAACTCCATTGGCCTGGGAACCACTCCCCCATCCCCCACAGCAAGCCCCACCCAGGGAGAGTTTGAGCTCAGACCTACCTATCCTTCCCCCAACCTGGTGGTCTTTCTCTACCCACCCTGGTAGCTGAAGACAAAGGTCATAATCTCTTGGGAGTTCTATGGCCCTGCCAACTGCCTGAGAAACCTGAATACTTAACCAGGCATCCCTAGGGCAAGTTTGCATCCTCCTTATAGTACCACAGCTGATGCACGCTTGAAAGCGCCACCTCCTGGCTAGAGGCAGCCAACACGAAACCAACACACTAAACAAAAATACAACCAAGGACCCTCACAAAGTCTACTTTACTCCCCTGCTACCTTCACAGGAGCAGGTTCTGGTATTCTTGGCTGAGAGACCTGAAGACAGGACTCTGCAGATGTTCCCCAGTACCAGCCCAGAGCTCAATAGCTCCTCTGCATGGCTAGACCCAGAAAAGCAAAAGCAATCACTGCAGTTTAGCTCTCAGGAAGTGCTAACCCTAGGTGAAAACAGCAAACACCTCATCAAAGGAGGACCCGGTGGAACAAAAGAATCTGAACAAGCAGCCCTTGAGTCCCAGATCTTCCCTCTGACATAATGTACCCAAAGGAGAAGGAACCAGAAAAGCAATTCTGCTAATATGTCAAAGGAAAGTTCTTTATCACCCCCAAAAGATCATAGGTCCAAAGATCTATGAATCCAAACCAAGATCATAGATCCAAACCAAGACAAAAATCTCTGAATTAAAAGAAAAGAATTAAGAAGGTCAATCATTAAGCGAATCAAGGAGGCAGCAGAGGAAGGTGAAGTCCAACTTAAAGAAATCAAAAACATGATACAGGATATGAAAGGAAAAATCGTCAGTGAAATAGCACAAATAAAACACAATCACAACTTCTGGAAATCAAGGACACACTTAGAGAAATGCAAAATGTACTGGAAAGTCTAAGCAATAGAATTGAACAAGCAAAAGAAAGGATATCAGAGCCTGAAGACCAGCCTTTGAAATTAATTCAATTCATTTAACACAAATAAAAAAGAATTTTAAAAAATGAAAAAGTCCTCCAAGAAGTTTGGGACTATGTTAAATGTTCAAACCTAAGAATGATTGGTGTTCCCGAGGAAGAAATCTAAAAGTTTGGAAAACATATTTGAGGGAATAAATGAGGAAAACTTTCCTGGCCTGCTAGAGATCTAGACTTCCAAATATAAGAAACTCAAAGAACACCTGGGAAATTCATCACAAGAAGATCATCACCTAGGCACACAGTCATCAGGTTATCTAAAGTCAAGACAAAGGAAAGAATTTTAAGAGCTGTGAGGCAAAAGCATCAGGTAACCTGTAAAGGAAAACCTATCAGATTAATAGCAGATTTCTCAGCAGAAACCCTGTAAGCTAGAAGGGATTGGGGTCCTATCTTTAGCCTCCTCAAACAAAACAAATATCAGCCAAGAATTTTGTATCCAGTGAAACTAAGCTTCATGAATGAAGGAAAGATATAGTCTTTTCCAGACAAAAAAATGCTGAGAAAATTTGCCACTACCAAGCCACCACTACAAGAATTGCTACAAGGAGCTCTAAATCTTGAAACAAATCCTTGAAATACACTAAAATAGAACCTCCTTAAAGCATAACTCTCACAGGACTATATAACAATAACACAATGGAAAAAAAGGTATTTAGGCAACAAATAGCATGATGAGTAGAATATACCTCATATCTCAATACTAACATTGAATGTAAATGGTCTAAATGCTCCACTTAAAAGACTACAGAATGGCAGAATGGATAAGAATTCACCAACCAAGTTTCTGCTGTCTTCAAGAGACTCACCTAACACATAAGGATTCACATAAACTTAACGTAAAGGGGAGGAAAGAGATACTCCATGCCAACAGACACCAAAAGACAGTAGGGGTACCTAGTCTTATATTAGACAAAACAAACTTTAAAGCAACAGCAGTTTATAAAGACAAAGAGGGACATTATATAACGATAAAAGGACTAATCTAACAGGAAACTATCACAATCCTAAATATATTTGCACTAGCACTGGAGTTCCCAAATTTATAAAACAATTACTCTACTATACCTAAGATGGCAACATAATAATAGTGGGGGACTTTAATACTCCACTGACAGCACTAGACAGGTCATCAAGACAAAGTCAACAAAGAAACAATGGACTTAAATCACACCCTACAACAAATGGACTTAACAGATATTTACAGAACATTCTATCCAACAACTGCCGAACATACAATGTATTCTTCAGCACATGGAACATTCTCCAAGATAGACCATATGATAGGTCACAAAACAGGTCTCAGTAAATTTAAGAATATCAAAATTATATCAAGTACTCTATCAGACCACAGTGGAATAAAATTGGAAACCAACTCCAAAAGAAACCCTCAAAACCATGCAAATACATGGAAATTAAATAACCTGTTCCTGAATGGTCATTGTTTCAACAATAAAATCAAGATGGAAATTAAAAAATTATTTGAACTGAACAATAATAGTGATACAACCTATTAAGACCTCTGGGATACAGCAAAGGCGGTACTAAGAGGAAAGTTCGTAGCATTAAATGCCTACATCGAAAAGTCTGAAAACGCACAAATAGACAATCTAAGCTCATGCCTCACGGAACTAGAGAAACAAGAACAAACAAAACTCAAGCCCAGGAGAAGAAAAGAAATAATCAGGATCAGCGCAGAACTAAATGAAATTGAAACAAAAGAAAACAATACAAAAGATAACTGAAACAAAAAGCTAGTTCATTGAAAAGATAAATATAACTGATAGGCCATTAACATGATAAACCAAAGAAAAGGAGAAGATCCAAATAAGCTCAATTACAAAAGAAATGGGATATACTAGAACTGATACTACAGAAATCCAAACGATTATACAAAACTACTAGGAACAACTATATACATACAAACTAGAAAACCTAGAGGAGACAGATAAATTCCTGGAAATATACAATCCTCCTAAATTAAATGAGGAAGATATAGAGACTCTGAACAGACTAATAACAAGCAGCAAGATTGAAATGGTAATTTAAAAATTATCAAAAATAAAATGTCCAGGACCAGGCAGATTCACAGCTGAATTCTATCAGACATTCAAAAAAGAATTGGTACCAATCCTATTGATACTATTCCAAACAATAGAGAAAGAGGGAATCCTTCCTAAATCGTTCTATGAAGTCACTATCACCCTAATACCAAAACCAGGGAAAGACACAACAACAAAAAAAAAAAACTGGAAACTACAGACCCATATCCCTGACGAACGTAGACGCAAAAATTCTCAACAAAATACTAGCTAACAAAATCTAACAGTATATCAAAAAGATAATCCACCATGATTAAGTGGGTCTCATACCAGAGAGGTAGGGATGGTATAACATATGTAAGTCAATAAATGTGATACACCACACAAACAAAATTAAAAACAAAAATCACATGATCATCTCAATAGATACAGAAATCTCAATAGATGCAGATTTGGCAAAATCCAGCATCCCTTTATAATTAAAACCTTCAGCAAAATCAGCATAGAGGGGACATACCTTAAGGTAATAAAAGCCACCTATGACAAACCCACCGTCAACATTACACTGAACGGGGAAATGTTGAAAGCATTCCCACTGAGAACTGGAACAAGACAAGGATACCCATGTTCAACACTTCAGTTCAACACAGTACTGGAAGTCCTAGCCAGAGCAATCAGACAAGAGAAAGAAATTAAGGACATCCAAGTCAGTAAAGAGGAAGTCAAACTGTCATTGTTTGCTGATGATACAATTCTATACCTAGAAAACTCTAAAGACTCATCCAAAAAGTTTCTAGAACTGGAAACTGATTTCAGCAAAGTTGCAAGACACAAAAGTAATGCACAAGAATCAGTAGCTCTGCTACATATCAACAATGACCAAGCTGAGAATCATATCAAGAACTCAATCCCTTTTATAATAGCTGCAAGAAAATTAAATAAATATACCTAATCAAGAAGGTAAAAGACCTCTACAAGGAAAACTACAAAACACTGCTGAAAGAAATCGTAGATAACACAAATGGGAACACATCTCATGCTCATGGATGTGTAGAATCAAGATTGTGAAAATGACCATACAGCCAAAAGCAGTTTATAAATTCAACGCAATTTCCATCAAAATACCACCATCATTCTTCACAGAACTAGAAAAAACATTCCTAAAATTCATATGGAACCACAAAAGAGTCCATATAGCCAAAGCAGGATGAAGCAAAAAGAACAAATCTGGAGGCATCATATTGCCTGACTTCAAACCACTATAAGGCCATCGTCACCAAAACAGCATGGTACTGGTACAAAAATCACAGACCAATGGAACAGAATAAAGAATCCAGAAAAGAAATAAAGAGTCAAATACTTACAGCCAACTGATATTCAGCAAAGCAAACAAAAATAAAGTGGGGAAAGCCCACCCTACTCAACAAATAGTGCCAGGACAATTGGCAAGCCATGTGTAGAAGAATGAAACTGGATCCTCATTTCTCATCTTATATAAAAATCAACTCAAGATAAATCAAAGACTTAGATCTATCACCTGAAACCATAAACATTTGAGAAGATAACATCAGAACAACTCTTCTAGACATTTGCTTAGGCAAAGAGTTCATGACCAAGAACCCAAATACAAATGCAACAAAAACAGATAAATAGATGGGAATTAATTAAACTAAAAAGCTTATGCACAGCAAAAGAAATAATCAACACAGTTAACAGACAATCCACAGAATGGAGAAAGTCTTCACAACCTATACATCTGACAAAGGACTAACATCCAGAATCTACAAAGAACTCAAAAAATATCAGCAATTAAAAAAAAAAAAAAAAAAAAAATCCCATCCAAAAGTGGACTAAGGACATGAATAGAAAATTCTCAAAAGAAGATATACAAATGGTCAACAAGCATATGAAAAAATACTGAACATCACTAATTACCAGGGAAATGCAAATAAAAACCACAGTGCAATACCACCTCCTCCTGCAAGAATGGCCATATTCAAAAAATGAAAAAATAACAGATGTTGGCATGGATGTGTTGAAAAGGAAAAACATTCACACTGTTGGTGGGAATGTAAACTAGTACAACTACTATGGGAAACAGAGTGGACATTCTTTAAAGAATGAAAAGTTGATGTATTATTTGGTCCAGCATTCCCACTACTAGGTATCTACCCAGAGGAAAAGAAGTCATTGTACGAAAAAGATACTTGCACATGCCTATTTATAGCAGCACAATTTGCAGTTTCAAAAATATGGAACCACCCCAAATGCCCATCAATCAACTAGTGGATAAAGAAAATTTGGTATATCTATATACCATGGAATACTATTCAGCCATAAGAAATGAAGTAAGTAATGACATTCACAGCCATCCGGATGGAATTGGAGACTATTATTGTAAGTGAAGTCATTCAGGAATGAAAAACCAAACATCACATGTTCTCACTCATAAGTGGGAGCTAAGCTATGAGGATACAAAGGCATAAGAATGATACATTGGACTTTGGGGACTCAGGGGAAATGGTGGGAGGTAAGGGATAAAAGAGTAGACATTGGGTGCAGTGTATATACTGCTTGAGTGTAACCAAACACAACCTGCTCCCTAAAAACCTATTGAAATAAAAAAAAAACAAAACAAACTTAATAAAATAAAATAAACTTTTAAAATGAAGTATTAGAACATGAAAAAAAAAAAGTAGCCCAAGTTAACTGAGACAGAAATTTGTACCAAGAAGTGGGGTGTTGCTGTAAAAGAAAACTCCTTAAAATGTGAAAGCAGCTGAAAGAGACTGAAAGAGTTTTGAAGTGCATGCTAGAAAAAGCCAAGACTGCCATGAAAGGACTACTAAAGGGGAGTCTGATGAAGTCTCAGAAAGAAAAGGAGAGAGCTGCAGAGAAACCTCCACCTTCTTAGAGACTACATAAGTGATTATGAACAGAATGTTGGTAGAAATATGACTTATTCTGATGAAGTCACAGATGAAAACAAGGAACATGTTATCAGGCCATCCTTATTATATAGTGGCAAAGAACTTAACTAACGTGTTCATAAATGAAGTTAGATATTTAGCTGAGATTTCTGAGCAAAGTGTTAAAGGAGTGGCTTGGTTCCTCCCAACTGCCTATAGAAAAATGTAAGAAGAGAGAAATCAATTAAAGAAGGAACTGTTGAGTAAAAAAGAACCAGAACTTAAACATTTGGAAAATTCTTAGCCTATCCATATTTTAAAAAGCGAGAATGTTTGGAAGATAATATTAAGGGTATGGCTGACTGACTATTTGATGAGGAGACTAGTGTGAGTGCCAACCATGGACCTAATCTGCCACCTTAACAGAAGCAAGAAATGAGATTATGTCAGCAAAAATTTTGTCAAATGGGATGAAAAGAAACAGAAAATGAGACAGAATGAAGGCTGCAAACATATACCATTCCTCAGAGAAAAAACAGGATGATGGGGAAGGTGATTCAGAGATTATTAGGGCTCCCACTTTCACCACAGGCTTATGAGGTGGAGCTAGTTCCTCCTTGGTCTCAAAGGATGGGGCTACCTCTCTCATTTCAATAGGTCAGAATGTTCCCACCTATTGCCATAGGGGTGAGGCCACTGAAGATATCCTTGTGGGTGGGACCCCACGGAGCAGGAGGAGCAGGACCAGCCCATTGCACTGTGAGAATGATGTTGCTATCATTGTCTTGCTAGGTCAAATTTAATTTTTTGTCTTGCTAAGAACTTCCTTATGACCCATCACTCCTTCTACCTTCTTTCCTATTCTTCCCTTTTGGAATGAGAATGTCTATCCTATACCTGTCTCATCATTGCAGTTTGGAAGCACACAACTTGTCTGGTTTCACAGGTTCATAGCTGGAGAGGAATTCTGTCTCGTGATGAAGCATTCCTCAAGTCTCTCTTTAGGCTAGACTTTAGACTTGAAATTTTAGAGCTGATGCTAGAATAAGTTAAAATTTGGCGGGCTGTTGGGATAGAATACATGTCTTTTGCATGTGAGAAAGACAGGAATTTCAGAGAGCCATGAAGGGAATGTCATGGACTGATATTTGTGTTCCCTCAAAATTCATATGTCAAAGGCTGAACTTCCAATGTGATGGTATTAGTAGGTGAGGTCTTTGGGAGGTGATTAGATTTAGATGAGGTCATGAGGGTGGACCCTCCATTATGGGATTAGTGTCCTTATAAGAAGAGGAGGAGATACCAGGCCTTATGAGACACAGCAAGAAGCTATTCATCTGCAAGCCAGGAAGAGGGCCCTCACCAGAACCCAATCATGTTTGCATCCTGATCTTGGACCTCCAAAACTGTGACAAATAAATGGCTATTATTTAAGCCACCCAGTCTGATATTTTCTTATAGCAGCCTGAGAAGATGAAGACAGGTCCTCTCCACTTTCCACTTTTCTCCATGTCCGGCTTAAAATCCTTGATCCACTAATAAAAATCACATCACCACCTTGATTACATTCTCTGTTCTTTCCACCTCTATCCTTTATCAATGCCAATCAAGACCTTCATTCTTAAATGGGATCTCTTTGTATTCCTTCTTAGAGCCACACATGAATTTACGATTGTCTCAAAATAAAAGATTTTTTAAAGCGCACCTTCTTTCTGGATGATGCCAACTATCTGACGTGCCTAAAAGTGAACAACTCAAGTTACTGAAGATACTTTCAGGCTGATTGTGGTCATAAACTTGACATGGAACCTCTCTCCTCCATACTTTCCTTCTCTTACACTCATTCTTTTATTTTTATTATTGATTCTCATGTGTGTGAAACACAAGTGGAACAGAGGCTTGAATGTGCCTTGGTCTCTGGGAGGCAGGACAAGCCCACTTTTAGCATGTGTGCTAGGGGAAGCTACATCTCACTTACTCTTCAGCAGACCCCAATCTGTCTTTTGTTTCCACCATCCAATGAAAGGCAAGGTCACCAATGTCTTTATCTGCCAAATCCAAAAGGTGCCAGTGAGATATTACTTGACCTCTCATTAGCATTTGACATATTCTCTTCTCTGAAAATATTCTCCTCTCTTGACTTCTATGTGTCCCCTGTGGCAAGATATGAAAGTTTCAGCCTGTGTGAATACAGAAACTTCACCATGCTGGGGATTTTCTCCATTTGTTTTGTGCTTTATGAGAGAGATTAAACATGAATGCTTCTCCTCACTTGCCAGGGAGGTTGGAAGTCTTTGGTCTTCATGGAAAGGCAAGCCACACCTTGACTTACTTTGGCTCTGAGTTTAATGGGCCATGAGGAGTAAGAAGACAGTAGGTTTCAGGGCATGTGGGGGTATAAAGAAGGTTTGAGATGAGGATTCACAAGAGAACTGCCAGAGGGGATACAGAAGCAATGGAGAGATTGCCACCAGATGGGACCCTTGGAAGTGAGGTGCTAATATCTGGAAAACTGCTGAGGAGGAGGAAGATCCATAATCCAGGGAGCATTAGAAAAGTGGACCCTTCTGAATACCATGGCAAAGGGCATTGCTTGAGGGCCCAGGAGGCTAAAAAGAACTGAACTTTGCCTGACAATCACCCAGTCTTCTTCCAATGGAAAATGTTGCATTGTTTGCACATGAATGTCTTCTCTTTGTCTACACCCACACCAAAGAAAACTCTCTGTCTATATCAGCACTTTACACCTGGTTTCCATCCCATGACCTCCTGTAGATGTTCCACGTTATGGTTTAAATGTGTGTGTTCCCCTAAAACTCATATGTTGAAACCTAATTACCAAGGTGGTGTTATCAGGAGGTGGACCTTTTGGGAGATGATTAGGTCATGAGAGTAACATCCTCATAAACATGATTTGTATCTTTCTAAAAGAGGCCCCAGAGAGCTGCCCAGACACTTCACCATGTGAGGATGCAGCAGGAAGAAGCCACCTGTGAGCCAGGAACTGGTCCTCACAAGACACTGAACCTGCTGACACCTTGGTTTTGGGGTTTCCAGCTTCCAAAACAATGAGATGTAAATCTCTGTTGCTTGCAAATCACACAGTCTATGGCATTTTGTTACAGCAGTCCAAACAGACTAAAATTTTTCTTACATATTTTAAAATCCCCATACCCATAAGCCTAAAGAGTGAGGTCTGTTCATGAAGTGGACATCCCCTGCCCCCTGAACTTAGTGAAGAGGGACAAAATATGTAAGCGTAAAGGCCACAAGCTAGGCCAGATGCATTTGTTCCATCTCCTCTGCTCGTTCCTCCCTGGTTCTGAATCCCTTGAAACTCTGTCCTTTTTTCTTCTTCTTCTTCTGCCTAGAAAATCATATCTATTATCATGACTTTAACAATACCCACATTCTGATCACTCCAAATTGATACATTCAGGCCAATGAAATCCAGGTTTAGACATCCAGCTGCTTAATTCATGTACACACCTGTGTGTTTCATAGACATCTGAAGCACAGCACGTTGAAAATCACAAGGCTCTTATGACCTGTTTCTGCTAATCTCTTCTACTAAATGACAAGCCATTCTTTCCCTCAACCCTCCAACACAACAGCCTCTTGGGCACCCTTTCATTTCTCAAACATGACACATCCATTCTCATCACAGGGGCTTTGCACGTGATATTCCTTCTGCCCCAAAACTTCCTTCACCCACATTGCTTGCTCTTGTTGTCATTATTTCAACTGTCATCTCCTTAGAGAGACTTTCTCTCCCACTCTGTATCTCAAGTAGGTCCCACTGTTATTTTCTATGAATTCACCCTCTATAGCACAAATCACCATGCATATTTATCTGTATTGTTCTTCACCCCCCACCAATAACCCAAGCATTTCATGAGGACAAAGACTATACTACATTCCCAGCACCTGGAATAATGTCTGCTTCAGAGAAGAAGAGATATTTCATAAATATTCATTAAATGAATGGTAAACATTAGAGTATATATATTATGTTATAATATATATGTATGTATATGAAGTTGAAGGGGTGTAGAGAGGTGGGTAAGTGATGAATTTTATTTCACATGTGTTGAGTTTGGAGGACATAGAGGACAAATGAATGGATGAATCCAGCAGATGATTGGGCTATAAGTGTGAAGGTAAGGGAGGCCAGAGATAAAGATATAGGAGGAGGTCAACGAAACTATAGCCAAAGTCACAGAAGAGAATGAGATGGCCCAAAAAACATCAGTAGAGAATAAAAAAGTCACTAGAGAATGGGGGACCAAGAACAGAACCTCATAGAAAACTACCTAGACGTCACTTGCTGCTCAGTCACCACTATTTCACCATTTCCACCAGGCTCTCCTGTCTACTCCTCTGCCTTGTCTAGAATAGGGGGCCAGGAACTTAGTAATAGTCACCATGGTAGGTCCTGGGAATACACAGTGACCAAAACAAACTTGGTCACTGCCTGAGAACATTCATGGATAGTGAAAGCAAGCCATGTGGACAGTAACTGGGTGGCAGAGACCGTGCCTCTCAGTTTCTTTCTCTTCAGTTTTAGTTGGTTATCTGACTGCCCAGAGGAAAACCTACATTTCTTAATTGCCTTTCTTGCAATTTGGTGTAGACCTGGATTAAGTTTTAGCAATGGGTTGTAAGCAGAAGGAAGGGATTCTGTTGTGAGTTGAACTGTGTTCCCCACAAATTCATATAATGAAATCCTAACCCCTGTGGAGGAATGTGAACTTATTTGGAGATAAGGTCTTTATAGAGGTAATCAAGTTAAAATGAGGTCATTTTAAACAAGGACCTTATCTGATATGACTGGTTTCTCTATAAAAAGGGGGAAATTGGACACAGAGATACCTATAGAGAGAAGACAATGGAAGAGACAAAGGGAGAAGATGGTCACCTACAATCCAAGAAGAGAGGCTTGGAACAGATCTTTTCCTCACAGCCCTCAGAAAGAACCAACTGCCAACACTCAGTCTTGAACTTCTAGCTTCCAGAATTGTGAGACAATACATTTCTGTGGTTTAATCCATCAGTCTCAGGAACTTTGTTACAGTAGCCCTAGCAAACTAGTAGAGAAGCCACTTCGAGGTCATAACTCTAGAAAAGGATATGTATGAACCTCCTGGCCCTTCTCCCTTCTTGCTGGCCTGGGGATGACTAGACTTGCAGCAACCATTTTGGATCCAGAGGCGGAAGTCATGTGTTGAGTTTGGCAGGGCCACACCACAGTTGACAAAGCACCCTTGAGTGCACCCCTCTGGACTGTTATGGAACAGAGAAAGGTCTGTTTGTTCTAAGCCACAATGTTTTGGTTCTCTTTGTTACAGTATAGATTCCTTAGCCTATATTCTAACTGATACATATTGCATAAAGGTCATGGATAACTGTAAATAAAGTCATGTATGACTTCCAAAAAATGCTTGAAAATAAATTATACTTGACCACCTATCCTAATTATCCATTCTACATCAAATTTATAGAACTAAAAGTACATCCTGCCACATCTGTCTCTCCCTCCTAGACCTCCAAATTGGCTGGTCTCATCAATTCTAACGTGGTTTTCATTATTGACTTTATCTCTCTTCCCATCTGCAGACCACTCAAAGAATCTCTTCCAAGATTTTTCCTTTATATTCCTCAGGTTACCTTAGCTCCTCTATTTCACTCCAGTCTGGTTTTCAAGTTTAAAATGCTTTCCAGAATACAAGTCTGACACTCCACTATTCTTTTCTTTCCAATCCAGGCACAATTCAACATGATTCAGTCATCATCATTACAGGTAAAGCACTTTCCCAAAACACTCATCTGCCTCTGCTCTGTCTTTTGCTGAGGCATGCAGCCCCCTTTGATGTTAAATGGATTTCTTTCTGTGACAGTACTCGAAGACAATAGGATCTGGCTAGACATCTTTAGGCTTTCTTAATGTCAGCATTAAATACGGATTTATTGTTAATTGATACATTTATGCCTGACTTTTCTAAATCAATAGAAAGTAAAAAAAATAAAATAAAATAAAATAAAATAAGCTCACAAAATGCTAAGAATTTTATCTGACTTTAAGGAAAGTCCATGGCAAGAATGTTCTCTTATCTAGGCAGGAATATCTGGAGTAAAAAATTTGGACATTAAACATGATTACTGTGGTGTCTTTATTCTAATCAAGTCCACTGTTCTCGAGCCCATTTTTTTTCATCCAGATATTCCATGAAAGTTCAAATAGGGAATACATTCTACATTCCAGATCAAAATTGAAAATCACTGAAGCATTTGTCTACAAATGCAAGTTGATCAGTCAGTCCCACATTTTTTCTTTATTCTAGAATGAAGGACAATGTGGATACATCAGAATCATTCAACAATGACATAGCTTACCTTCTCTATGACCCAATTTACTTGCCTAATTTTGGTGACTCAATGGACTAAGAAGAAGATGAAATATGGAGAAATTATATTTCTTTTCCTGGGTCTGCCAGAAAAAAAAAAGTATATGACTTTGGGGAGAAAAAATATCCTTCCTCCGACTTTGCTTCCTCATTTGCAAAACAGGGAAAGGAAAGTCCCACTAATTTAGTAATAAATTATCTCATTACTGAGTGTAAACACTGTTATTGTTTAGCATTTATTTCTGCAATCTGTCAGGATATTTTGAAATTTCTGCATGAAATACACATCTTAATGCAGTGTTTCTCCTTCTCTCTCACATGGTGTGCCAGAGAAGGCGAGGCAGAATGGTGAACACATGGGTGATGTAAATGAAATGCTGTTTAATTTATTTTCAAATGGATAAAAGGAAATGTAATTAAGCTCCCTAAAAGCCTCCCAAATAAACTTCCCTTAAAGGAATAGAAAAGGAGGTTGTAATTGATCAAAGTAGCTACGTCAAGTGTTTCCAGTGTCAGATTCCTTGACACTTGGAGACAAAGACCAGATTAAGACAAAGACCAGACAAAGGCCAGCAGAGAATCAATTGTAGTACAAGCCAGAGGCTTCACAGGATGGGAGGAAAATACCAGAAATGTGGATTAGATGCTGGCTCAGCATCAAGAAGCAAACACACTTCATGTCTGAAGTCTCAGGCTTAGATGTACCACTGGTGTAAGTGAACCCTCTCTCTTCTTCATGCACAAACAAGTAAATGTGTGTTTATATTAGATAAATAGATGTAAATGATAGATAGATGGATAGACAACAGATAGATAGATAATCTCCTATCTTTTTATTTAATGAGGAAAAGCCAAGATATCAGCCTAAAACCACTAAAAAAGAGAGACAGAAAAAGCCCTATGGGTCTACAGGTCCAAGAGAAAGACTTCCTTCTGCTACATTGCATGCTACCAAGGACAGCAGGGGATCCACAACAAATAATATCCACTCAAGTCTGTACTGTACATTTGCTAAATTCTGATCTCTGACAAAAAAAAAAAAGGAGCTCTGGTAGAACAACTATACATATATACACTCAACATCTCACATATCACATAGTAAATGCCACAAAATGAGCATGCGTTGTATTTGTTCTAAAATTGTTACTCTTCAGAGTATTCAAACTAAAAAACAAAACTATATTTATATCTCAGGATTCTATAACTCCACCAGCTTTGGAATGACAAGCATGAGAAGTGGTCACCCTCTTAGGGTCATTAATGTTCCTGAAACTTACATGTCATAGAAACAGGCATTTTTATCCTTTTTAAAAATATATGTGTATGCCCCAACTGATCAACAGCCTGGACACATAGAGAGACCCAACTTTGAATTGACTGTGGAATTAACTCTCTCATGTGTCAATAGAGAGGAAGTCATCAAGGTATAAATTTCCTCTCTCAAGGATTATATGTCTTTATCATAAAAATCATAAAATAAAATCATGAGTTTCCATTAAAAAGTGAATGTTTTATGATCCAGTTTATCAACTGTCAGCTATACACTGTTTTGATTCTTTGCTTTCCTCTTTTTCAACATGATCAAATGTGAACATGCTATTAAGTCTTAACCCTAGCATGCTATTTTTGAAAAGATAGGATATAATTAATATCTGCCATAAAATAGTACATAAGTATGTGTGATAATCAATTACAATTGATTATTTTACTTTATTGTCTTTCCAAAAAGACAGTGAAGATGTGAAGCAATCTATTGTTAAAATAAGGTTTTAAAAACAGAAAAAAGAAAAACAAAACAACCAGGAATGGAGAAGAATTAAAGCACAATATAAAACCCCTGCAATAAAAAGAGTCATTGCCTCACAGATGAACATAAATTGAAAAATCTATTGCCTTTTTTCTGCAGATATTCCTCAGGATAGTGCCATACTACCATTCATGGGAGATGCTTATCACAAATAGTCAGAAATAATGTATCTCAGGGAGAAGCATTTCATTATTAGGTATGATGAAAAGCAATATTACTAGAGGCATTCCATCATCAAGTTCTCTTTGCCTATTTTGAAAGGTCTTTAGGAAAAGTTATTCACAAGCAGGCATGAAAATTATGAGGCACCAAAGCGATTGATGATTCTAATAATAGTATAACTGATCATTTACACACTGTAAATATAACCTACTGAGCTCATCATAATGATCAAAGTTGAGGTTTAAATTAAGACACTGTAAAATAAATGTTTAAATGAAACACACTGAGATGACCACAGTGGTTAACTTAGAGTGGGACTGATTAATGGTCTTTTAAATTTCATTATCTCTAGCTTGCAAATTTTCTATAATATATAGGTAATATTTTTATAATAAAAATTTAAATTTTGTTAATTTTTTCCAGACGTACTAATATTTTCACCTGCAATGTGCTTCCAATGTGTATGAGTCAAAATCTTTGATAGGACTTTGAGGTCTACAAAAGTGAGCAGAATATCAGGAAAATTAATTTTAAGCCCACATGTCACAAGCCAAAGGAACATGTCCAATTTAAGCTCTCTGTGCATTGGCTTTAATATCTGTAAAAACCTCTTCTTCCAGAAAAAGATACCCCTAACTGAAAACAGCCGTTGTGTCATGGAGATGGGAATGAGATTAGATTTTATTTTCTACTTTGCACATGCCTATGCTTTAAATTTATTTCATTTGGAAAAAATAACTTTCTGTTTTCTCGGAAAAAGTTTGACTTTTTAACGACAATTTTACAGGCATCATCAATTATGCACTTTTTGATTGCACAGTAAGAACTGATCTAGAAAAAAAATTGAATTTGGATACTTTTCAAACTGGAAGAAGTTTAAGTCACTCAGATAACAAGTACAGGGTTTCTTTTGTGGGTGATGGCAATGTTCTAGTTAGATAGTGGTGATGGTCACACGACCTTGTAAATACCGTAAAGACCATTAAACTTTAAAATGGAGAATTTTCTTGTATGCGAATTATATCTCAAAACAAAACAAAACTAGAAGACACTGAGGAGGAAGCATCAGATTTAGGACAGAATTATCTGAGCTCGTATTAGTTTGTTTTCACGCTACTGTAAAGATACTACCTGAAACTGGAAAACGTATCAACAAAAGAGGTTTCATTGACTCGTAGTTCCACATGGCTGGGGAGGCTTCAGGAAACTTACCATCACGGTAGAAGGTGAAGGGGAAGCGACTGTGTCTTACATGGTGGCAGGAGAAGGAGAGGGAGAGGGAGAAAGGGGAGAGGAAGTGCCACACTTTGAAATCATCAGCTCTCATGAGAACTCACTCACCATCACGAAAATAGCATGAGAGAAACTGCCCCCATGTTCCAATTACCTCCCGCCATGGCCCTGTCTCTACAGGTGGGGATTATAATTCGAGATAAGATTTGGATGAGGACACAGAACCAAACCATATCAGAGACCATTCCCTATAATCACTGTCTCCTCCTTGCCAAAGTGAGAGACAGACACAGTTCTCAAGGACAATCAGCAGAGGCTGTCAGGCCCTTAAGGCCATCTTATCCATAACTCAGATTTTTAAAAATCAAATTGTGTTATACAAGTGGACTCATTTGGCTACATTAAGGGGAGGCTGTCAGTGAAGACATTTTCTTACCTCGTTAGGACAAGAAATATCCTTGCTCTGTCAGAGTCACAGATTTGGGCGACATTACCTCTTTAGAGTATATGCCTTGAGTGTGGTCGCCCCAAGCTTTTCTCTATCCTCTGTAGCCCATGTTGATACCTCTCTCAGCTGGCTTTGGCTGCATAATTAAACATCCTCAAATTTAGTGGCTTAAGGCAACCACCATTCATGTAGCTCGTGTATACAGGTCAGCCATGTGGGCTGAAGCTCTTCTGTGCTCAGCTGCTCAGGTGAGTGAGCTGGCAGTGGGCCAGGGTGATGGGCAACTGGGCAATGTCTCCCTCTTCATACAGTAGGCAAACCTGGGCTGTCTCATCCAGCACAGCATGCTTCAAAAAGAACAAGTAAAGCGTTCAAGATCTTTTAAGCCTAGACCTGGAACTGCACAGGCCACTTCATCCACATCCTCAGGATAAGACTTGGTCGCAAGTCCATCCTGGACCCAAGGGGTGGGGAAACAGGCCTCACCTCTTGATAGGAGGAAGCACAGAGTCACATTGCAAGATATGGGACACGAGGAGGGGAAACATGCTTGGAAGCAATCTACCACCACACAGCCCCAACAACACAGATTCCAAAATTGTAAACACAAAAGAAAGAAACATTCAAGGGCTCTCGGCTCACACAGTTAATCTTCCCAGTGGGACACAGGGAACGTAATGATTTAATGACTTCAAAGCCATGTATTATTCAAAGAGGAAGAGTTCTCACTAGAGAAAACATCCCAAGTAAACTGAAATGCATCTGCACTCATTACTGTTCCTCTCCCTCCCTCCCCTCCTTAGAGCCCTCAGTTACTGTTTTAGGTAGATAAACAAACAGGGTTTGATTCAACTGAAAGGGGAGCTGCAGCCCTTATACAACCTCAGATGAGGATTGCTGAGAGAGATCTGGGGATGGTAAATGGAGATTCAAAGACTCCTCAACAAGTCTAAGCCTAGGGAAGGTACTGAATTTGTGGTTCTTAAAGCAAAGGACTCGAGGTCGCCACTGCTCAGAGATGAGATAATCTAGACAGGTTATATATTTCCTCAGATCCATTATATCCGGGCTTAATTTTTTAAGGTGAAGGTTTCTGTAACCAGGAAAACAAAGCAATAATCTTACAATACAGTAGAATTGGGCAGAAGTCCCCAAATATCTCTGCACATCAGAATTGCTCAGCACACTTAATAAAAACACTACGTCTTAGGCTCCATCCTCAGGCATTGTGATCCAATAGGTTTGGAGTTTAGTGCAGAGATGTAATTTCAGCAAGCTTCCCAGTTGTCTGGATGAGCTTGGTTTTATTAGGTAAGAAATGGGGATAATTGTATCTGCTCCATCTGGATTTCACTGTTGTATCAATAGATACGGATGGGTGCGGCATGCTGATGTGAGATGCATTAAAGCAGATAAGCCATATCAAAAAAACAAAACCTCTGCAGCAGACAAGCTTATACTGGGCATATTCCAATCTTACTTTCTAAGATGTCCATCTTCAGTTTGTTGCCATCTACTGATTACTCATTAAAATCTAGGACATTCATGTTAACCCAGGCATACTGTAGGATTGCGTATAGCTGCAAGTTACAAACACGCAGAAAAAAAGAGTACTGCACAAGACAGAAATGTATTTGTTGCCACATAAGTATCTCAGTCCTGTCATGACAAGCCAGCTCCATGAAACATGAGACCCCCAGCTCCTCCCACCTAACCACTTTGCCATGCCTCAGCCTCATGATATAAAATAGAATTGGGGATCCAGAAATCACATTCATATCCCAGGCAGAAGTCTGGAGAAAGGTGAAAAGTTGAAGCAAACAGCCCCTTCTTTTAAAGAACATTCCCAGTTTGCACACTGTATTTTCACCTGCACTCCATTGATCAGAACTTAGTCACATGGAAAGGAACTCACTAGAAAGAAAGACTGGAGGATTCCATCTCTATTCCAGACTGCCATAGGGGGCTGAATTTCTGTGGAAGAAAGATGAATTGTAGGACAAGAAGAAATCCCTGCCATGCCCAGGCTGTGTCAGAACACCTATCTCTGCTTTGAGCCTATAAAATTTTTATACCTCAAAGTGTTGAGTGTGGAATTATTTATTATAACAGTAAAAATTTGAAAACAAATTAAACAGCCAACAATAGGAGAATTACTAAGTCAACTACAGGACATCAATTTAATAAAATACCATAGCATCACCAGAAAAGTTGGTTACCAAGATTACACAATCCTTTTTAGCGTGTAGTGGTGTCTAGCCTCTTCCACTTTCTTAAATACCTGCAAAGTGGCCGGGCGCGGTGGCTCAAGCCTGTAATCCCAGCACTTTGGGAGGCCGAGACGGGCGGATCACGAGGTCAGGAGATCGAGACCATCCTGGCTAACACGGTGAAACCCCGTCTCTACTAAAATACAAAAAATTAGCCGGGCGTGTTGGCGGGCGCCTGTAGTCCCAGCTACTCGGGAGGCTGAGGCAGGAGAATGGCGTGAACCCGGGAGGCAGAGCTTGCAGTGAGCTGAGATCAGGCCACTGCACTCCAGCCTGGGCGACAGAGCGAGACTCCGTCTCAAAAAAAAAAATACCTGCAAAGTACAAACACTCACAGCACTGAAAACCTGGCCTGAGAGGCAAGCCAGTTCCTCCATTCTAGAGAAAATAACCACAGGCAGCAAAAACAGTTTGATTAAGACAAATCCACCCAGGCTTCAGTTCACAGCAAACTCAAACTTTGCTTTATGAAACAAATTCCTCCTGAAAACAAAAACAGTAAGACATTTTCCATCCCCAAACGTCTGTCCCAAGGCCCTGAACCAATTAGCATTCTGGCCCAGGATCCCAGGTCACCCTTCCAGGGCTGGGAGATGAACAGAGTCGATTTTCCCACCAGCATTCCTGAGCTCTCCTGCCATCATCAGCCTATATCCACATGGAAACACAAATCCCGGGAAAGAGCTTGGCAGGAAGTCAGGAAGAGGAGAGGCCAGCAGAATCTCGGTGCTTTCTGGCCGAGGACATCTCAGGAATAATGCTTGATAGGTGGAGAGGGAGAAAGAGAGAGACCCTTGATAGCAGTGCAGGCCAACAACTGTAGCTGTGCAAGAAATTCACTGGTTCTAAGTACAAAAAACAACACAGGGCGGGCAGATGTACATTAGGTGAGAAGCTTAAAGACTGAGAATCCCAGCAGGAGCTCTGCACATAAAGCAGCACCTCCCTTTCATCTGTAGGTTCAAGAATGGATTCTTTCACTTTCTAAGTGAGCAGAGAGAAGACTTGAGTACACCACCACCACCCCTGCATTCTTCTTCACAGGCACGGGACAGGAACACGTATTTCCATGCTTGGTGAGGAGTATCAGTAAAAGCACAACCTCAAGTCTGGAAAGGTCATTGGAGGAACAGCTCTTTGATGAATCTTGTACATTAGACAGTTGAACTTTATAGTCATTATTTGGCATCTTAAGTAGAATGTGAGAAGGTCTCACTATTTTGAAACACCTGCAGAATGTACACAAGGCTAGGACCAACTGAAATGAAGAAACAAGAGCATGATCTAAACAGGAGGTACCTGGGGACGATTCCAAAGAGATTCAAGATGCTATGGCAAATAGAACATTTCTGAAAGGATACATGAGAAATTGATAATAGTGATTGCCTCTGAGGCAGGGAAGTGGGGAACCACAGACGCCAGCATTAACTGGAAAATCATTTGATGGTATGTTATTTTGTACTTAATTAATTGTATCAGTTAGGTTTATTAAATTTTCAATAAAAAAGAGGGATACTTGAGACAAAAACAACACTTTCACATTGGCTCTTTCTCCATTAATTTCCAGCCTTATGACCTGGAGAAAGATATTAAAATCACTCCACATGTCAGTTTCACGTGTATAAAATCTAAGACCTGAAAGTCTAGAAACGACGCCCAGCCCCGGCAAATGTCACCTAAGGCTGGGGCTTGGAAGTCACCATCAAGAAGGGGAAGGAGTATTCCAGTTGACTCTGTGGTCACGACCACGGCTCTTGCTGTCACTAACACCTGTAATCACACCACATGTTTGTGAGATTGGCTTCTTTCTTTTCCTCTAATACACTAAATTCTTTCCTTCCTTAAGACTTTCGTATAGGTTAATCCACTAGTTTTTAATGTTATGTTTCTAATTTTCACATGGCTATATCTTACTCAGTTTTCTGATACTGATTATCAGATGTCACTGTTCCAATTCTTTGATGTCACTTCCTCAAAAAGGACTTCCCTGATCCCCCGTTTATACTTTCTCAGAAAATTTTGTTATTTTCTTTCATAATATATATGTATACATCTGTAATTTTTTTTTTTTTTTTTCCAGACGGAGTCTCACTCTGTTGCCTAGGCTGGAGTGCAGTGGTGCAGTCTCGGCTCACTGCTACCTCTGCCTCTGGATTCAAGTGATTCTCCTGCCTCAGCCTCCCAAGTAGCTGGGACTACAGGCGTCCACCACCATGGCTGGCTAATTTTTTGTATTTTTAGTAGACACGGGGTTTCACTGTGTTAGCCAGTATGGTCTCGATCTCCTGACCTCATGATCCTTCCGCCTTGGCCTCCCAAAGCACTGGGATTACAAGTGTGAGCCATGTGCCTGGCCTGTCATATTTATTTCTGTAAAATATATGTAACATGTGTTATATGTACATATGTCCTTTCCCTTGTTTTTTCACACATAAATTTATATGACAGTTTATTGCATACTATGTATTCAGAGTTAGATAGCATTCCAGTGGATAATCTGTGATTTTTAGTCAGTCCCCTATTGATGAAATTAAGATAATTTTCCCATTCTTTTGCTGGTAAAAATTGTGCTACAATTAAAAAAAAAGTAATAACTTTTTAAAAAGATACTATGACAGAGATAACGTTGCAAGGGTAGACACTGCTGCTACTGCAGAAAGTAGACAGCAATGATGAGTAGGTCAAAGCTGACTCATCTCTCAGAATGAAAGCATCTCTTTCTCTCCACCAAAAAAAAAAAAAAAAATGTATATATATATGTGTGTGTGTGTGTGTGTGTGTGTGTGTATCTTGACTTGGAAAAACAGAACAAGAACTGTCCAGGACTTAGGTTTTTCAAGAATAACTATAGAGTGTCATGAAGAATAAAAAAGACTTAAATAAAAGTATATTTTTCTGGATTACAAGGATTTAATAATAAAAAACAAACCAGTCTTCCCCTTTTGATAAGAGTGTAAAATGCTGTATTTTGGAAGAGGAGGCAATTTGGCGGCTTATCATAGTGTTTCTCAACTATTTTTCTTTCCCATTATCATTCCCCTAAAAAGGCTTTTTAGATATTTTTCCTCATGCTCTCACGCATGAAATTTTAATTCTACAGATATACTGAATATCTGTTCATATGCTTTATATATAACTATGCTCTTTACATAGAAACAGCAAGAATTTTTCATACACCTCCAGACAGGAATGGGGGGGGGGAAATGAATGGAAAGGAGGGAGAAAGGCAGAAGGGAGGGAAAGGGGAAAGGATAAAAGAGGAGGGGAGGGGAAAGCATGGGAGGTGAGGGGAGGGAAAGGAAGGAAGGGAGGGAAAGGAAGGAAGGGAGCAAGGAAAGAAAGGAGGAAGAAAGGGAGGGAAAGAAAGGAGGAAGAAAGGGAGGGAAGGAAAGGGAGGGAAGGAAAGAGAGGAAGAGAGGAAGGGAGGAAGGAAGGGAGGGAGGGGAGGGAGGGAAGGAAGGAGGGAGGAAAGAAAGGAAGATGTGCTCCTTTGGGTACAATTCCAACCTGACTGAAAATGCACGCTCACTACTAATTCGAATAGAGGTTGTCTCCATCTGGGTCCAGTAGGAAGAAGAATTCATATCAAATGGTTCAAAGTGCCACTTACAGAATGTGGGCAACACTTACAGAACTAAAAAAGATATGAGACACCCAGAGATAAGCCACATGGAATGGTGCTGTCACTCAAGAAGGCTGCCTTGGAGGGCTGGGGGAGGAAAATGTTGCCTGCCTGCCTCCTGAGAACTGAAGCTATGGCAAAGGAACTGCCCACCCAGCACAATTAGCAGATGTGTAGGGCACAGGCACTGCCAAAACACAGCACCAGCTTTGCAGTGGGAGGAAGTGCCTCTTTCCCACTCTCCTGCCAACTTTCCGTCTTCTGCGCCTGACTCCCCTTAGTCAAGCTCACCTGGAGGTCACACCTACAAAACTCACAATAATTCCTGAAATCATCTAATACCCAGTCCATAATCCTATCTCTCCTGTAGTCCCCCAAATGTCCTCCCATCTGGCCTAGCCAATCAAGGACCATTCATGCTTCTAGTATTTAGGGTTGTTAGGTCTTTTCTGATCTGGAACTTTCTTCATAAAACTGACATGATGAAACAACAGCTAGGTGGTGTTCTGGGCAATGTATCACCTTCTGAATGTGGCCAACTGCTTCCTTATGGTGCCATTTAGCTTGGTATTCTATCCTTTGCATTTCCTATAAACCGGAAATGAGGCGTAAGGTCTTGACTAATGTTAAACTTTTCTAACATGATTACATCACAGGGATGGGTAAGGCTGTAGTCTGCCTATGGTTCACTGTGGTGTCTCATGCCTATAATCCCAGCAATTTGTGGGGCTGAGGCAGGTGGATCACCTGAGGTCAGGAGTTTGAGACCAGCCTGACCAATGTGGTGAAACCCCATCTCTACTAAAAATACAAAAATTAGCCAGGTGTGGTGGTGGGCGCCTATAATCCCAGCTACTTGAGAGAATTGGTTGAACCTGGGCAGCAGAGGTTGCAGTGAGCCAAGATCACGCTACTGCACTCCAACCTGGGCAACAAGAGTGAAAACTCTGTAAAACAAAAACAAAAACAAAAATAAAACAAACAGAAAAGAAAAGAGAGACACGAGGTATCTATCCCACCTGGAGTTATGCAAACATGGACATCTCCTAAGTAGAGGTGATGACAACCAGATCCTTGCACTGTAAGATACAGCCCCCAACCCAACAGAAAACTGACCTGTGCAGTGTTCAGCTTGGCACCAAAGATGCAGGCTTTCACTAATCTCCTGCCTAATGGTTTTTTAACCAATTGATGAAGCTGTTTTAAATAAATTATTTCCTGATATAGAATAACAATGTCTAATACTATCATTTCCTTTCCACTTACTAGCTGGTATTCTGTATTATTTGTTCTCATGCTGCTAATAAAGACAAACCCGAGACTGTGTAATTTATAAAGGAAAGAGATTTAATGGTCTCACAGTTCCACATGGCTGGGGAGGCCTCACAATCACAGCAGAAGAGCAAGGAATGTCTTACATGGCAGCAGATAAGAGAGATGTTGTGCAGGGAAACTCCCCTTCATAAAACCATCAGATCTTGTGAAACTTATTCACTATCATGAGAACAGACAGGAAAGACCTGTCCCCATGATTCAATTATCTCCCACCAGGTCCCTTCCATGACACATGGGAATTGTGGGGGCTACAATTCACGATGAGATTTGGGTGTGGACACAGCCAAACCACATCACATTCTTCTGTAAGATGGAACTTTCTCTCAACAACTAGACTATTTGGTTACCCTAAAAAACAGCTCCTCCTGGGAAGGCATGATGAATGCTCAATTTTCCCCCTTCGCAAATTAGAGTACATGGAATTGCTGCTTCAAATAAAGTCAATGAGATTTTTCAGGCTTTTTCTTTTGTGAATATTGTTAAAGACACATGTATTTCCATACATTCAATCTGTAAAAATAACAAAAATAGTTTTCATGCTCAAATTTTTATAAATTTAGCCAATGGGAGCACTTTCAAGCTTAAACCTATTTTTTTGTTTCTTTGTTTCCTAATCTGAGAAACCTTCCTTGCTTTCTGGCACAGCAAGTGATTCCAGACTCATTTTATACCTTTCTCGGCCTGAAATAAGTCACTGCTCTAAGGAGCCATGATTCCTTACAGGGATAAATGGTATTAAAGGCCAAAATCCAGTGCGTTAGGGTGCCCATTGCTACCAAGCTGATATTGTTTCTAGGCCATTTCAGTGGTCAGAAAAAGAAAAGGTAATTTTTATAACTACATTTAACATTGACATTACATTTAACATCTATGTTTAATTACATTTAACTTTACATTACATTTAACATTATAAGTTATGGATTTATAAAATATTTTTAATCTATCATTATAATGTCCTTTATCTTATAAAATATATAATTTTTGTATAATGATGCTAATATCATTATGAAAAACAAATCAATAATCCACTTGAAGCTTATAACTTCTATGACTTTTCTTGAGCTGTAACAAATTAAAGATTTCTCTTCAGTTCCATATATTAATGTCACTTAAAATAAATCTTTTCTATGCTATGATATGAACTTGACATACAATTATGTTTCAACTTGCTTTAAATTTTACTAATACCTACATGATTCCAGGGTTAAAACAATGTAAAAGAAACACATTAAAATGTCTCAAATGGAAGCTATTTCATTGGTTTATTATTTATTCCTACACTTTTTATTTTTACAAATATGTACATAAGAAGAAAGAATAGTCATTTTCTTTTGTAAAAAGTCAGCCCACTGAAATACATTAGTTAGTAAATTTTCCACTTAATATACGTTAGGGCTAACCTATATCATTTTAAAGGCTGTTCAAGGTAACTTTTTCATAACTGCACATAAAAAAGAGGTTGCTTTTTTCAGTGATCATGTACTACTTCTGACCTTAAAACATTTTTGAAAAAGGAAAACAAATTTAGGGACACATTTTAGCCCCCATCTTCTTTGTCCTGTGGGCAGCATTTGGCATTTACTGGTCACCCCTCCTTTCAGAAACCTTCTTTTTCTCCATTTCTATGGATCCACACCCCTTGATTTTCCTGCCTTCTACTTACCAAGTTCCACTGGCAATGCTGCTCCTTCTCACCACCAGCTCTTACCGCTTGGCATTCTTTAGGGTCTCCCATACATCTAACACTACACACCCTCCCAGGACAATTTAATCCACCCTTCTGGTTCCAATTTCCACCTCTGATAATGAAATTCAATTCTATAACTTTACCCAGCTCCTGAGCCTCAGAAATCTATATCCAGCTGCTGACAGGATGTCTCCCTTTTCCGCTCACAGACACAATATTTTCAACAGGCACCAGCTTGAGTTCATCATCTTGTGCCCCCTCCTCCTTCTTCCTCCAGTCTTCCTGGTGTTAGAAATGGTACCAACCTAAGGGCACAGGCATCAGGCTTCCCTTCATCCATCACCTCCTTTCTTACCTACCTCCAGGGCAATCTCAATCCTCTCAATTCGACCTGTAACCCAACATCTCCGTACATCCATTTTACCTAGTCCAGTCCATCTCCTGGATTGGGCAAGCATTGTCTCTAGTCTATTTCAACACCTCCTGCTTCCCATTTGCATCCTCTGTGACCCATTTGTCATGCTGTATTCAGAATAATCTTTTAAAACATAAATTAGCCCAGGCACCATGGCTCATGCTTGAATGTCAGCATTTTTGGAGGCCAAAGCAGGAGGATTATTTGAATCCAGGAGTTCAGGACTAACCAGGGCAACATAGTGAGATTCCATCCCTATACACACACACACACACACACCCAGGTGTGGTGGCATGCACCTGTAGTCCAAGCTACTCAAGAAGCTGAAGTGGGACGATCACTTGAGCCTGGAAGGTTGAGGTTACAGTGAGCCATGATCATCCCACTGCATTCCAGTCTGGGCGACAGAGACAGACGGAGACCTTGTCTCTAAATAAATAAAATAAAAATTAAATATCAGATAAATATCTTTATCTGATTAAAATCCAGCAATTCCTTATTATCACAGTAAATTCCAAGTTTATGTACTTATATTTCAAACTAATTTACCTACTTCTAATCCTTGCATGATGGAGTTTTTCAGCAATACCCTCTATGATATTCTGCTTTGCTAAATGTTCATTTTATTCAAAATATTTTCTAGTACCTTCATATTTTTGCAAAGCTGTTTTTCCTCTACCTAGAATATTACTTTTCTCCTCAACTCCTCTTTCACATTCATTCTTTAGTTGTTTTTTTTTTTTTTTTTTTTTTTTTTTTTGAGACAGAGTTTTGCTCTTGTCACGTAGGCTGGAGTGAGTGCCATGGCACAGTCTCGGCTCACTGCAACCTCTGCCTCCGGGGTTCAAGCAATTCTCCTGCCTTGGCCTCCTGAGTAGCTGAGATTACAGGCATCCACCACCACATCTGGCTAATTTTTGTATGTTTAGTAGAGACAGGGTTTCACCACGTTGGCCAGGCTAGTATCGAGCTCCTGACCTCAGGCGATCTGCCCGCCTCGGGCTCCCAAAGTGCTGGGATTACAGACATGAGTCACCACACCCGGCCTGGGTCCATGTTAATTACTACAACTGAGGCCCAGGAATTACAGCATTTTAAGTATAACATATAATAGTTCCAAAGTACTAAGTATATGGTGTGACATGAGGCAGGCTGTTAATTAATGTTAGCTATTTATATAATTTAGGGTGTTCATGGATAACAAAGTAATCTCCAGACTGAATTCATCTTTGAAATCAACTGCTTTGCATTTGCATAATTCATATCCCTGTTTTTCCATACTGGAAGCTAAAAACTGTGATTTTCTAATTTGCAATGTCATGTAGAGATAAGAGGGAGATAACTTATTCTGAATGATACAGTTGAATTCCAGACCACTGTAAACAGCTGTCCATTCTTAATGCTGTAAATTTTGCTTTTTATCATATATTTATGTTCTAAAACTGCTTTACATCAGAAAGATGATATGTCATCCTTGAAGCATCACTCTCTAGTAGCAACAAAACCCCAAAATAAAACATAACTTCATTTTATTTTACTTCAGGTTGGTGGAGAAAGAGTTTCATTAGATCTACTGGGTATATGGACTCTGTAGGAACATTCATTGTAAGGCTGAGGCCGTAGCCAGTGCTGTCATGAATATAGAGGAAATGGGTTCCTGCATAGCATGGGTGATAACCAGCAACTGATAAAGAACCTCAGCTGTGCTGAAAACATGAAATAAATGGACTTGTGTTGGAAGGGAAGCCACCGAATGCAAGGCTATCTACTGCTAGGGAGAAAAATCACTGCAAAGTAATCATTGTTTAGCCAGAGGCTAAAATTTCTGCAAAAGCTCTGAGATAAAAATTTTGAATATTGAAGGCATTTAAATTTAAACCTCACTAGCACTTCTTCTTAATCATCCATAGACCTAATAATTATCTTAAAAACAGAAAAGTTCAACTCTTCACCATACCATGGCAGGTGAGAGACACAGAAGGGGTAAAGAATCATATCACAGGGAAGGGACCAGAGACACCCCCCAGTCATTCCTCTAAGAACATCTCAGGATGCTGAGACATTATCTTATCTTTGTGACCATGGACAAGGACATCATCTGACCAATGACCAAAATCATATCTGTTTCTAGATCTCCTCTTGATGACCAAATTAATTGTACTGTGATTATTGAAATCAGAGTTCAGATAGATGTCTTTTTCCGCTTTTGATTGCAGTGAAGAACAATAAGCAGCACTAATTTCTGCCTCCATTTTCCTGCTGGAAAGGAGGAACCTGGCCTGCTAAACCCCAGCTGAGGGCTTAAGCCATGGGCCCAGGAATGGCAGGGAACTGTCCCTTCAGCTCCAGAATAGTGAGTCATGGTTGATGTAAATAACCCAGAGGAGCGTTCCTCCAGAAATCAAGACAGAGAGGTAAAGTTGAAGGGTAAGCTAAAACCAGAGGCAGTGCACCCCAAGAGAAAAAAACGTTTCAGAAAAAAAAGAGGCTGAGACACAGAACAAGGGAAAGAATCATGGCACAGTGAAGGGACCAGAGACATCCCCTGGTCATTCCTTTAAGAATCCCTCAGGACCCTGAGACTGGATCTTATCTTTGTGACCATCAACCTTGTCACATATGGTCACAAGGATAGACAGAGCTGCTCTCACAGCAGGTGGGAGGCCACAAGCATGTTTGCATAGACCACTCACAGCTTTGGCCATGAAGGGAAGTAGCTCTTAAGGCTACTGGACCCACTCCAAGAGTTACTGGATAAAAACAGGAGCAAGAGAGCAGATTGGATGGATGGATGGATAGATAGACAGACAGACAGACAGATAGATAGATAGATAACAAAGGGAGAGCTGATAGACATAGATAGTTATAGACAGACAGATGACAACGAAAGATGACAGATATAGATAGAAAGACAGGTAGGTAGGTAGATAGTTGACAGACACAGATGACAGATGATTGATAGACAGCTAGACAGATAGGTGGATAATACGTATATGACAAAGAGAGAGAGATGACAGACATAGAAAGATAGGTAGATAGATAGATGATAGATAGATGACAGACACAGAAAAATAGATGACAGGCTAGATAGATGATAGATCATAGAAAGATGGATGACAGACAGAATAAAAGAGATGATAGATATAGAGAGATGATAGATGGTTGGTAGGTAGGGGGGTAGGCAGGTAGATAGATACACAGACACACACACACATACACAACAGAGACAAAACAGACATACATAAAGCTTCTGAGTTTCTGCTTTGGAAGGGATTTTAAGATGCCTATCTGACACCAAAGTAAGAATCATTTTTCTACTATCCCCAACCAATAAGGTACTAACTCTGAGGTCTTCTTCCTTCTCTCCTCACTCTTCTCCAAGAGAATATTTTCATAGTCACAAAGATCATCCGGTTTGACACTTTTTAAGTGGTGAGCATAGATACAGAGAAGACAGCAACTCAATCAAGCTGTTGGCATTTTTCCTGAGCCTCTGTTGACTCAGAGGCTTTAGTCTTTCCAGTAAATTCCTATGCATATGAATTTTTTAAAAATCATCTCATGCTTGCATGTTCTTGGAAAAATCTAAGTCCATCAGTGATTGGTCAAAACCATTAAGATGTCAGCAAATCAGTGGGCAAAGTTGATGAAGAGACATTTACAAAAAGCAGCAGCAAATCTCATTAACAAGCAAAATATAATTATAATATAACTTCTGGAGAGTATGCTGGTGACAGGGGAAACAGATTGCAGTTAGGACTGTAATTTGGTAGAACTCTTCTCAAGGCAATTTGAGAACATTATTAACAACAGCAAATATGTTTATTTCCATTGACCTGGGAAGCTCAGCAGTAGTATTATATCATCAGGAAATAGAGATAATATAGAGCAAAGTATTATGCACGCTTTCCACAGGGCTATGACTAGAAGCAAAAAATAATATAGTTATATAAACTATGGCATAATGTCACAAAAAAATAAAATTTTATAGCATTTAGAAGTGTTTGTTTTATTCTAAATTCAAAATAACAGAAGACAGAATTATATATATGCAATGTAATGTAGACATTTTTAACTAGAGAAAACTGCTAAAAGAAAATTCAGTGAAAGATTAAAGGTGAATATGGGGGATGCAATTATGTTTTTGCTTCTCTGTGTGCAAATTTTTGGCAATTTTGTTTTCTTTAATGAGTTTTTTTTTTAATCATAACATATTCGTTTTAAAGAAAAACTAGGCTTATTATACTCGTTTTTGTAGATCTCTGTTTTATCAAGGGGTTACTGTAATATCAACCCCTTTTCTTTTCTCCTCCAAGGCAAAATAATTCTTGCTCACTAAACCTTTCTTCACAAGTCTTACCTCCCAACTCTTTAATTATATTTGCGATTTTTCTCTGTAAAGGTCATTAGGTATTTCTTTAAAAATTTTCCAAAGAAAATTCTGATATACTAGAGAGCCCACCGAGTCACTTACTTGTTAGGAAATTCTTAGAGATATTTCAATTTAATGCTGACATTTTTGCAATGGAAAGGAAAAGGAGGCCAAGAGGAATGAGGCGCCCTTCACAGTTTTAGAAAGCCAATTAGCACCAGGGCCAGCCTTCTTATTTATTTACTCTCTTTTATTTACATAACCTGTCATCAAGTCCAGCTCATCTCCAGCCGACCACGCTGGGTCTTATAGTTCAGTAACAGGTGAAACATAAGGATCAATATGCATACATTGACATCCTGGCATTTCACCAGTTTTCAATGAAACAAACCAGCAACACTTTTCCTTCTTTTGTTCCAGATGTCCATATGCCCTCCTTGTTCACATACAAGGAGCAGAAATACGGTTAAGCAGAGGCCAGCACGTCACTCATCAAAAGATGCTGGTGATTGTCCTGAAATATGGTATCAGACTCACGGCTGAACATAAGTGTGCATTACTGTTTGAAAGGTTTACTAAAAAGGGGAAGCACAGATGGAAGCGTAAGGCAAAACTGTGGGAAGGGAGAAGGTGGACCTTTCTGCCATCTTCTGCTCCCAGCCAAGGTTCTCGTGGAACTGGAAAGCAGCGCTTCTCTCAGCCACGTCAACAGGAATCTCCCGTTCTCAAGTGTTCCTCTAAGCAGAGGAGGAAATTAACTCTTGCGATTCAAAGGTGTCCCTTCTAGGTCACACTGCCTCCATGTAAATCGAAAGCAAAATGAGCAAAGTATGTGGCAGCTCATTCTACACAAGCGGGCAAACTTTGGTGTAAGATTAATGAAAAGAAATGAAAAAGACGTAGCAAGCCAAAATATCCATAATACAACGGAAGCGCGTTGCAAATATTCCTCTATGTGTTTGTAAACAGAATGTTATCTGAGACAGTTGTTTTGTCTCAGATAAACTGAGGAAGTTTATTTTGCCAAGGTTAAGGATGTACTCGTGACACAGCCTCAGGAGGTCCTAATGACATGTACCTGAGGTGGTCAGGGTACAGCTTGCCTTTATACATTTTAGGGAGACATCAGACATCAATCAATATATATAAGATGTACATTGTTTTAATCAGGTAAAGTGGGACGACATGAGGCAGGGGCTTTCAGGACACAGGTAGATAAGAGACAAAAGGTTACATTCTTTTGAGTCCTCTATCAGCCTTGCACTGAATACACAGTTAAGTCTGGCTCAGTGAATCTGCATTTATCACATAAACAGCAGGGCAGAGGAAGCAGCCAGGTATGCATTTGTCTCAGGCGAGCCTCAGAGACGACTTTGAGCTCTGTCTGTCCTTTGTCCATAAGGAATTTTCTTGTAGGCAAATTGTGAGGAAGGTATGCAGCTTTTTACCTTTGTAGCTATCTTATTTAGGAATACAATCGGAGGCAGGTTTCTGACACAGTTCCCAGCTTGAATTTTTCCCTTGGCTTAGTGATGTTGGGGTCCCAAGATGTATTTTCCTTTCACATTTTATAACTGTAACTTTTTAACGCTGTTGCTAAAAGTATCTTTTATTATGGAAGATTTTCTTTATGAGCTGTGAAAGTCAAAGCTAAGGCAAAATGACAAAGAAGGGTCACGAATAAAAAGATGGCATGATGCTGATGGATAAATGCAAGCTGGAAGACAGCTGGGTGACAACTTACATCAGGCAAAAAGGGACACATTGATGGCATCAAAAAACAAAAGAGGATTCAGAACAAATATCCATAAAAGAAGAAGAACAGCTGTGTGGTACAAAGGAAAAATCGCCCCATCTGATGAGGCAAATCTGATTAAGAGTGAAACATATGAATATCATAAAAATATAAATACAGTTGTATCATATGAAACTGCTGTTTTGGTAGGTCAAGAACAGTTGAATATTGGCAGTTTGAAATGGTTCAGCCCAATGGATTCACTTAGAGGAGGCATAGACTTCCTGTTGCATGTGAGAATTGAGTTTCTGCAAACCAGTTCTTTTATTATTGCTCTAAACTTTCCAACTTTTAAAAAAGACCCTGAGGCATCAGTGTTGGCCTCTCAGAGCCCCAGGTGAGTAAAGCAGAACAGCTGACATGGTAAGCGGGCAACTCCTGTCTGGTGGGACCACTGGCTGGTGACTTCTTCGTTCAGTATGGAGATGTCTTCAGCTCCCCAGCCGCTCCCTTAATCTTCACCACATTCCCTGTCCAGGCCCTGCCTAGAAGAGCATAAGGTCCCTGGCTGTAGGGAAAGGGGAGGAAGCAGAGCAGAACTGCTCAGGAGCTAGGAGCTGGGAGCTGGGCACACTGCAGGACTTGGGATCCCAGCTGCCTGGGTCTAAGCCCCAGCTGTGCTTCTCCCCAGCGTTTCCTTAACATCCTATTTCCTCATTTAGAAATCGAAGCCATAGAATCCCATCTCAGTGGGCTAAGTGACCCACAGTTGAGTGAGCACATGCAAGGCGCTGAGAATAAACAGTGCCTGGCACAAAAAGAAACTCAATAAATGTTCGCAATTGTGATTTTAATCTTTTGTGTGGATGTGCGCAGTTGCAGAAAGAAAAAGCTGGGTATGCATAAAAACAGTTTTAAAAAATGCCCAGAGTACAGAGTTATTTATGCTAATGTGTTCACACCTATGGAGAAAAGTTTGTAGAATGAAAAAAAAAAATCTTTTAAAGATCAATTACAGCAAAGCAACCACAGCAAATATTTGTATTTCTCTAGTTTCATCTTTAGACATTCCCCAGGGACACAGGCAACAGCTCCCTCCCCTGCATTAGAAAGATGACTGTCAAAATTAATCTGCAATATTAGGGGTAGTGCTGACAGTTTCATCTCTGTAAATGTTATTACTGCATTAAAAAAAAAAAAGAAACCCACAAACCTCTGTCCATCTTTCTAGTCCAGGCACTTGGAGAGTTCTTATGGGGAGAAGCACTTCTCCCCATCGATAGAAATTCAATTTGCTGCACAAGTTAAGACGCAGGAAACTTCTCTCTCCCTTGCTTTACTGGTGCTTTCACAATCATAAAACGAGCCTAATGTTTAAATGTTAGAAAGCACTTAATATTTAATTGTTGGAGATTAAGTCTTTTTCATGATGTCTGAGCTGCCCAGCAACAGGTTAGAAATTGAGCGTCTGTGGACTCCTAGGGGCACAGCAGCAGCTCAGTTTGCAACATCTGCCCCCAGCTTTCTAAGGCTCAGAAATGCCAAAGGAAATGAAGTTTCCTCTTCCAAAGCAGTTGCCAGTTCCTAGCAGCCAGCACACGGCAGCATCTAGAAAGGCCAAAGGGAGACGGATGTGTGCACGTGAAAATGCGTGATGTTCTAAGACCCAAACATCTGGCAACAGTAGAACAGCAGAGCCGGGGCCTCAGAGAAGCTCTCTCCACTGTGCCCAGGAGGAGCCCTTGTGTCCCCACATTCATGTGACCCCACACTAGAAACACCTTTTTTCTGCCCACTGGACATTCATTCAGTGTCAGGTGACTTAGACCCATTCACAGATATCTGCTGGCACTTCACACCGTCCACATTTTTTTTTCTTTTGTGCCTGTAAATAAGAATAGGGAACAGACAAAAGAAGGAAAGGAATAATTGCTTGTTGTTACCTATTCAGCCTCTAACAGAGCCAATTCTGAAAGAAAAGAATTCAGTGCTACTTCCCAGCAGGATGCTGACACCATGAATGACATCATACAGCCAGACCTCAGGCAACCAGGGAGCCCACAGGAAAGAGGAGGGATGTCAAGGGAGAACACCCATGGTGCCACCTGACAGCCACTTCCTGCTGAGTCCTGCAAAGTGGCAGGGGGAGAGGAAGCCTGGGAGGCAGAGGGCCTGGGTTCAAATCCCTGCTGGGCCCCTCTCCCACAACCTGAAGTTGGGCAAGAAGAACCTCTCAACTCAGCGTCTTTGTTATAACAACAGGCTTAGGATGCCTTGATCCCAGGTTCCATTTATTAGGAAAAACCCTATAAATGTTTGTTGAAACTGGATCTGAAATGAGTTAATCATCAGATCCCAGATAAAATCAGTTACTTGTGTGTGATATGGTTTGACTGTGTCCCCACCCAAATCTCATCTTGAATTCCCACCTGTTGTGGGAGGAACCCAGGAGGAAGTAACTGAATCATGGGGGCGGGTCTTTCCCATGCTGTTCTCCAGATAGCAAATACGTCTCATGAAATCTGTTGGTTTTAAAAAGGGGAGTTTCCCTGAACAAGCTCTCCTCTCTTGTCTGCCACCATGTGAGACGTGCCTTTTACCTTCTGCCATGATTGTTGAGGTCTCCCCAGCCATGTGGAACTGTAAGTCCAATAAACCTCTTTCTTTTGTAAATTGCCCAGTCTTGGGTATGTCTTTACCAGCAGCATGAAAACGGACCAATACAGTGTGTTATTTGGAATTTCAACGTTAAATAAGTTCTGTCATCATTAAATCCCTTCATGGGTTGAAGTTTCTTGACCTTGGCATTACTGACATTTTGGGGCAGGACCATACTTTGTTGGGGAGCTGCCACGTTCATTGTGGGGTGTTTAGCAGCATCCTTGGCCTCTACTCACAAGATGCCAGTAGCATCCCTCCATTTTCCCCTAGGTAATGACAACCCAAAATGTCCCCAAATATTGACAAATGTCCTGGGCCAGGGGAAAATCACCCCAGGCAGGAACCACTGCTCTGTATGATGGAACACTAAGAGGAATAACTGCAGAAACTATTTTTTGCTGTCTATCTGCTGCATATCAAACACAGTGAGATAACAGTGGACAGAAAATGTCTTTTTCCTGATGGTTAGTGACAACCTTTCCATAAAACAAGTAGCAAAATCACCCCTTGTTCCCATACCTAAAGTCAGGTCTCAGCATGCTCCAAGGACACAAACACAAAGTCTGACTGTAAGGACAAGGCTTATACTTGAAAATTATTGCAAGATTTTGCTCATTTGTATCAGCAAAAACTCAAGTAACATGCATGAGGATCTAATGATGTCCAACTAAGGGCATGAAATGTAACACCGAGTTGGTCTTAATGTTTTAATCAGGGTTCATTGCTGAGAGATTCCAGATTTAATACGTTATTTTATGCAGATGGAAGTGGCTCTAACACACGACTGGTCGGCTGGCTAGCTGAAATTGGAACTCAGTGGTGACCTGTTTTTAATGAGGTTGAGATGCCAGAACTTCCCTGGAATACTATAGATGAACCCAAAGGCTTAGGAAAATAGACATATTGGACTACAACATACGTGTGCATATGCACACATACACACAAACGCACACACATCACTGCATCCACAGAGAGCTCCCAAAGACTCTTCCTGAGGCATGGAGAAGTGAGGAGAGCCCTGCATCCTGAAGAGGGCTGTGCCGGCTGCTCTCTGTAGGCTGGTTATGGTGACCTAAGGGATCCTGGAAGAGCAGAGGCCACATGGCAGCCCTTAACTAGAAGAGAGGGTGAGCATATTTACCATGGGGACAGCAAGGTTTCCAGGAATGTTTTAATTCACAGGAACCTTTGGTGGATGCTAATTGCTCAGAGCATGCCTTGGAAGTAAATAGGTGGGCAGCTTCCTAAATTGTTCCTGGATCTACATATCAAGGATGAATTTGTCTCTGTGGATCAGAATGGAGAGATGGCCCCTCGCCCAGTTTCCAGGCTCAGGACCTGCACATTCCTGCGGGCCTGGCTCCTCCCAACCTTCTCACCCCAGACTTCTCTCCTCCTGCTTTGTTCTGTTTTCCTCCGTCACACACACACACGTCTCCATTGGAAACACCTTCTTCATTTCTTTAACAAAGTCCTTGTACACAGGAACTGCCTTGGCTTTGGGATACAGATGTGAACAAAACAAAGATCCCTGCCTCATGGAGCGACAGCATGCTTTGCTGATTATCGCAGTGTCTGGGATGTCATCTGTCTTGTTGGTTGCTATGTGACCAGCACCTAGAAAAGCACCTGGCATGTAGAAGGTTCACATTAGATAGGCACTGAATGGATGCCTGCACTGTCTGCTCGCCACTGAGTAAGACAGTCTGTGTCTCTTTCGTGGTCTCTCTTTACTCAAATATCTTTGAGTCCCAGCCTTGCTTCCTCAGTCGTATCACATCACAGAGCAAGCTTCGGCTATGGTGAGCATCTCTGTCAAGTCCATGGGTGAAATGCAGAGATAACCCCCGCCCAGGGCAGGAGTCTCCAAACCAGGATGATATCAGAATCACTTTGAGAGGCTTTGAAAAAGCACAGATGCCTGGGTATAGACCCCAGAATTTCTGACTTTCCAGGTCTGGGATAGAGTGTGAGTATCTGTAAACGTGCCCAGGAAGCTTTCGGTGCTCTGCTGTGGTGCACCCACTCTGCATCTCTAGCCCATCCTCACCCTTCTCCAGGAATATCTGTGGGCCCCTGGTTTTTTCTCAGAAGCCGAGTCTGAGAAAGATCAAGAGTATGTGGGAAAGAGGAGAATGAAGGACCGAATAGAATACACCTCTTAAAATATAGACACCCAATCTAAACATCTGCCCTCATGCCAGCCAAGACAGCTCCTGAGTCATATTTTTTCATCCCTGATATACGAAGAAAAAGCTACAAACCTGCAGGTGTGCCTGTTATGCATACATGATGTGAAAGGACACCTCGAGGTACAGATTTCTGTTCTCCAGCAGCTGAGGTTATCACTGACATTTGCCTCTGATTCTCATATCCACAGTTATGAAGATGGAATAAACCAGGGGTTCTGAGAGCTTTAAATGCTGGATGGTACTTCTGCTCTGAAAGCACAACTCTCCTCTGCATCAAGTCCTAGCAAGCCCAATAAAATGGATTCTTGGATATAAATTTTTTAGGAAGAGAGTAAGATGTAATGATCTCATAGGAAAAGAAGCTCAGTTCCTTAAGGTCATCTTCAAAGCTGGAAATGAGTCACATTTAGAGCACTGACCTCCCGTGCTTTTTCTGAGGTGTGTTTCAACACCAACAGCAGGCTAAACCAAACATCTGAAATGCCGTGAGAGCTGGAAGGTTAGAAGGCTCTGGTTTCAGACCTGGACTAACTGGACACTGAAATCTGGGCTGGGGTGCTTATTCCAGAAGCCCATGGAAAAAACATAACATTTTAAAAATCAAATTCTTGACTCAGGATCATTACATAATCAGCATCAAGCAGGTCTCTATTATCACTACAGTGATAAAGCCTGAGCTGAGCAGCCATTAGGGTAAAGAGGGCTCTGTGCTCAGCTCCGTGAAGACAAGAAGCCAGATTCTCAAGAGCTTAGAGCTGTACACAGCTGCAGAGTAGGCAGGGATGAATGCAGGAGAAGGGGTGGGAAAGCCACACAAACACGGTAAAAGGAAAAATAATTTAGGCTGATCGAACGCTCAGGTTTCCGACACTCAAACTGCCATGCTTTTTGCAAGTGGTAAGAATTCATACATGATATCAGCAATAAAATAACATCCTGTTGTAGAACAAAATATACAACAAAATACACTGAAAGACAAGCTTTAGTCTTTTATAACGACAAGCAGATCTCATAAGTAAATGAAAATCTAGTCCATTACTCTTTTCATTCCTTAAAACAAAATAAAAAAAAGAAAAGCTTTCAGCGACATGAGGAAATTACTATCACAACACTCTTGACAATCTCCAAATAGGGAAGGTGTTTTTCTACGCTGAAACATGAGAAATTGTGCTTGAGGAACCCAATAAGTTCAAAGTGACTCAAAGCTCTATCACAGCTGTCAACAAAGAATGAACAAGCGAAATTCTTCACAGGCTTAACATGAGAGGTATTGAGCGTTTTGCAAGGCTGAACAAGCAACACGTAGTTTTTGCATGTGCAGTGCTGTCACATGTTGTAAAAATAAACACATCTTTTTTATTTTTATTTTTTAAGGTAGTCCATTACAGGTAATTACATATTTGAAGTATACTCATTTTTTCTGCCTTCCATATTTAATAATTAACTATTCTCATCTCAGCCATTTTAATACAGAATACTTAATGTAATAGATTATTATATTTCTAGGGGAAAGGAAACTTTTAGCTCCTTTGCAGGCCAAACCCAGTTTGGCTCATCATTCTAGACCTTCGTCCTCCCAGAAGGGTTCTGAATCCAACTCTTCAGGAAAATGACTTTGAATGGGCTGTGATTACAAGCAAATGAGATGAAAAGAGTCAACGTTTTGGACTCTTGCTCTCCTTGTTACCTTGTATTTCAGCTGCATAAAGTTCCCTGGTGAGATTTTGCCACCTATGTCATTCATTACATCAATGTGAGCTGCAGGAAGGGTGAGCTAAACTGAGGACTGTCTGCACAAGTGAAATATTCCTCACTCTTCTTCAGTTTATCAGGAAAACAGGGTAGCGCTGAGCTGCAAAAAAGTGTAGCTCAGACTTCTGAGATTCACATTAACTCATCCAACCATCAAGTTTACATCTCCTGTTCAATCTCTTTCAGAGTTCTTTATCTGAATGAATGGCACCAATATTCATCTTTTGTTTATTCTTCCCATCTTTCTCCCATACCATCCATTTTTAGTTATTCACATCTTATTATCTTCTGGTGGTGACTATAAAGATTAGGGCATGTACTCTTCTTGACTACTTCAACTCTAACATGAATTAAGATTTTTACCACTATCTTAATGTTATATTAACTCCATTTATTCCCTTACGCTTTCTGAATTGTCATGCATTTTAATTCTAAATATTCCTATATATTTTAGATCCCAAGACTTTATCATTTTGTACAGTCAATGTCCATTTATATTTATCACTTAGGTTGTTCTTCATTTCTTACTGTATTTCTGTGTTTCTGATGGGATTACTTTTACTTTGCCTGAAGAACACCATTTAGAATATTTTTAGTGAAGGTGTGCTAGTAACAAACTCCTTCAGTTTTTATCTAAAAATATATTTATTCACATTCACTTTATTTTTTATTTAATTTATTTATTTGAGATGGAGTCTCATACTTTCACCCAGGCTGGAGTGCAGTGGCAGCTTACTGCAGGCTCTGCCTTCCAGGTTCACACCATTCTCCTGCCTCAGCGCACATTCACTTTTAAAAGACATATTTCCAAGGCACATAAATCTAGGTTGGTCTTTCAGCACTTTAAAGCTTTTATTCTATTGTGATCTAATTTCCATCATATTCATTTAGAAGTCAGCTGCCTATCTTATATTTCTACTTTGAGAGCATATGTCCTATTTTTCTCTCTGGATGCTTTCAAGAGTTATCTCTTTGTCATTTGTTTTCACAAGCTTACTTTGAATTTATCCATACTGAGAATCACAGTGCTTGCTGAATATGGTGCTGAATGTCTTTAATCTGTCATTTTTCTCTTGAAATATTACATATTCCCTTTCATCTTCTTGTCTCCTTCTAGGAAAACAATTATACATTTATTAGTGCCTTTCACCATATTTCATATGTTTCTTTACTTATATACATTCAGCATTCAACTTTTTGCCTTGCTGTAGTTCAATCTGGATATTTTCTACTTTCTTAGTTTGTTTACAAATTCTCTCTTCTGATGTACTGAATTTGCTATTAAACTCATATTATGAGTTGTAATACAATTTATTGAATTTTTTAGAGTTTCCATCTAACTCTATTTTATACATTTCAGTTCCTGAGGACATTCTCCACTCTGTTATTTTATTTTCTTGACCACAACATGATGGGAAAGGCAATCTCTCTGGGATCCTAAGCATCCCTTTCTGTTCTTGCTGGTGGTGCCAACAATAAAAGGCTGTGGCCAGTCTACCTGGGCCATTTTCTAAGACTGTGCTTGTAGTCAGTAATTTTGAGGGATGATGTAATGTCTCCCTCCAGAACAGAGGAGCAAGCTTTCTTAGTGCTTGCTATAAAAGCATGGGATTCTCTAAACTTGACATTCCCCAGCTGTGATGTGAACCCACTGTGTGTGTAGCGTTCATCTGAGCTACACAGCATTGCCCCTGCGGAATTTGGAGGCCAGGAGGCAATGTGAATGTGCTTACATCCATCATGTGCTTGCTGAGCCATAAGTAATACAGTTCTTTCTTTGACCTAGAAGTCTCATGTTCTCTTCCAGCATTTGTAAAGCAATAACAGATTAACTTATTTGTAAGTAAGGTGAGGTCAAATTCCCGACCAGACAACCAAGCACAATTGTTTTAATGTACATGTGTAAAAACCTTCATCACTTGTAGATCTGCATCTGTCTCTATTGCCCTTTCTTTTTTCTTAAGCCTGTTGTTTGGTGTGCCTGATAATTTTTTATTGAAAGTCAGACATTATCGATTAAAAATAGTAAAGACTCTGGAGCATGTTATCTTCCTCCAGGGAAGGTTCAATCTATATTCTGGTAGGAAGTCTATTTTTCTTTCTTTTCTTTTTTTTTTTTTTTTTTTTGAGACAGAGTCTCACTCTGTTGCCCAGGTCAGAGAGCAGTGGCACAATCTCAGCTCACTACAACCTCTGCCTCTCAGGTTCAAGCAATTCTCCTGCCTCAGCCTCCCAAGTAGCAAGGACTACAGGTGCCCACCATGCCCAGCTAATTTCGTTTGTATTTTAATAGAGAAGGGGTTTCACCATGTTGTTCAGGCTGGTCTCGAACTCCTAAGTTCAGGCAATCTACCTGCCTCAGCCTCCCAAAGAGTTGGGTTTACCGGCATGAGCCACTGCATCCGGCACAGTCTGTCTTTTGAAGCAACTCTATCCACCCAGCTACTAACCTGATTTGTGGCAAAGTTGCAGTTTTTACAAATTTCTATCTCTGGTTTATCTCTACTCCTAGAGTCTGGTTTTCCATGGGTCCTAATTGGGAACCTGCAACCTTTACTGTTTACCAGGGCCTCTCCTCCTTCGTAAGTCTTGACCTACAATTTTCGGGTCATAAGTGCCTTAAGATGGCCAATATCTCTTCTGTACTTTTGATAGCTTTCTACTCAGCTTCTTAGTTTCTTGCCCATACACTCTAACAATTGGACAAATACCTTGAGGAAGAAAACCATGATTTGGGCTTATTTCTATATGTCATGCTTATTTATAAGAATCTAGCATCTTCTGTCCTGCCCATTTTGGACACTTCAAGTTACAAATTTTTACTATCAAACCTCAAGCTAAAAGCTCAGCTGGCTTCTCTGCCTTTTATGTAGGACTATTTTCCTGGTTTTTCAACCTCTCACTTACTGTAAATTCTCTAAGGGAAGAAGTAGCTCACAGAATGTTGGCTTACCTCTCTATAATTCCTTTCCCTCTGGACTATTTGTGATTCAAGTTTTTGTTCCTCCAGCAGTTCTTTCATGTCTTTAATCTGACTTTTAAATAAATATTTACTCTGTCCTTCCTCATTTTGGGGAAAAGTCTTTGGTCTTCTGCAACCCAAAGTATCATTTCTGACATGCCCCTATCTTTTATAACCAGTACTTCCTAAATGTTTCTCACAACCATCCACTTTTCTCTATCTCCTCCACCATTACCATTTCATCTCTTACCTAGAGTATAAAATATCTTGCAACTAATCTATCTTCAGCCACTATTTTCACTTTTAATCTGTTCTCTATAAGCAACTACAGTGATATTACAACACAAAAATATTAGTTTCATATTTTTGTATAGCAAGTTGCCAAGTTGCCACACATTTAACAGCTTAAAACCAAACATGTTTACTATTTCACAGTTTCCATCCATCCAGAGATGAAGGGTGAACCACGAAAACTTAAAGCATTTTCAGGCCAAAGACTTAATAAAGAATAGTAGCCTCAAAATTCTTCTGTTTCTGAAGTGAGAATATGGCTGGGTATCAGAATATGACCCCAGTAGCATAGGAATCCAAGCACAGTTTAGTTAGGTTCTCTGTTCAGAGTATCACTCATCTTCAATATAGTTGCAAGCTGGGCTACATTCTCAACTGAAGTCTTCAGTGTGGAAGAATCCTCTTCCAAACTCATTCAGGCTTTGCAGATAGACAAGAAGCTACAGCCTTTTGTTGGCTGTCTGCTGGAAGCTGCCCTCATATCCTAGAGGTTTCACTCAGTTCCTTGCCATGTGAACCTCCTCAACACACCTGCCCTCTTCATCAAGCTAGCAAGGATAATTTCTTGCTCTAGTATATTAAGACAGAATCCTACATAATGTAATATTGTCATTGGGAATGACATCTCATCATCTTTGCATATTCTACTGGTGAGAAGGAAGTCACAGGTTCTACGTATACTCGAGGAAAGGGAAGTATGAAGGATATAAACCGGGGGCGGGGGGGGTGCTGAGATCATGGAGACAATCTTAGAATTATGCCATTTTTCTATTACATTAGCCTCTTCCCAGATTAAAACCCTTCCATGGCTTCCCATTGCTAACAGGAAAAAATTTTTTAAAGACTTACACATTCCTGAATGATCTAAACCCTAACTCTCTATCTTCATCTCACGCTATGCCATCCCTTATTACTTGTATTCCAGTCACATTTTTTAGTTCTTTATATTTGCCCTATTCTTTCTTACCACAGGGCCTTCTACTATGCTTTAATTCTTACCTAGGTCATGCCTAACCATTCTTAAAGTTTCAATTTAAGCATAATTTCCTCTGTAAGTGTTCCCTGACATATTTAAACAGGATAAACCTCCTTATATAGCCTCAAATACATCTTGTTTGTAATTTCATATCGTGCATCCACTTATTTATGTGATTATTTGGTTTCAGTACATCTCCCCTCCTAGACTATAAGCTCCATAAAATCAGATGCTTTGTCTGAATTTGGCTCCATTGTATCCTAATTAGCTATGAACTTCATATTCTGCTTGGAAGCTTTCAGCATTTTTTAAGGCCTTTTGTAATAGATGAAATTTTCTACAAAAAAACTAAGCTAATCAAAGACTTTTCTAAATCAGCTGATTCTATAAATCAGAGCCAGGATGAAAGAGAGTCTGAGAATGAAGGTGGCCCTTGCCAGGTGAATTTTCCCAAAGCTGAGATCTGACCATGATATTTACATGATCAGTGTCTTCAGTAGTGTCAGTTGTCATCAAAAATTTTTCACACTGCTTATTGGACATAAAAGGCCCTCTGTGACCTGGACCAAACGAACGTTTCCAAACCTATTTCCTATTACATCCTGCTATGGACGGAATAGTTCCATCCCTCCAAAATTCCTACTTTGAAGCCCTAATGCCCAATGTGATGGTATTTGAAGGTAGAACCTTTGAGTGGTAACTACGTTTAGGTGATGTCATCAGAGTGGAGCCCTCATGATGGGTTTAATGCCCTTATAAGAGGAGGAAGAAAGAGATCTTTCTCTCTCTCCCTCCGTCCCACATGCACCAAGGAAAGGCCATGCGAGCACAGTGAGAAGGTGGCTGCCAGCAAGCCGGAAGCAGGTCTTTGTGGGTATTATTGGTATATTTGCCGGACAGATTAACAGGTGTTATTAAATTTAAAAACTAGTCTGTTCTGCTTTATCTCCCCCATAGAATCTAGATATCTTGCATGCAGTAAATATTTAATGATATGTGCTGGATAAATTCGTTGCAAGTGAAAGTAGTTCCTGGGCAAGCTCCAAATTCAAGGCAGAAAAAAAAAATGTTAGTGTTCTTCAGGGATAAGGCAGTCATTCAATGTGTCTTAGTTGTCAAGTGTGAAAAAGATGCAAGGCACCAAGTATGGTGCATTAATTCAAATGAAATTGGGCCCCAAGTACTTCAGAAATATGACAGACAAGCTAGATATCATATCAGGAAAGCAAAGAATAAAGGAAGGGGAACAAAGGCTGAAGCCATAATACAATGAGTCTATTTGCAAATTCAGCCTAAATTAAGGACCAAGTAAAAGATAAAATGAGAAAATATTTGCAAAGTGTCTGCCAAATGCAATGGATTATTAGAGTAATTCTTTTTAATTTGGTTTACTGGTGGACATAGCGATTATTGATAATGCAGTCGAGAATATCTTGGGAAATAAAGATGCACATTCTAGGGTAACAGTCCAAAACGAAACCAAAAATAACACCAACCAAACAAAAATAAGAGGAAACGTCAAATACCAAATAAAATGTAAAGGAATAAATGAAAACATATTATTCATATATTAGCATGAGCTTGAGGGTAATGTTTCACTCTGGGACCAATTACTACAAGGAAGGAGATAGAAAATTGGGGCAATAAACTATTTTTAATAGTAGAAAAAAGTGTGTAACACAAATATAATTAGATGAGATTTATATAAACCAAGAAAGCTATTTCTGATGAAGGGCTAGAAAACAAAGAAGGTCTTTGAATGAAGAAAACGGATACTTCAACGAAGAAGTAACAAGCAGTATGCAAAAGTTTACAAAGTCCTGAAACTTTAAGCACCACTGACTAATTACTGCATATTGTTTCTACCAACAGGACTATATCTTTCTGAGACAAGAAAAAAATTTTTGGAGGGCAACAACAATGTCTTATCCATTCTGGTCTCCTCATAGTCTGGGACAATGTCCTACACACTGGATAATGTGTACAGTGATCCCCAGGTCATGTTTGTCTATGTCTCCCTGGCATGCTATTTCTATGTATTTGTCTTGGAACAAACACACTTCTCACCTCTTTTGGAATAAATTAAAACAGAAGAACAGAGACCATTTGAAATCATATTTCTATATCTTCCCATCGGTGCATGCAACATCTCCTATTAAAAATATTCAACACTCACCTTCTTTGAATGTATTTTACTCTTATTAGAAACTGCATTTAGGTGAAAATACCTGCTCGTGTCTAAACCAATCCCCAAACACACACACACTGCACACACACAAACTAAGACAAACAAAAATGAACTCAACTTATAAAACCTGAAATTTCTTGAAGGCTCAGAGGTTCAAAATAACAGTATTTCAATATGTGCCCCCGGAGGTGACCAATTGAAAACAAAATCAGGCCCACACTTTTCTAACTCACTAACCCTTTTTATGCTTCCAACTTATTTCAATTTTCTCCTTACACTTTCCTTTGAAGTCTGCTTTTCTCTCAGGTGTAACCATGGGCAGCCTCACAGTTGCAGTCCCAGGCCATCTGCTCTTAGCTGTTCAATGTATTGGTTACCTAATTAACTCCCATGATTTCACGACAAACTGTGAAAATGATTCCCAAAGCTACAGCCCAGCTCTGACAACTCACCATCTAGTAAGTCCCACATAGGCAGGCACTTACAGGAAAACTTCATGGATGACCCTAAAACTCATAAAACCTCACATGCTGAAATCCAAGTGGATCTTCCTCTCAACAACCTTCTCAAATTGTCCATTGTTACAAACAGCCTTATCATATTCATATCATATTCAGGTTTTGACCATCAGAAAATGTTTGTACTTCTTCTCTTTTGTCCCATGTCTGATCTTACATAACATGGTAAAGGGGTCTATTTTAGATCCTTTTTTTAAAAAGTTCTTTGGGTTTCCCCTTTTAATTTTTATAAAATTATACCCTCAACACCTAACTTCTAGATCCCTGAAACAATACACAAGTTGGTTTCCTAGAGCTCTAGGTCATCTGTCTTAAGTCAGTTCACTAAATACAGAACCTGAGATGGGATTTCTTGCTCATGTGCTCATTTGAGGGGGTGCTCTTAGAAGAAGAGGGTGAAGGCAGCAGGATGCACCTAGGGCAAGATACTAACAAAAATGTACTCTCACCAGGGACTGGCTTGAGCCAATGTCACATGGAAGCTTTGGAGCATCAACGACAAGCCAGGTGGAGTTGTTGCCACCTTGAGACAAGGTGACCAGTCATTTGTAAGCTTTTGACGGTCACTATGCCTGGTGGCTGGGTTGCTTCCCCTCCTAGAGGGTTCCATTAGCCAAGGGCAACTCTCCAGAGACAGGACAGCTGTGGACCATAGCCACACTAAGAGCAGCTGGGGCCTGGCTGCACCAGTGGTGGAGGTCATCTGGGCAGGGCACCAACTACCTCCCCAACACCAGTGGTTCTCAAAGTGTGGTCCCTGGACCAGTGGAGCAGCATCATCCAGAAATCTGTCAGACATGCAAATTTCTGGGCTCCACCCCAGACTTAATGAACCAGAAACTCTGGAGTGGGACTGGATCCCAACCATCTGTGTTTGAACAGTCCCTCCAGGTGATTCTGATGCACACTAAGGTTTGAGAACCATGGCACTACACCATCCAACACAGAGCTCATGAATACTTCTTAAGTCCCAAATTAGTATTCACTGATCAAGAACCTGCAGTAACTCTTATTGCTGCTTGTGTCAACAATAAATTCCGCAGGTTTACAATAAATGCCTTCCATCAAATTAGATGCCTTTTATTCCTCCAAAGGCCCATCTCAGCAACCCCTCTTTCTTTGTAGTTTTTCATCATCACAGAATCACAGGATATTGGAAGAGAACTTGAAGGTTAATTAATCTAACTTCCTCCTTTTTGCAAATGAAACAACGGAGGCATCCAAATTGTAAGAATCTTAACCAAGATTATGCAATGGGAACGCGGGTCTCCTTATGTCAAGTTTAATGCTTGTTGTTATATATTATGCCGATTTCACTCCAAATTAAGGGTATGAAGTTTCAGGTTTGACAGGATGAATAAGCTCTGGACATCTATTGTACAGCAAAATGACTACAGTTAATAATAATGTATCATATACATGAAAATCACTAAGAGAGTAGATTTTAAATGTTCTCACCACAAAAAATAATGTGGAACGTGATAGGCATGTTAATTAGCTTGATTTAATCCTTTTCCAATGTCTACACATATGAAGACATCACATGGTACACGGTAAATATATACAATTTTTATTTGTCTATTATATATATATATGTTAATAAATTTGGGAAGATATTTTTAAAGTTAAAATAAATTTAAGAAAAGAAAATTCATCACAACATAGCCACAGCTAGGTCAGTTCTACCTCTTTAAATTGGTGTTTGTGTTTTTGCCTGCAATTAATATACCTGCTTAACTTTTTTTAAGTCTGTTTCCGTTACTCCTTAAGGAAACCATTCATGACAGACATGGTTTATGATGTTCCCGTTTGTCAGATATCTACCATCCCCTCGACACGTACATGTGAAGAATATATTTCCTTGCCAATCAGTGTTCGTCTTGGAAGGCACAACCAGAGGAATGTGAGGAGCTATGAGGAACCCTGAGTGCACATGGAGCAAAAACACAGCATTTGACTGGACCCAACCCTCCTTCTCTCCATCGTGAAAACAAGCCCCAGATGGAGATGCTCCTGGGATCTGAACTGAAAAGACACATGGACCAGAATTAAACCTGATCCCCACCTTAGAGTCAAGCAAGTCTAACCTAGCAGGGCCGCCCCCAGCCCAGTGACCCATGGTGAGACACAAATATTGAACCACCATTCTGTATTGTTTGTTTCACAGCATTGCCACAATAATACATGTTCACACACACAGTTCAGATGCTGGAGGCCAAGCATGTTTTCATGCACTGGAAATACACTAACTCACTTAATTAGCAGCCCGATGAAGCAGGTGCTATTATTAAGTCAATTTTATAAATGAATACAGGAGAGCAAGAGAAGTGATGTAACTTGTCCAATGCTGCATGGCTGTGATACAACCAGACTACCCAGCCCTGAAGGTCATGATGTCCTCCACTCTGCAGGTGACATTTCAGGCATCTGGATGTTTCTGTGTCCCCTCTCCTCTGGGTTCCCAGACTTCCACAGGAATTCCTGTAGCTTTACCTTTATCCCATTGTGTTGATTTACAAAGGTCACTTGATGTATCTCCCCTCCTAGGTGGAGAGGCTAAATACTACCTGGTCCACATAAAGATCCTGTAACAAGGAGTTCAGTAAACACTGGTTAATTGACAAACTATGAAGACTCAAACTCGGCTCTCAAGACCAAAGGATAGCGCTGATGCTGTGGTCTCCGAGGAAAGCTCCCATCTTCCCCTGTGCCTTTCATGTATCTGGGGGCAGCACAGCTCCATCCCTGTCTTGACTAGCTCTCCTAGACCACTCACTCACCCAGATATCACACTTCCCCATGATCTATCCTCAGCACATCTTTTCCACCTCCTCTTTCACTTATCTCACAGTTCATGCTAAGTCCCACTCAAGCACTCCACTGTCTCTCACTCCTATCTGACATGAAAGTCCCTCAACCATGCATGGTCTATTCCACCCTAACCACAGGTGCAAACCTTTCCCATCCTCAAAGCGCAACCCAAACACCTATCCCCTGGGGGTCCCCAGCTGAGCATCCTCTCCCCTCTTCTGGGCTTTAATAGCACATCTCTGTGGCTTTGGCGTGTGTGTCTCCAGGCCTATGACATTCCTTGTCTACCAACTCTCTATGTGTGTGCTTATATCTGTTACTTCCACAAGCCTCTTAAAGCTAGGGTCCATGTCAAATTCATCTACATCATCCCAAAGCACAGAACACATGACTTTCAATTAATAGCAAACATTCAATAACTATTTCCATAATCAAAAAGTAAAACTGGCTTGCTTTTGTGAGGTATTATTTGCTGTTAGCTTGTTCTAAAGGGAGCTGGGTGATGGCATGCAGCAGAATCCATCACGGAGGGTACAACAACCACCAGCTTCCCATCTGCAGATGTTACCCATTGTAGAGCAGCATGCTGCCTGTTCAGGCACTATTGCCAAACAGAAGGTTCTCTTGGCAGAAGAACCGGCACACGCTGTGCTCTGCAGGTTGTGCCCCCGAACCAGCTCTTCCACACTGGCAAATGGGCATCCTTGAAATTGCCCTGCCCCATCCCCCACAGGCCTCCTGCCACCCAGACAGATGGGCACACGTGTAAGCATACCGGAGAGCAAGTGTGTACGTCAGGTGGGAGCTCCTGACAACAGATTTGTCTCTCATACATGGTAACAACCCTGTCCAAAGAGCAAAAGCACACTACTGTGTTATGGGAGGTGTCGCAAAGGAATTACCTTCATATTCTAATTTTGGGATCCATTAATTAAAGAGTCCCAGACCTGGAGGGAGAGGGAGAGAATGAGAAAGAGCTGAAAGAGAACATTCTGTCTCCCTTTAAAGTTTTGGCTGGTGGCGTTGGTAGACCTGGAAATGCATGTTGTCTCTTTTCAGGTGGAGTTCAGATTTAAGACATTTTTCAGGAGCAGCTAAATCCATGACCTGAGATGTGTGTTGCTGCCCGCAAGACGGCAGGATAAGGGCAGTTCTCTCAGGGACTAGCATGCCTCCACACCCAGGGATGAGTAAAAGTTTAACAAATTATCTATAAACCATGTTTATATAGAGAATGATACACTCAACACCCCACCTTTTTTTTTTTTTTTTTTTATGGGACGGAGTCTTGCTCTGTCGTCCAGGCTGGAGTGCAGTGGCCGGATCTCAGCTCACTGCAAGCTCCGCCTTCCAGGTTCACGCCATTCTCCTGCCTCAGCCTCCCGAGTAGCTGGGACTACAGGCGCCCGCCACCTCGCCCAGTTAGTTTTTTGTATTTTTTAGTAGAGACGGGGTTTCACCGTGTTAGCCAGGATGGTCTCGATCTCCTGACCTCGTGATCCGCCTGTCTCAGCCTCCCAAAGTGCTGGGATTACAGGCTTGCGCCACCGCGCCCGGCCTCCCACCTCCTTGATAACCTAGCTGCAGTAATGTCAGAATCGAGTTGAAAACCTTTATTGACTCAGGTTGTCATCGTTGTCTGAAGGCACATGTTGGCTAGACAACAAAGACAGTGGTGGGAGCAGCCAACATGGCCTGTGGTGTACATTACAAATTTAAAAGCCTAAAATTGACAAAGAAATCATACTACCTAAAACTCTAAAGCACTTTAATTCTGGTCTTTTTTGAGACTAAAGACAAATAAGAACTGCATTGATCCACTTGATCTACAGATCTCACAAGTAATTTCTTCTGCTGGGATTTGTTTTCTTTTTTTATTATTATTATTTTACTTTCCAAACTCTAAAATATCCATGACTCATTTGGAACACAAGAAGTGCAGCATGAACATCCCAGTCGGTCATCTGCAGAATATGCCAATCAGCACAAGACTACAGGGAAGCCACATAATGGAGAACGGATCATCATCTGGCAAAGCAACTGTCCAATGGCCAGTAGGTGGCCCAGTTGCTGGACCAATATGCTGCCCAGTACTAGAAGGTGCTCAGTCTCAGAAATGGGTTATAAATATCCATTCAGGGCTGTGACCTTTGGAAGTTAAGAGCCTTAAAGACCTCAAGCTTTGCTGGTCACACTAGGGGTGTCAAGTGCTTCTCTGTAGATAGAATCTATCCAGTCTGTTTATTGTCTACCTTTTAAAAGTCACTCCTCATTTCCAGACAGCTTCAGAGAGAGGCTTGACTAGGGATTAAATATCCATCATTAATGTGGCTCAGAGACATTGAAAAAGAACAAGAGAGAAGAGGAGAAGAGTTTAAATACCTCCCGTAGAAGGGATATCTCACTGTGACAGCTCTGGATGTTTCATTTACTAAACAATGGAAGGTACACTACATTATAGATGTGCTTTAAAAATCATTTGCAAAGGAGAATTAACTTTATTTTTAACGAAGAGTCAAGCCTTATCCTCTAGGAGGCTTTACAAAAATGGTTTTGAAGAAATTAACCTCTAATTTTATTTATTTACATGCATGTATTTCTAAAGCTTCGAAAGTGTTGAGGTCCACTAATTTTTTTTTTCAAAGTTACTTTAGCTAGTTGGATGACTTAACTGTAGATCATAAGAGTGTCCAAACTTATTTTCACTCCCCAGAATTTTTTTCATTCTCTCCTGTTTCTGTCAGGAAGTCACTATGTTCATTTGCCTGGTAGCAGGATGAATGGCCAACTCCTGGCATGTACAAGTTGAGGAAGCTGCAATTTGCTCCCCCTTTCCCTTGAAGGTCACTAAATTTAATACTGTGATTGAAACTCAGTGCCTCCCACAAATCTCCAGAGAACTGTGATTCATAAGGAGGAAGATAATTTGGAAGTGGGATATGTTAACCTGTGCACACATGTTAAGCAATTATAAATTGTTTCCTTTCATCTGTCTCCGATGTAACATATAGCAAGACTCTGAAATATAAATCCTCTCTAAAATGAGACAGCCGGGAAATAGCCCATGAGGATACGTGGGTTCATTCACAGCACTGATACCCCTGTACAATTTCAGATGGTGATAAATGAGACTGATTTTCAGCCTTGGCTTGACTTGAACTGGTAGCTTCTATCTTTGGCTTCCTTCTTGCAGGAAAAAAAGAATATATATATATGTGTGTATATATATATATGTCTCATTTAGCCCACTGGCATCATTCCCAGTCAATGAATGAGTAGGACACTTCTCCCAGGTAACCATCTCAAAGTTTTCTAGCTGAGCTAGTTAGTATAGAAAATGTTTTGGCACTGGAAAAGACATGATAGAAATCACTGTTTCACTTGGTGCATGGGAGAGCGGGGGGAGGTAGGATATGCAGGACAAAGTAGTTTTGACTTTGCTTCTCCCAGTCCATGTAACCTTTGATATCCCAGAATTGGAATCCCTGGATACACATTGATGCAAGACAGGCAAGCCCAAAAATCGGGGCTTAGTCCAGGAAGGTTTTCGGCTTTGCCCAGGAAAGAATTCAAAGGTGAGCCAGTGATAGAAGAAAACAACTTTATTGAGATGGCAGTGTTACAGCTTCGTGACTGCTTCCACAGAGCAGGGCTACCCTACAGGCTGTGTCAAGAGCAGCAGCTCAGAGGCAGTTCTGCAGTCATGGTTAAACTCACTTTTAATTACATGCCAATTAAAGGGTAGATTATTCAGAAATTTTTGGAAAAGGAACGGTAACTTTCAGGGCATTGCCATGGAAAGGGGCAGTAACTTCCAGGTGTTGTCATGGAAACAGGCGGTAACTTCCAGGTGTTGCCGTGGCAATGGTAAACTGTCATGGTGCTGGTGGGTATGTCTTATGGAGAGGTACTTTGGGTGCCTCTTCCCTGTTTCAGCCAGTCTTTAATCTGGTCCAGAGTCAAGTCCCACCTCCTACCTCAACATGACTATATCCCTGAATACACATGAAACCCTTGGCAATATCTAGGTCTTTTAATTGAGGATGACCAGAGGAGCATACACAGGAATAAACCTTTGCTGGAGAACCACACAGTGGCTCCTCATGAGGAGGGAATGGACATAAAAGAGATTTGAGGCAGAGTGACCAACGACGGAGGATCACAACAAGAAAAGGCACATTTGAGAGCAAGTATAAGGTCAATGATACTGAGAAGTGCTGCACTTCTAAATCTACCTCTCGATAACCTTTCGGTCTAAACTGAAAGGGTTCTTCCTGTTTTTAATCAAACACGATTTTAATTTAACTCACACAATCTCCCTGTATTAGTTTGCTAGAGCGGCTGTGATAAAATACCAAAACCAGATGGCTTAAACAACAGTGATTTATTGTCACACAGTTCTGTAGACAAGAAGTCTAAGATCGAGCTGTCGGCAGGGTTGGTTCCTTGGAGGACTGTGAAGGAGAATCTGCTTGAGCCTCTCTAGCTTCTAAAGGTTTGCTTGCTGGAATCTTTGGTGTTACTTGACTTGTAGACACATCACCCCAACCTCTGGCTTCGTGTACACACATCATTCTCCCTGTGTGTGCTCCTCTGTGCATAGATTCCTTTTTTTTTTTTTTTTTTAAACAAGGACACCAGTCATATTGGATTAGGGGTTTACCTTCTCCATTGTGACTTCATATTAACTAATTACATCCACAACAACCGAGTTTCCAAATAGGGTCACATTCTGAGCTTCTGGGAGTTAAGACCTCAACATGTAAATTTGGAGGGATGCAATTCAACAGGTAACATTCACTAACACAATATTTTCATAACAGTCTGTAGTATGTTCTTCAGGCTGAGGGATCGGGGCCTCATCTATCAGAGTTGTAATAAGGAACAAAGGTTGTTGAAGGTAAGATGAGACTTAAGATTCAAGAATATGTTCAAACTGCAGAATCAAAGAGTACATCGAGGCCTAATACCTAAAAAAGGAAAGTCTGATGGATTGCCAAAGTAAAAGGATCAGAAGGAAGTATTAAAACTAAGATAAGGATGCAGAAAGTTGTAAAATTGGATTTGACATAAATATACAAAAAACAGGGAAGGTTAAATAAATCGTGTTACAACCACCAAAATTAAAGATTTGGTAAGTATTTTCTCATCCCATGAATAAAGGGCCATTCATCTTTTTGTTGAAGGATATTCAGCCCATATTAACCAGGGTTGAAGATCCCATATAAAAAGATTTGAGTTGCCATTTTCTCAAATAATACAGTCAGACACTGACTCTTCGTAATGGGTTCAGCTACTACAAATCTGGAAGGCTTGGAGAGAGGTTTATTCATTCCATTCAAAGGATACCTGTTTCAGGAGCCCCCAGCTAAATTTGGGTTCTAGTACCAGAGCAGCTAGCAACGCTGCCCTAATGGGACATGAAGGGTACCTGGACATGGGTGTTTACAGTGTACCTTTCATGGAATACTTATTTTACTTGGCAGACTTCCTAATGCTTACTTGTCTGACTTGCAATTAGGGAGTCCCTCACATAAGAAACTTGTTTACACCGGCAGATGCCCTTGTGGCTCTTATCCGACCCATCTCCAGTTTAGTCCTGCGTGACCATTGCTCAGGCACTGGGAGCCTGACTTTGTGGTCTCCCTGGCATCCCAGGGAAAATTCAGCCTGGACAACCTCTAGTTCTTTAGATGGAAGGTGCAAATTCAATACACCATCACAATAGGAAACAAGTTTAAAGAGATTTTACTTATAGGTCCTAGGCAAAGAGGACACAATGAGACACGAGTGAAGTTCTCCATCCTCAGTCATGCAGGCAGAAATGGAGTCAGGCAGAGAGAGACAGAGAGAGTGTGTGTACAAATGAGAGCATGCTCTCAGCAGCGTATATAAAAGAACAGGTATCAGTCACTTCAAGTAATTGGGCAAATGCCTGAATGGTCCCTTTAAAGAAAGCAGAAGGAAAGTATGGAGCTCAGTCTGCCAGATCGAAGAGAGATGCCTCCAAGTTCTTATCTTTGGCCACTGGCTTGAGCCATTTGAGTGTAGTATGGAACTAAAGGCTGTGTCAATGGTGACTGAGCCCTGCTTCTGATATGAGAAAGTCAAACTTGTTTTCAAAATAGACGCTGACGCAAGATAAAATCATAAGTATTTACCACAAGGCCTTCAGGTATTAGGGCCTAAGGTTTGGTTTTGCTTTCTGGTTTTTGGTTTTTGCTTTTCAATCCTGGTTAAGAAGTGCTAAAAGATACTATAGCCCTATGTTCTGATTGTTATCAAGGGCAAATTTTCCTTCTTTTACAATGTGTTTTCTAGTTTTTTGGTTTTTTATTTTGTTACATTGTACATAAAGGAAGAAAAGATTATTCCTTTGAATAAGAATTGTATTTACATTTTACTTTTTAAAAAGAAGGCAATAACTTGAATTTCTAACAATGGTTTATTAGAACCAAACCTTCAGATAGAAGCACCTAAGGATGCTAGATAAAATATTTAAAACATCTCCTTATAAAAATTTAAAAACTGACAGTCAAAAAAATCTATGGAAAGCTGAAATCCAGAAAGCCAAGCACAAGAAACTTAATCTACTTTGACCTGCAGTTACTTGCCTACCCTGAGAAATTCCCGCTTTGATTATGTAACCTCCCTTGTACAACACAAGATACAGAGGTCAATGCCTAGGCTGTATCCCAAGTGGAGAAACTAATACGAGGTTCTCCTTATATTAAGCAAGGGGATTAAAAAAAAAAAAAAAAAAAAAAGGACAATGAACTCATGGTTATAGTGCTACAAATACACTCCTCTCTCACATCTTTGCAGGAGAATACAGAGGAAGTTGTTGGGCCCTGTTTGGAGTAGGTATTAAAGGAAAAGAAAAAGTGTTCCTACCAAATTATAGCCATTAGCTACAGCATTGCCTGGGAGATACAGGGATCCACAGATTACAAATTTGTTTATGGTCACCCAAGACCAGATGTACAGAAACTTGGCAGTAGCAAATGCATATTCTCTCTATAGAGAAAATTGCCTATTGACCCTCAAAATATTACCACAATAAAACCCTGAGACAATAAACTGCACACAAACAACCAAGCATACAAGGAAAGAAATCACCATTAGTAAAATCAAGAAACAGAATAATTGAATCATACCCACAAGATTACAGTATTTCAAAGAAACATCTGCACTCCCATGTTTATTGCAGCATTATTCACGATGGTCAAGATATGGAATAAACCTAAGTTTCCATCAACAAATGAATGGATAAAGAATATACGGTATATATACACAATGGAATACTATTCAGCCATAAAAAGGATAAAATCATGTCATTTGGCTCAATGGGGATAGAACTGGTGGTCATTATGTAAAGTAAAATAAGCCCGGCACAGAAAGACAAATATTGCATATTCTCACTCACACACACACACACATACACACACACACACACACACACACACACACACACACACATAAAGTAGATTCTATGGAAGCATAGAGTAGAATTGTGGTAACCAAAGGTTGGGAAGGGAAGTAAGAGGGACGAGATGAAGAGAAGTTGGTTAAAGGGTACAAAAATACAGTTAGATAGGAGAAGTAAGCTTCAGTGTCTGATAATACGGTTGGAGAATTAAAGTTAACAATAATATATTTCAAAATGCCTAGAAGAATTGCAAGACAAAGAAAAGTTAAATGTTTGAAAGAAAAGACAAATGTTTGAGGTGATGGATATCTCGATTACCCTGATTTGCCTATTATACATCATATGCAGGTATCCAAAGGCAATGTAACCCAAAAATGTGCACCACCGGTATATATGGAGCATCAGGAAGAGTAGCTAATGGATACGGGGCTTAATACCAGGGCAGTGGGTTGATTTGTGCAGCAGACCACCATGGTTCATGCTTACCTATGTAACATACCTGTACATCCTGCACATGTATGTACCCCAGAACTTAAAAGTTGAAGGAAAATAAATTTAACATAAATATTTATTTTGAATTCTTTATCAGGAAGTTTGTATATCTCCATGTCCTTGGGGTCAGCTACTAGAGATAATTGTGTTCTTTGGGTGGGAGTTATGTCTCATTGGTTTTTTTGTGTTTCTTGTTGTCTTACATTGATGTCTGAACATTGGAAAAAGTAGAGGCTTGTTCCAGTGTGCAGCATGGCTTTGTCCTGGGGGAGCCCTTCACCAGTCAGCCCACCCAGAGGTTCTGGGTATACCACCTGGTATGGTTCATGAGCAGGCTTGCTGCTAAAGTCCTCCAGCAGGCTGCCCTGGTTCTCAGGTCAGCAGGTGAGCAGGCCCTGGTGCCTGGGTCTGCAGGTACCAGCCTGGTGACTAGGGCCATGGGGGGCATTCTAGGGCTGGGGTGGGCATGAAGTCTAGGGCTGTAGGGGCCATCCCAGTGCTGGGAGTAGTCTGTAGCCTAGGGCTGCTGGGGCTACCCTGGCCCTAGGGTGGGCCTAGGGTTTGAATCTGTGGGGGCAGACCTGGCCCTAGGGTAGATACGAAGCCACTGGGGCCCAGTCTGCATCCTGGGGCTGAGGCAGGCCAGAAGACTGAGTCTGCCAGGCTGGACTGGAGCCTGGGGCTGCAGGATCCAGCCTTGGACTAGGGTAGTCCTGTCGGTTCAGTCCAGAGGAACCAGCCTGGAGTCTGAGGTGATGGTGAGCCCAGTGTTGGGTTTTACTGTGGCAGGCCTAGTGTTGAGATCCAAGGCAAAGTGCAGTGCTCACTTTTCTCTCCTTTCCCCAGGTGAAGGGTATCTCTCTCCATGCCGTGCTGCCTGAAGTTGAGGGCAGTGATCCAGGTAATATAAGACTGTCCTTCTCGCCCTCCCCAGTGCTACTCATAACATCAGGATGAAGCTTACAAACATCACATTGAGTAAAAGGAGTCAGACATAAAAGAATACATTGATGTGATTCCCTCAATGTTAGGTTCGAGAGCAGGATAATCTAAACTATACTGTTTAGTGATGCTTTTTGTAAGAGATGAAAATATATTTAAAAATCAATGATATAATTCACAAAATATCAGAACAAAGATTAGTCTCTGGGAAGACAACACAGAAGGAAATTGGGAGTCTGACAAGGCTCTTCCTTAGACTGAATGGTTATGACAGGGGTGTTTTCTTTAAAAGTGTTCCTTAAACAACAGCTTGTATAGATTGTTTGCACTTTCCTGTCTGTATAATATAATTCAAAATAAAACAAGGGAAATAATTTGCAAAAGAAAATGTATCCTGGATGTCTTGGACTTAGAAAATAAAAGCAAGAATTAGTAGGTAGCAGACAAGCTGTAAGCAATTTTGCGCAATTGGGTATACAAAGTGGTGTCAGCTGATAGTTTTCACGTTCCACTCACGGAGAGGTAGATGGGTTTAATAGCTATATTTAAAGTGTCAGATGCAAGAACAATGATAGGTTTCCCTTAAATGATTTTTACTAATTCCCTCCCAGCTCAAGAACCTTTTTGTTAAAATGGTCCTTTTCTGCCTATCAGAAACAATTAAATTCTCACCTGGTGGCAGTCCCGGTCTTATGTCAACCACTCCCTTTGGCCCCCAAAATATACCTCCAATATTATCTAACATGAATTGGAATTGCCGTATGGTCAAGGTAATAAAGAAATAAAGCCACGAAAGAAATCAAATAAAAGCAAAGGTATAAAATGATATGAAATGTTAGTCTGCAGAAAGAAAAACCTGAAGGAATTAGAAACAGCCACAGGAACTTTCTGTGAACCAGGCGAGGTACTTCCATTTACAAACCACACTTTGTTTTTCATAGAGTGGGTTGATCATCACTTAAGAACTGAAAATTCAGCATTCCTTCTAAGGTGCATTTTGTTCAAATTGATATAAGTGCCCCAGCTGGTTTGGCTTATGGTATCCCATTGATTATTGCATTCTGCTCTTGCAAGCCATAGATCTGTTCTAATCTAACTGTCTGGGGAGTGTCCATTATTCTAGTTTCAAACCCCTTCTGTCCTCAGTCACACAGATTCAAGCAAAGTAATGCAGGGGGACCAGATAAAAGCCGTCCATTAGAAACCTCAGTTGCTGCTTGCCTCTCCCACAGAATTGAATATATTATTCCAGCTATTGTCAACAAACATGCATCACCAACAGGATCCTCACTGTTTGAAAGACAGCCCCTGAGACCCACAGCAAATGGGTCAAAGTCTCAGTTGCCTCAGTGTAACTACAAAGACAATAATTCTTACCTCTCTCACAGGATTCAGTGAAAAAGTAAGTAAATAAAAATATATTGAAAACACCAGTATAAGGAGCTAAAAGTACTGTGTGCATTGTTGTAAAATATTAAGTCAACAGTCCAATCATTTATTACCACTGAAAGTCTCATATTTTATCTGACAGGTTGTAAACTTTCAGAGACATAAGCTTGAAGTGTGTATGTTTGTGTGTTTTAAGTGTGAACTGAAGCGGGTGGCAATAAGGGGAAGGAGAGAAAATGGGAAGAAAAGTAATACAAAGAAGAAATGCATAAAGAGGAGACCATGATCCAGTAGGCAAATACCTCAGTTTAATCTTTCAAGAAACAGGTGTCGACGCTTGTTATAATAGTAAAGGTCAAGTAACATTTTTCTAGACATTTATCTTTACTGCTCTCTGCTAGGAATGACACCAGCGCATCACAATACTGCCCTCCTAGCCTCTCAGCCTGTGCTGCCTCCCACCATGGATGCACGGCGTTGCTGTTCTCCATTTACCTTCCCTCATCTCCCTCCCCAGCTCAGGCTCCTTGCCCCACAGCTCATCTCTCCAGGCTCTGAGCACGTTCCAAACTGTCCATGGCACCAAATAATAAAACAAAACAAAATAGGAAATAACAAGCTAAAGAATCAGGTCTAGTAAAGAGGCTCCCTTTCAGTCAGAACCCCCTGGTTCCTTGTGTTACTTCAGGTCCGCTGTGGATTTGATGTGCAAAAGGATGTGTGGGGAAAGAGAGCAGAAATTAGGAAGAGCCTTCGGCCTAGGATGTAGGTCTGATACTGCGGAAGGAGAGAGGGATAGAATATTGGAGAGCAAGAGTCTCACACTGCAGGAAAAATGGCTTGGACAGACCTATGGGCAGTCCTTAAGGCAAAGTTACCCACTGGAGAGCTCCACGTCATGTCTCAGTACCCAGCTGTGCTCAGTCACTGGACAGCTGAGGCCTGCAGAGAGGTCGGTCTCATTGCAAATGTGGGAGCAGTTAAAAAGGGACAGAGGTGGAGCCATTTGTGCTTCCTGCAGCAAGATGATCTAAGCAGCAGCCTCTCAAGAAATACGTTCCTTTACCTACTGGTCACCTGAAGGTAATCAGGGCCTATTTTTATTGCTTACCCCATAGCATAGAAGTTGCAAACTGACTGTAATGCACAATCTGGGAAGATGAGATTTTTTTTTTCTTTTTTTTTTGCTTTTGCATTTGGGTATTGAATAATGTTTTAAAAACTTTTGAGCTAGTTACCAATATTTAAAACACAATAGATTTTACATTTTTAAAATTCACACTTTCAGCTTTTCTTGAAATGAAATGCAAAGGGACAATTTTCGTTCATGTTGGTGGAAAAACAGCATTTCTCCTTAGCAGACATTCACTCTGCAGCTGGCCATATTTCCCACCATTCCTTTATGCCTACACCAGCCCACTTTACTGACTGTTCTCTATGATCATTTATGCCTTTAAGTCTCCTGCATTCATGCCTGTGTCACCATTAGAACATAATATCACTGAGGGCAATTATTTTGTCTGTTTGGGTCATTGACAGGCAATTAATTGCCTGCAACAGTGCAAGTCACATATTAGCTGCCCAATAAATATTTGTTCAATAAAATGAGATGCTATCATCATAGAGTGCTGGAAGAAACTGAGTGGATGGTGGTGGAGAAAAGGCACTTGTTTCAGAGTTCTGTCTATGGTTAGCTTTGCACTACCCACACACAACTAAACTGGCACCTAAGGAAGAAGGTGAGACTCCAGACACGGCAGTAGAGGGCGCTAATTCTAAGGAATATGTAGAATCAAGGTGGCTACAGAATGGGTGTGTATACAGCAGCAAAAGGTCTCCCCTCGCATGTCCTGTACCCTCTTGCAGGGCTTCTTTCCTCTCCTTTCAAATTTAGGATGAGGGAGTAGGTTTGTACAGAGAAGCAGTGCTTATCTCGGCTCATGCCCTAGCCCCAGCTCAGCCTGAAGCATTGCTGCAAAATACTCACTGGGCCACATTCCAGGGCAGCCAGGCAAAAGGGGTCCTCACCCCAGAGCTAGCACACACTTAAGCATAATGGAACGAATTGAGTTCAATGATGATGCGATGGGTGATCCCCAAATGGCATAAAAATGCACATGGACAAATGTTGCAAATCAAACCGAGAACTGCTGCCAGAGGCCAGTCCCCTGTGGTGTTTCACCAGCTCTGAAAATGATTACCAGATGACAAAGCAGAGCAGGCTCCCTGCAATCTGATTACCAGGAGGGACTGGCAAATCCATTAGGAGCAAACAGGCCTCCTTCAAGTCCATTTTACTTGCTAAAATCAACGTTAAGTTTTTTTAAAAAGAGCCAGTTTTTCATCCCATTCTCACTGCCTTGTAGTCACTGCATTCATTTTCGGTTAAAAGAGCTAGGAAGGTTTGCACTTTGAGAGCAAATCTTTCTGCTATTAAAAATCCAAGTCACATGTAAGCCTGACATGAAGCAGAGAACGAGTACCTTTAGTGTGTGGGCAACCTATTCTGACAGCCTAACCTGCAGAAAAGCAGCCATGGAGGAAGGGAAGCAACTCTGACCTGTGCACCAGACTGCACAGAGCCCTCTGCCTGTGTCCCGTCACATAATTCCCTATTCCCTGGATAAGGAGGTTGATAAAGAATCCACTAAGTTAGAACAGGAAGGGATCTTAGCACTTGTATAGTCTACCTTTCTCTTAGTCTTATTTCATTTTATTATTATTATTATTTTGAGACAGGGTCTGGCTCTGTTGCCCAGATTGGAATGCACGGGCATGATCTCAGCTCACTACAACCTCTCCCCATCTCTTGCCCCCCGGGCTCAAGCCATCCTCCCACCTCAGCATCCCAAGTAGCTGGGACCACAGGCATGCACCACCACACCTGGCTAATTTTTCTATTTTTAGTAGAGATAGTTTCTTGCCATGGTGCCCAGGCTGGTCTTGAATTCCTGAGCTCAAGTGATCCACCTGCCTCAGCCTCCCAAACTGCTGGGATTACAGGCAGGAGCCACTGTACTCAGCCTTAGATTTATTTTTAAACCACATCACCTTTTAATAAGCATAAAATGTTTCTGCCCTCGAGATCTTGATGTGGCTGGTTCCAGCTCTACCCCACCTCTAGCCTGAGAGAGTCTTTTGACTATACACTCCCAGTAGCCGACATGTTTCAGAGCTTTATTCCATAGAGGACATGATGGAAACAATGAATCATTTTCCCTGAAATATGAAAATATCATATTAAATATGCTTTGAAACTAAATGCTTCCCTCTGCCACCATCACCACCTATCAAGATTCTGATACAGGCTTCACTGACTTGGTTCGGCCCTCTCATGTTATACAGAAAGCAGCTGAGACCCAAAGATTTTTCTTTTTTTTTTTTTTTTGAGACGGAGTCTCACTGTGTCACCCAGGCTGGAGGGCAGTGATGCGATCTCGGCTCACTGCAAACTCCGCCTCGCGGGTTCACGCCATCCTCCTGCCTCAGCCTCCCGAGTAGCTGGGACTACAGGCGCCTGCCACCTCGCCCGGCTAATTTTTCATATTTTTAGTAGAGATAGAGTTTCACCATGTTAGCCAGGATGGTCTCGATCTCTTGACCTCGTGATCCACCCCCTCAGCCTCCCAAAGTGCTGGGATTACAGGCGTGAGCCACCGCGCCCGGCCAGGCCCAAAGATTATTACTGACCTGAGGCTGCAGACTTGCTTTTCTTCCTAACGCTGGAACCTAACCCTGTGTTCCCTGACTCACTTTAGATTGCTCTGTCAGTGCTCAGGGCTTTATACCTCAAACCCAGGGCTTCATACATGAGTTCCCAAAGAACAAGAGAAAACTGTGAAAAGTGTCTTTGAGGATAATCATATAAACAGTAATCTTTTGTATTGGCATCATTTAGATAATGGTGTTGGGACCCAAGGGTGAACACAACCCTTCCCTTCCAAAGTTCTAGTCAATAAAGAACACTCTCAGAGGACAGTGCTCCTTGGGAGCACTATAGTTACCCAAGTAAAGTTCAGGTCTGTGCTCAACTAATGGCTAAGCAAGTCTCCAATAACCACCCGAGGACAGGACTCTCGGGTGAAAGCTAGATTAGAGAATATGACCTAGAGCTTAGACCAAACATGATTTTTTTAAATTCTGAACACTACTCCTGCTATGCCCATAATTGAATACAAGTATGCCGATAAAACAAAAGAATGGCGACTTCTTTGGGGAATAGGAAGATGGGGCCCTGTCCTGCTCTGCTTTCCTCAAGGGAGCAGAAGCATAGGTGCATAGTTGTGCTTGAACACACACCTGAGAACAAGCAGTCAAGAGGCCCTGCCATGCCTGAGTGTAGTCCGCCTATGCGTGAGAGGTGGAGGAAAGAGATGGAACGTGTTCATGCCAACTTTCCCACCCCATAGGAGGAGGTAATTTTAGCAGAAGTTTCCCATCTCTTCTTAGAAGGTGAAGTAGCCTGGTCAGGTGCAGTGGCTCACGCCTGTAATTCCAGCACTTTGGGAGGCTGAGGCAGGCAGATCTCTTGAGGTCAGGAGTTCAAGACCAGCCTGGCCAACATGGTGAAACCCGATCTCTATTAAAACTACAAAAAAAATTAGCTGGGCAGGGTGGTGCACCCCTGTAGTCCCAGCTACCTAGGAGACTGATGCAGGAGAATCACTGGAACCCGGGAGATGGAGATTGCAGTGAGCCAAGATCACACCACTTCACTCCAGCCTGGGTGACAGAAAAAAAGGTGAAGTAGCCTATGTTAGTGCTCTATCCTCATCCAGTTCCCAAACACAAAAAATTAAACCCGTTAACGGAATGGTAAAAAGAACTACATTCTTTATTGAACCAGAAACTGAGGAATTCCAGAGATTGAAAGTGACAGAGTACAGCTAGAGAAGTAGACTTCAGCCTGTGGCATGCAGGAAGACCCTCTGCAAAGGGAGAGAGGGGCCACAAACTGCCCCATAACCAAGCGAGGGCACTAGCTTAGGACTGTAATCACAAGGTCACCAGCAAGCGGTGGTGACTCAGCAAGCTGGATGGTTGACCTCCTCATACCTTCTTTCTTCCTTGGGTCAGGGAGCATTACAGGAATAAACACATGTGGGTGGATGAAATAAAAGCAGGAGTTGGACCAGAGATAAGTGATTATGGAGCCTGTCAGAGGATCACTCTGGGTACTGAATGGAGAACAATTTATATGAGGTGTGGAGAGGGAGCAAGGAGGCCAGTGAGTGTGGCTGCAGTCTTCCAGGAGACGGAGCTAATGGTGTCCTGGAAGAGGGTATGAATGAAGGAATGGAGAGAAGGGCACAGATTCTAGTGATATCCAGGTTGTAAAATCAACAAAACAAGGTCATGGGTCAAATATGATTTTATATCCCACTATGCCTATGGATTCACAATACAATGACCTTAGTACACTTCCACTCTATTTACTCATCCCTTACAATTTTTGCTTTTCTTATGTTTGTAGTGATAATGTGTGTTAAACATCTCAATGCATTATTTTTGATGTTTTTATAGTCACTATTCATTTCATTTCCATTTTCTGTTGGTCTTCCTTTCAGTATTCTGTGTTTTCGCCTGGGATCATTTTCCTCTGAAGAACTCCCTTTGCTGTTTTCTTTAGCACAAATGGGCTCCTGAAAAGTTCTCTTAGTTTTTGCTTTTCTGAAAGTGTTTCTTTTATTGCCACCTTTGTTTTTGAAGAATGTTTTGCTAATTAAAGTAAAATTCTGGGTTCACAGTTATTTTCTTATATCACTTTAAGGAGATTATTCAATGGTGTTGTGACTCTCATTGTTTCCCATCAGAAGTCAGTTGTCACTCTTCCTGTTTCCTTTCAAAGTCATCTGCCTTTTCAACATTTCTGGCTCCTTTCAGCATTTCCTTTTGCGTTTGGTATTCAAAAATGACAGTGATACGTGTAAAGCATGGTTTTCTTTGTATTTATCCTGCTGAGGCTCATAGCCTTGATTTTGAGTCTTAATGTCTTCCAAAAGTTTTGAAAAATTCTTGTCCATGATTATGTTTCTGTTCATTTTATTTCTCCTCTCTTTCTGGAACCACAATTATACCTGAAATTCAATCTTTTCATTATGACCCATATATCTCTTACTTACTCTTCTATATACTGAGACTTTTTATCTCTGTGTGTTTTTTAATATCTCTCTGGACATATTCTACAGACTTGCTTCCAGTTTACTAATTCTCTCTATAGTACCCTACCATGATGCCCACTGACTGAAATCTCAATTTTATTTATATTTTTTCATTAGAGGATTTCCACTGGAATTTTTATGGTTTCTGGTTCTCTGCTGAAATCCTTCATCTTGTAATTGTATTTCTTGAACATCTTAATTGCAACTATTTAATATCCATGTACAATAACTCCACTTTATAATTGTCTATGGGTCTGTTTCTATGACAAACCTTATTTTGTTGTACACCTGCTTGTTTTATTTTCAAACACAACATTGTCAAATGTTGTATGAAAAACTGTAGAGACAATTTAAGACTTTAAATAAGGTTATCATTCTCGAGAGAGAAACTAATTTTTCCTCTGGCAAATCACTTTGCTTCCGTCTGGGACTGAGCTGATTAGAAGTTGTTTTTCAGTCTTTCTGAGGAATGACGTGTTTCTAGTTCACTCTTACTCACAGGATGTAGGCCGTAAGCATAACAACCAAAAATCTGCAGTAATCACAGGACTTCTTCTTGGAAGGTCATTCACTACAATTTTTGTCCCTGTATCCTTGTGAGACTACAAAGAACTTTGCTCATAATCTTAACTTCTCAGATGCCATTTTTGTTTTCTGATTTTGCACTTGCCTTGTAGGCAAAAGTAGCTCCAAATGCCAGATGCCTCTCTTTATTTCCCACTTTTTTCTGTATTTGGCTCCAGAAATGCTCACTGCCTGAGCAGTTCTTTGAAGCCTTCAAAATGTATCTATACATGTGTGTGTATGTATGGTCTAGATTTTCTCATTATTCTTCCTGAATCCAAAACCACATAGTCAGCCAAAAACAAAAAGGGGCAAAAGATGATGCATGGGTTTCTGACTTGCTTAATAGATTTTATAATAATGACATTCACCATTACAGGGAATTCCAGAAAAGGACTGACTGCTGACAAGGTTGGTTCTTGGCTGGCATCTGGGAACTTACATTTCAGGAGGGTTTCTGCTATTAACTGATAAGCACCATTCACTGAGCCTAAAGTATTTGTGAAAAGAATTGGTTTATGTTGAACTCCTGCTTTCCTGCTGGGAATCTGAAATTGCATACATGTCAGACAGGGAGGGGATATATATTAATCCAATCTCATGCTGCTAATAAAGACATACCCCAGACTGGGTAATTTATAAAGGAAAGAGGTTTAATTGACTCACAGTTCAGCACGGCTGGGGAGGCCTCATAATCATGGTGGAAGGCAAAGAAGAGCAAAGGAATGTCTTACATGGTGGCAGGAAAGACAGTGTATGCAAAGGATCTGCTCTTTATAAAACATCAGATCTCGTGAGACTTATTTACTGTCACAAGAACAGCATGGAAGAACCTGCCCCCATGATTCTATTACTTCCCACTAAGTCCCTCCCATGACACATCGGGAATATGGGAGCTAAAATTCAAGATGAGATTTGGGTTGGGACACATATGATTCTGTCCCTGGCCCCTCCCAAATATTATGCCGTCACATTTCAAAACCAATCATGCCTTCCCAACAGTCCTCCAAAGTCTTAACTCATTTCAGCATTAACACAAAAGTCCATGGCCCAAAGTCTCACCTGAGACAAGTCAAGTCCCTTCCAACTATGAGCCTGTAAAATCAAAAACAAGTTATTTACTTCCTAGATACAACGGGGATACAAGCATTGGGTAAATATGCCCATTCTAAATGGGAGAAATTGGCAAAAACAAAGGGGCTACAGGCCCCATGCAAGTCTGAAATCCAGCAGGGCAGTCAAATCTTAAAGCTCCAAAATGATCTCTTTTGATTCCATGTCTCACATCCAGGTCATGCTGATGCAACAAGTGGGCTCCAAGGCCTTGGGGTGCTCCACTCCTGTGGCTTAGTAGCATATAGGCCCCCTATGGGTTGCTTTCACAGGCTAGCATTGAGTGTTTGCAGCTTTTCCAGGTGCATGGTGCAAGCTGTTGGTGGATCTACCATTGTGGGGTTTGGAAGACGGAGGTCTCTTCTCATAGCTCCACTAGGCAGTTCCCCAGTGGGGATTCTGTGTGGGGGCTCTAACCCTACATTTCCCTTCCACACTGCTCTAGCAGAGGTTCTCCATGAGGGCCCCACCCCTGAAGCAAGCTTCTGCCTGAACATCAGGCATTTCTATACACCCTCTGAAATCTAGGTTCCCAATCCTCAATTCTTGACTTCTGTGCACTCTCAAAGTCAACACCACGTGGAAGCTGTCAAGCCTTGGGTCTTGCACTCTCTGAAGCCACAGCCCAAGCTGTACCTTGGCCCCTTTTAGCCACAGCTGGAGTGGTTAGGATGCAGAGTACCAAGTTCCTAGGCTGCACAGAGCAGAGGAAGGGGCCCTGGGCCCGGCACAGAAAACCATTTTTCCCTCCTAGGCCTCAGGGCCTGTGATGGGAGGGAGTTCCATGAAGGTCTCTGACATGCTTTGGAGACATTTTCCCCATTTTCTTGGTGACTAACATTTGGCTCCTCATTACTTATGCAAATTTTTGCAGCTGGCTTGAATTTGTCCCCAGAAAATGGGGTTTTCTTTTCTATTGCATCATTAGGCTGCAAAGTTTCCAAAGTTTTATGCTCTGCTTCCTCTTCAACACTTTGCCACTTAGAATGCTTCTCTGCTACATACCCTAAATTATTTCTCTCTGGTGCAAAGTTTCACAGATCTCTAGGGCAGGGGCAAAATGCCACCAGTCTCTTTGCCTAGCAAGAGTGACCTTTACTCCAGTTCCCAAAAAGTTCCTCATCTCCATTTAAGACCACCTCAGCCTGGACTTTATTGTCCATATCACTATCTGCATTTTGGTCAAAGCCATTCAACAAGTCTTTAGGAAGTTCCATACATTTTCCTATCTTCTTCTGAGCCCTCCAAACTGTTCCAACCTCTGCCTGCTACCCAGTTCCAAAGCCACTTCCATATTTTTTGGTATCTTTACAGCCGTGCTCAACTCTCTGCAGTATCAATTTACTGTATTAGTCCATTCTTACGCTGCTAATAAAGACATACCCAAGACTGGGTAATTTATAAAGGAAAGAGATTTAACTGACTCACAGTTTAGCATGGCTGGGGAGGCCTCACAATCATGGCAGAAGGTGAAGGAAGAGCAAAGACATGGTGGCAGGCAAGAGTGTGTGTGCAGGGAACTGCCCTTGATAAAGCAAAACCAACAGCTCTCATGAGACTTATTCACTATAAGAACAGCACAGGAAAACCAACTCCCATGATTCAATTACCTCCCACCAGGTCATTCCCACGACATGTGGAGATTACGAGAGCTACAATTCGAGATGAGATTAGGGTGGGGACACAGCCAAACTATACCAGAGTACCTATGTGATGACCCCCCATAAAAATCCTAAGCAGCAAGGCTCTAATAAGCTTCAATAATTGACAACATTTCACACGTGTTATCATAATTCATTGCTGGGGTAATTAAGTGCATCCTGCGTGACTCCACTGGGAGAGGATTGTCGAAAGTCTGCACCTGGTTTCCCCATGAAATTTGAATTAGAATTTGCCCTATGTGCCTTTTCTCTTTGCTAATTGTGGTTGGTATCCTTTTTCTGTAATAAATCATATCCACGAGTATGACTATACGCTGAGTCTTTTGAGTTTTTCTAGTGAATCATCAAACCTGAGCGTGATATTCGGGATTTCTCAAGATAGAACTGGAGTGGAGAAAATAATAAATTTAGACTTGGACATATTAAGTACTCTTTATCTTACTTGACCTTTTATTTATTTATTGTTTTACCATGTACTTCTTTAGTTCTCAATCTTTCAACAGCATTAGCATGGTTGACCATTCATCCTTTTGGAAACATGACTAACTTCGCCTTTTTATAACACAGCTATCAGCTGGTTTACTTCTTACCTCTCTTCCTCTGACTCCCTTGCAAGTGCATGACTTTAGATTCTTGGGCTCTCTTCCATTCTCACTCTATTCTCTCTATATTGGCACTTTCATCCACAGTCACAGCTTCAAACACCTCCTACGTACAAAGGATTCACACATTTACAGCTTTGGCCTTGGTCTCCCTTTAGGCTCTATAACCGCATCTCAACAGCCTACTTATCTCCCACACAGGCCAGAGTAACCTCAGATTCTTGGTCGTGCCAGCATTCTTATAAAATGTCAAAATGAGCACCTTCTCTTTCCTCACACTTTTCTTCTAGCTTCCCATGAAAAGGTTTGCATCCTTTGTCTCTTTAGTCCTAGCTGTCACATGGTATGTCTCCTCCCTGTCTGTATCCTTTGATGTAATGGATTCATCCAATAAAACTTTATTCAGCATCTACCATATACATTAGGCTGGACACTGGGGATACAAAGATGGTTAAAACATGGACCCAGTCTTCAAAGACTTACAGGCAAATAAATAATGGCAAACATAGAAAAAAAAAAGTACCATAAAGTATTATAAATGGGATTGCAGAGCAGAATCAGGACATAATATGAGACCCCAAAAGGGGAAGTAGTCCAATCTCCCAGAAAATGGAGGAGGAGATGCTGGAACTGTATTCTGAAAGCCCAGTAGGTGTTCTCCATATGGATAAGATGAATGAGAGGATCAAATGCACACTGCAGGGAGGGACACGTCATAGTCACTATGGCGATGGAAATCCACAAGAGAAAATGTCACAAGAACAAACTAAACTAACTTAAAATGCAAGGTAGTAATTTTCTCAAAATAGCATTTATTTGAAAATGTAAGTACCAGAAGAATACAAGAGATTTTTAAGAAGAACAAGCATTTTCTAGTTTTGTTACATAATGCAGGGTTTGAATCACCTAGGCTCTGGATCAGCCTATCTCCATTAGATCTCATGAGACCAGCTAGTGTCGCCCTTCCTGTCAATAAGAGCAAAAGACAAGAACCAAGGTCAGTCTCCAGGGCACAATCAGGAGAACGTAAGCAAAAGGGATTATCAGAGGAAATCTTAAAAAGGAGATAATTGGATTAAGAAAGCCAATGAAAGATCCAAGTTGAAGGGGCAGGATCACTTCCCCCAGACAATTCTAGATGATTACAGGCAAGATGGACTACCAGCTTGACTACGTCCTTTCCAAGCTTGGCCAGAAAACAGTTGTCATTTCAGAGGCTGGCTGCATTCATATCAGCATCATATTTTCCTGTAGCCAATGCCATAATTACCACTCACAGGAAGATTTGGATGATGAATGACTTTCTGGTACTACTTAAATCATGCCACAGTGTCCACTCTCCAATGACAGCTATCAATGGAGAACAGTCCATTGATAGCTATCATTCAGTTCAATAACTGTCAAGCCTTTTTTATGAATAAGGGGCTGCACTAGTTGCCATTGAGCATTTTAATATATACAAGAAATGCCCTGTCCAAATCAGAATACACCCTGGGAAATGGACAATTCAACCCAAGGGTCATAATTTACCTATTGCCAGCAAACACAATAATCAAAGAGTAAATCTCTGATACGGACATACGCCCAGGGCAGAAAATGAAAATCAATAGAAACAAAGTGATTGTAAATAATCTTAATTCATTGATTTCAAAAGTGTAGATTTTATTACATAATAAAATTATATATGTGCATAAATATTCTATTATACAGTTTTATCTCTAGATCAAAAAAGTAACTTTATTTATGTATACATATTTTTGCTCCCAGGCTTATAAACTATTGCTTTTATGGTATGGTGGCCTTAAAAAGTAAAGCAAAATATTATCTGCAATGTTTCCCAAAAGGTTCCATGTGATTCAGAGAACTCAACAAGGATGCAACAGCAGGCATATAGACATAGCAATGCAGTTCACACCCAGCTATCTAACTTTCTATTATCTAGACTGTTATGATTAGCTGGATAGGAGGATGAATTCTCCAGAGCAGTTCACGCCAACAAAGAGAGAATAATACCTGTAGCCACAGCTTCTAATTTTTATAATCATTTTTCCCTTTATATATATATATATTTAAAAAACCTTTGCTTAAGCCAGTGCAAAAAAACTAATTCAAAAATCAAAATGTTTATTATAATCACCATCTAGCCATCACTCTGGGTAGCCAGAATCAGTGCACTGGAAACAGATATTTAATTAGATAGTTCCAAACAGCCCTCATACCTTTTATTTTCCACTACCCTTACAATAACTCTGGGTTTTTTAAAATCTAAAATTGTAATACGATACATGAATGCAAGGAAATATAGATATGTGCAGAAATTAAATTTCACCTGTGAATTTATCCTACTCTTGGGCTACTAGCCAAAGATTATTTAGGTAGATTAATTAAATAGTTTAATTCTAGCACATGAAGAAATGATATTTTAATTAAATTTGGGAAAATAATACATGCAGGCAAAAGACGATAACCATACTTTCTGTCGGGTATAACTCTATCGACTTGAAGAAACACTGCATCTAACCCTAAAATTCACTAGTGCCCTATAATCATTAATTTTTCCATTAATTACATTAATCATTAATCTGTCAGACATGCTCTGGCCTAATAATAATTGCAAGCTTTTTTTGAGGAACTAGGGTGCATTAGGAATGGTTCTGAGAACTTCCCAGGCAGACATTGCTACTCAGGTAATCGTCACAACAACCTGGTGAGGCAGAGCTATTTTGATTTTCCTTTTACATATGAGGAAACAGAGAATTGAAGGGGCTAAATAACATGTCCTGAGTTTAAACCTAACCAGGGGTGGTCCTGGTATCTGCGTGGGTGCTTGCAGCTGAGACCCAGGCCCCCACATTGCACTAGGCTGGCGCTGTCCACTCACATCCTCCCCTGGCTTCTCTCTGTAGGATATTCTCCCTCTCTATGATGGGCCCTGGGGACCCCAGACTGACAGTGCTAAAAGGCTCCCTGTGGAGTTCATGCAACCCCAAGCATCTGGTCTGATTTCTCCCGGCCCCACACAGGGGTGCCCTAAATGAGGAGAGCAGAAGAAACCACTGGAAGACCAGGCCTTTTTTTTTTTTTTCTTTAACCTCTTCTCATATTGCACAGAATATTCCAAATATTTGAAATGTCACCAAAACTCCCATATCAACCCAATTCACAACAATGACTGTGATAAAACCAAAGTATCTTCCATCCTGAGTGGGAAGTTAGGGATGGAAGGAGGAGAAATAAAAAAGGGCGGGGAGGCCAGGCTCGGTGGCTCACACCTGTAATCCTAGCACTTTGGGAGGCCAAGGCAGGTGGACTGTCTGAGCTCAAGAGTTCAAGACCAGCCTGGGCAACAGGATGAAACCCCGTGTCTACTAAAATACAAAAGAAATTAGCGGGCGTGGTGGCATGTGCTTGTAGTCCCAGCTACTCAGGAAGCTGAGGCAGGAGAATTGCTTGAATCCTGAAGGCGGAGGTTGCAGTGAGCGGAGATTGCAGCATTATATTCCAGCCTGGGCAACAGAGTGAGACTCTGTCTCTGG
>NC_045437.1:9225588-9284465 GCF_002776525.5 Piliocolobus tephrosceles
GGGGGGGGGGGGGGGGGGGGGGGGGGGGGGGGGGGGGAGGGGCAGAAAGAAAAGAAAGAGGGAGAGAGAGAGGAAGAAAAAGAGAGAGGAAGGAAGAAAGGAAGGAAGGGAGGAAAGGAGGAAGAGAAAAAAAGTACTATACGAAGTGAGTTGGAGTTTATTTTAGGACATCAAATATATCTTTACAAATTGAAAAAATATTGCAAAAGCAAAATATACAACATAAAATTTTATAATTCATTTTGTCTCTACATGCAATATTTTAAACTATATCCTTTATCTTTCCTGGCTTGGTGGTAGAAATTTGCCAACAACTTTTCTTTGGAAGAACTGCTCTCACTTGAGATTATTTCTGTGCTACTTTGGTTTTAAAAACTCCTTTATTTTATAAAATTATACAGATAGTAGGTGGTGCTAGTTTTATTGTTTGCTTTCTATGTCCTATATGGCAAAGGAAGATGTTAGCAATCAGGAAAAACTGTTGTTGTGGTTGCCTTTTAAAGAATGTGTAGATTCTAAAAGCCTAGAAATTCCTGCATTCTTCTTCAGGGATTCCCTAGCATCTTCCCCCTCCAGCCAAGACTCAGGGATCCTATTTCATTCTCTGGGTAAGAGTAGAATCTCAAAGTCTTACTAAGAGCTCACTCTGCCATCTCCTTCAGGCTGCAAGACATTGCTGCCATAGGGCTTTTCTATTTAATTATTTTTATTCTTGGTCCATAGTTTTAGGATGACTCACACTAGGTGTGAATCTCCCGCACTATATGTCTTTCCTGATACAGAGGTGCAAGTCCCAGACTTGGAGCCCAAAGTCCTGGGTACAGATGCCACCTCCACTCTGCTTGAGCAATAACTCCGTCTCTTTCAATCCATTTTTTCCATTTCTCAGTCAAGAAGAAAGATCTCGGTAGGCTATATGGTGACCTCACCTTTGCCTCGATCCCATCAACTTTTGGTCTTTAAGCCAAACCAATTGATTGTAAACTTTCCCCAAAAGTAATGCAGATGAACATTATCCCTCAGACCTGGGTTTATGGGCAGTCTTATAATAAGGGTCCTTCTAAAACCTCTTCTTGTGTGCTTAGGGAGCCCCCATAAAAGAGATATGGCTCTTCTCTGATTCTGTGAAGTCCCAACAGGGACACAAATTAAATAAAATCTACTGTGTGCAACAATGCACTGACAGACTTCATAGAAGACAGAGGAATTCTGAAAATTAGGAGGCAGTTAGGCATCATTTCCCTCCTCCATTTGATTGCAAACCCAAATGACTCTGAGAGCCAGGCAAGTAAAATCAATGAGGGAGTGGGCAGGAGCAACCAGGGGAGTGGTAGGGAATGTGGTGGGGAACTGGAAAGGGTACATCCTACCTACAGACATTCATATTCAAATAGTTTTACAACTCAGCACCAGCCAAATCAAATAAGGCTGCCAGCTGAATTTAACTCCTGTGCTTCCATCTTGCAACTTCAGGTTTAGACTAGAAAAAAGAGTCTTGGAGTCTTGTCTGGGGAGACACACATTTATGAGCTTGGTCCAACCTGTGCCATATGAAAGGAACAGCATGCAGACACTCACAGCAGTGAAACAGCCATTCGGATCTGTGCTCCCACAGGCTCATCACACAGTATGAAATCCCACAGCCTCCCCACAAACCTGTTTTGGGTTTGCTCAGGGAGAAGGGAGATCTGGTGCACTACTGGCCAGCACTGGCCATTGTGCTGAAATCCCCATGGAGTTACCATGATTCAATGGCTCAGATGTGTGGCTGTGCTCAGATCGGGGGAGGGATGCGTGGGAAAGTGGGTTGTGAGGATTCCCCGAAAGTGAGTAGCACCTCCCTCAGAGTAGGTGAGAAGCAGGAGGTTTCAGTGATTGGCACACACTGGACAAACACAGTGAGTCCTGTGGGGAGACATCTTGGTGAGTCCTGGAAAAAAAGTTCATGAACTTCTTTGGAAAGGGTTTAACCTCTTAGATGCTTTCTCAATGACCTCTGGAGACTGTCCTATTCATTACCTAAGATCAACCTCTTCATTTCTGCACTGCAACTCCCATTTTGCCCCATGTCTTCAGAGAAGACATCTACATACCCAGCTATGGCGGAGAGTGGAGACTTAGGCCAGGCCGTGCCCCACCTCCAGAGTGGTGTCCTCTCCCAGCATCTGCAGCCCAGGAGGGACAGCAGAAGTCTGGTAGCTCCGGAAGAGCAGAAACAGCTCCAGAAGGATGAGGGCCTGGAACTCAAGGGCCCAGCTACCTGTTTCAGGAAGCTGACCCCTGACAACATATGGAGGAGGAAAGGATGACAAACCAAAAAAAAAAAAAAAAAAAAGTTGAGAGGTTTAAATATGCAGCAATGTCCCAAAAGGGCAACCAAAAATGGTGGTTGCATTCAGAGGACACACGAGGCATGGCTTAGAGTAGAACCCGAAGATGATTCCTCCACTTGCTTCTTTATAGTGTCATTAAAATAGGAATTCCAGGTCTGTCTGCCTCCTTTCCCCCTAGTTATGACTGTTGAAGGCCACGATTTCTCTTGCGAATTTGGCTAGAAAACTCATCCTTCATAGAAGCCACATGGAACATTTTGTCTATTCCTAAACCAAATCTGTCATACCCAAGAAGCACAGTCTTTCTCTCATTCTGTTTGTAACAAACATTGCCTTTGCTGGTGGGGTTTTAAAAAAATGTTATTATTAAATAAAACCTTGCCAAACGTACTTTGCAGAAGTATCTTTTATGGAAAACAGATGGAAAGAGCTAACCTAAAAATGCAAATCGTAACATTATAATGACTTCTTAATTTTAAAAATTATGAATACTACTTCCCAGGAGGGACTAAAAGAGACAGTGACAACAGCTGCAGAAGAAACATCAGGAGTGGGACGGGACTGCAAGGCCAAAAATGTTGTCTAGTTGCAGAGATTACAAAGAATATTCCTTGTATTTAAATGCAGGGCGCTGAGCACTCACATATGTTCGATTCCAAAGTGTTTATTCAGGTAAAGGAAAGGAACGAAGAAACCACCAATACTCAAGATGCAGGTTGCTCCCAGAAGTGTCTACACATGCCACAAGGAATATAAAGTTCTAGAAAAACACACTTCATGTGTTTTCTCCCCATTTTCTTCATGGATCTTCAGACAGGAGTATGAAACCACAGTTTGCAAATGCTTCTGATTCGTGTATGATTACTCAGGTGTTAAACTCCTCCTGAAATGGGCATTTAACACAGAGGTTTCTTGTATTTTCACAACTGGCCTCTCTTGAAACCCACTCTTCGAGAGGATTGAATGTTTATGCATTTTCTTATTTTTTAGAAAGTGGATGGATTTTCTCCCCAAACCATGTTTTCCACTCTTGAATAACCCACCTTCTTCTTCCTTCCATCTCTCTCCTTCTTCCTTTCCAGATAAAGAAGAGATTTTAGAAAACCCTTTCTATCTGGAAAGGAAGTAGGAGAAATATTTTCAAAATTTTCTAGCAGCAAATTTTAATATTGCCCCCGTGAATGTAATTCAATACACATACAAATTATGCCTCTTTCTCCCCTTCGATTCTTTATACTTTTTGAATAGCAAGTCACCAAAGGTACTCAAATACACACATGCAGTCTCCCAATTAATACATTTAGAAGTAAATGCAAGAAGCAATCCTGTCATCAACAGCAGTAACATACTGTCTCCGTCGTGCTGCTCTGGGCTTCCTGGTCCATGCCATGTCAGAGTATTAAGTGCTGTCTCTGTGTAAATGGTTGACTCACGTATGTTTTGCGCGATTCTCATCTCAACAGAGCTGACAGAAATTAAACAGCTGGAAGCATTTTCAAATTTCTGTCTGGGAACTGCTTAATGTATCAGAACTCAACATGGATTTCCCACTGAGACAGAAGTGTAAAAGTTGTTCTTTCTTCTTCCTCTTCTTTTTTTTGAAGGCATCTCCTTTCCTTTCACAAACAGAATATCCAGCCTTTCAAGTTCTCACCACAGGTTAGAGAAAAGAAAAGGAGTCTTAAAATCAGTGATCACCTCCTACTGGAGAAATTAATCAAAATCTCACTGGGGAAGAAACTAGGGGAGGAAGACAGGAATGAGGCTATAGCTACCATTTCTCTCCCCTAGAATTCAGCATAATCCACTAAGACTGGCTCCACTGAAAGCATTTTCACTGCTATGTGTGGAGAACATGAGTCATTTGGGAGCTCTCAGTGAATTCATGGGTTCAGAAAACAAACACCGTCACCTCAACATAATATAATACTATTCAGCAGAGAATAAAATACGATAAAAAATGGTTCATCTTGAACACCATCCAGGGTGTTTTGTTGCTGAAGTACCAAGAAGTCCCTCAATATTTCTCTGCCTTAGTGGAGTACTGTATTTCCTTTCAGATTCTTCTCCCCACACCCAGCACTGCCACACAGGACTGTGTCATAGAGTATAGTTCCAGGACGATTCATCCTAATCATCTGATTGCTTTCTCTCACTAGAGCCTTGGGCTAGTTAACAGATTCAGCATCCATGAGCATTCAAACAGAACTGGACCATCCAGCAAATAGAATCCGACAGCATTTGGAAGGGAAGCAAGAACGCTAAGCAACAGCTGTCTGATTACTTAGATGATATGATTCTTCTAAAGTTCTCTGTCTTTAGTTTGGGGTTGATTTTACTTAGGCCATATGGTCACTTCATTTTTCTTGGTTTGCAGCTATAACAATTACAGTGAGCTCCAAACACAGTAATCATGTATGGGGAGAGACAAGGACGTCAGCTGGGCTTCCTCCAAATGCAGTTTGAGAGAAGCTTTCAGAATCTACAGGTATCCATCAACATCTTTCCTACAAAAGAATAAAATTGTACAAAACTGTGTGCATGTTGTAGGAACTGTGTCAACTAAGCTGAGCTAAAAGCACTTTTCCCAGAATTCCCTTCCCTGTGCGGTCCTGAGTGAGTGCTGGCCACAAGTGATGCTTTGTATGAGGTTTGGAGTGTAGACATAAAGAAGCAACTCTATCTCCTTCCACCCTGGAGGGCAGTGAGTGCAGGGTGCCAGGCACTACAGAGTTCACGCCTACCATCACTAACTTGCAGCCTCCCAGAAGGTATAATGGGGTGCTCAAACCTGCAGCTCCTTCAGTTTCCACAGCAGGGCTGGGACTATGGTGAGGCAGGTGAGGAACCTGCAGCTCCTTCAGTTTCCACAGCAGGGCTGGGACTATGGTGAGGCAGGTGAGGAACTTCTCTTGGGACATGACACTTAAAGAGGCACTTAGTAGTCAAGGTAAATACTATTTTAATGCAATGTTCTTTAAAAATCAAAGTTAATGCAGAAAAATACATGGTGAACAAATTGTCAAAATATTTAACAGACAGGAACAGTTACAGCTCTGGGATGAACCATATTGGAGCCTGAAGCACGAGGAAAAATTAATACTGCTAATCTCATGGGTCATATGATCTCCTTCTTCAACTTGTCTGATCCCTGGGGGTCAGGAATATGCACATTTCCACAGTCAAGGGCACCTGCCTCTCCTGCAGGTCGCCCACATGGAGGTGGTGAGGGACATCCGCAAGCTCCAGTTTGCCCTCTTGGGATCCAGTTCTTCTCGTGGATCCCAGGTTTTCCATACTCCTCTGCACATCTAGCTGTCCTTTCCAACTATCATTCTAGTAGACCTATAGCAACCTCATGCTCAGCCCTCAATTCAAGGTGACAATCAGCATAGGCAGCTTCAGCAGCACCCACATTTGCAAGGCCTAATTCTTAATTTTTATAATAACCCACATACTTTATACACTTCTTGTGGTTCTACTTCTCTGACCCATAAGATGTCAGACCCATAGAGATGTGATGATTATATACAAACTAGAATATACCAATGAGGCATCAAACACAAATTTTGTAAGAGGTACGATCAAATTATATGGTGAAATGTCTACAGCTTTCCCCCAGCCTGTTTGAACCATCATTTTACCACTGTCAAGATGTTGCCTTGTGTGTTCCTTTGCTAAATGACTAGAGGCTGGGTTGGCAGTGGGGCCAATTGTTTATAATTTATAAGAGAACAGATAACCAGACTATCCTTATGTCCCTACCAGGACAGAGATGTTCCCCTGCAGGGTTTGCTTGATTTTCCTCTATCAGCAATAAAGACAAGGCTTCAGGTCCCTGAAAAAGCCACAGAATGTGCTTAATGTACCCTAGTTCCACAAACCTGAAACCTATTGAAGGAATTTTAAACACTATTGTGTTTAAAAGTACCAATTGCTAAGTTCAGTCATACATGAACTATACGTAAAGAAGAAAAAATATTTACCCCTTTAAGGACCCTTGTAAAAGTCCTAGGTTATAGATTAGTCTCTGAGTAATCTTCTGTTGTTATGCTGAGCTCTGGAGCTGGCTAAACTGGAGAGTGAGGCTCTCACACAGTCTCTGGGGGAGACACCTGCTTCCTAAGGAATTTTGGCTCAGTTTGGATGAACTATGGTGCATCAGAAGGAGAAAGAATTTGCTCCTGAGGCTTCCTAGGAGAATAGCTGGGTCATAGAGATGAAAACCTAAGTACAGTTAAACCTAAGATTAACAACTGCTCTGTTGAGGGAACCATTCTCTGTCATAGATCTAGACCATGGTTTCTCAGTATCAACAGTATTGACAGTGTTGTGAAATAATTCTTAGTTATACAGGGGCTGTCCTACACGTTGCCGAATGCTCAGCAGCATCCCTATCCTCCATCATGTAGATGACAACAGCACTACCAGTTGTGACAACCAAAAATGTCTCCAGGCATTTCTAAATGACTCCTGGACAGCAAAAGTGTCCCCCAATGAGACAGCCATGTAGACAACAAAACAGGCTGGGATACTAAAGCCAGAAGCAGGGACAAATCAATGTCAGATATTGGGAGATAAGAGTTAGATAAGAATGAATCTTGGTAGACAAAGTAAGGCAGAATTGTAGACAAGAAGAGGCCCAATACCAAGTCAATAACCAGAGATATCATATACCAGATAAAAGTCATGTCAGTCATCCCTCCTTACTGGGTGGGGCCTTGCTGCAGGAATTTCAGCAACTCCAGCCAGGGGTTTAGGGACAGAACTTTGATGTCCCTGGGACTGAGCCCCTGGGGAGGAGGAGGAGGAGCCACAGTCTCTGTGGATCAGCAGACTTAGTCTTTCCCACTGGTGGTTCTGAGGGATCCAGGCAGGCTGAACAAATAGGATTCTCCCAGTGCAGCATAATCCTTCCACCAAGGGGCAGCCAGAGTGCTTCATTAAGTGGGTCCTGGAACCCTAGATGAGAACCCTCCAACAGGGGTCGCCAGACACCTTATACAGGAGTGTTCCCAGCAGCCTCATGTTGGTGCCCCTCTGGAACAGAGATTCCCAGAGGAAGGAGCAGGCAGCCATCTTTGCTGCTCTGCAGCCTCCACTGCAGGAGGGACCCAGGTGAATGGGGTCTAGAGTGGAACCCCAGCAAACTGCTGGGGTTTGAGAAGAAGAGGGTCCTGACTGTTAAAAGAAAAACAATCAGAAAGCAACAACAACAGCATCAACAAAAATGTCCCCACAAAAACCCCACCAAAGGTCAGCAGCTTCAAAGATCAACACTAAACTCACAAAGATAATAAACTCACGAAGATGAGAAAGAATCAACAAAAATAATGCTGAAAACTCAAAAAGCCAGAGTGCCTCTTCTCCTCTGAGTGATCACAACACTTCTCCAGCAAGGGCACAGAACCGGGCAGAAGCTGAGATGAATGAATTGACAAAAATAGGCTTCAGAAGGTGGGTAATAATGAACTTTGATGAGCATGTTCTAGCTCAATGCAAAGAAGCTAAAAACCATGATAAAACATTACAGGAACTGTTAAACAGAATAACCAGTTTTAGAGAGGAACATAAATGGCCTGATGGAGCTGAAAAACACAAAACAACAACTTCACAATGCAACCACAAGTATCTATAACTGAATAGACCAAGCTGAGGAAAAAATTTCAGAGTGTGAAGACTATCTTGCTGCAATAAGACAGGAAAACAAGATTAGACAAAAAAGAATGAAAATGAATAAACAAAACCTCTGAGAACTATAGGATTATGTAAAAGAGCAAACCTGTTACTGACTGAGGTACCTAAAAGAGACAGGAGGCCAGCCCGGAAGAGACGCAGCACCGCGCATGCTCCTTCCTTTCCAGCCCCGGCCCCGGACCCTGCAGCTGCCGAGATGTTGATGCCTAAGAAGAACCGGATTGCCACTTACGAACTCCTTTTTAAGGAGGGAGTCATGGTGGCCAAGAAGGATGTCCACATGCCGAAGCACCCGGAGCTGGCAGACAAGAATGTGCCCAACCTTCATGTCATGAAGCCATGCAGTCTCTCAAGTCCCGAGGCTACGTGAAGGAACAGTTTGCCTGGAGACATTTCTACTGGTACCTTACCAATGAGGGTATCCAGTATCTCCGTGATTACCTTCATCTGCCCCCGGAGATTGTGCCTGCCACCCTACGCCATAGCTGTCCAGAGACTGGCAGGCCTCGGCCTAAAGGTCTGGAGGGGGAGCGACCTGCGAGACTCACAAGAGGGGAAGCTGACAGAGATACCCACAGACGGAGTGCTGTGCCACCTTGTACCAACAAGAAAGCCGAGGCTGGGGCTGGGTCAGCAACCGAATTCCAGTTTAGAGGCAGATTTGGTCGTGGACGTGGTCAGCCACTTCAGTAAAATTGAAGAGGATTATTTTGCATTGAATAAATTTACAGCCAAAAAACCTTAAAAAAAAAAAAAAAAAGAGAGACAGGAAAACATACTTCACAATAACATCCAACAGAACTTCCCCAACCTAATAAGACAGGCCAACATTCAAACTCAGGAAATTCAGAGAATCCCAGTAAAATACTCCATGAGAAGATCAATCCCAAGACACATATCATCAGATTCTCCAAGGTCAAAATAAAGGAAAAAATGTTAAGGGTAGACAGAGAGAAAGGCCAGGTCACCTACAAAGGGAAGTCTATCAGACTAACACTGGACCTTTCAGCAGAAACCCTACAAGCCAGAAGAGACTGGGATTCAACATTCTCAAAGAAAAGAATTTCCAACACAGAATTTCATATCCAGCCAAACTAAGTTTCAAAAGTGAAGAAGAAATAAAATCCTTTTCAGATAAGCAAACACAGAGGGAATTTGTAACCACCAGACCTGCCTTGCAAGAGCTCCTGAAGAAAGCATTAAATATGGAAAGGAAAAACCATTACTAGCCACTGCAAAAATACACTGAAGTACAAAGGTCAATGATACAATGAAGCAGCTCATCAACAAGTCTGCAAAATAACCAGCTAGCATCATGATGACAGGATCAATTCACACATAACAATATTAACCTTAAGTGTAAATGGGCTTAATGCCCCGCTTAAAAGACACAAAATGGCAAGCTGGTTACAGAGTCAAGACCCATTGGTGTGCTGTATTCAAGAGACGCATCTCATGTGCAAAGACACACATAGGCTCAAAATAAAGAGATAAAGCAAAATTTACCAAGCAAATGGAAAGCAGAAAAAAGCAGTGGTTATAATCCTAGTTTCTGACAAAACAGACTTTAAACCAACAAAGATCAAAACAGACAAAGGGAATTATAAAAGGTAAAGGGATCAATGCAACAAGAAGAGCTAACTATCCTAAATATATATGCACCAAATACAGGAGCACCCAGATTCATAAAACAAGTTCTTAGAGACCTACAAAGAGACTTAAGACTCCCACATAATATATAGTGGGATGCTTTAACACTCCATTGTCAACATTAGACAGACAAGACAGAAAATTAACAAGGATATTCAGGACTTGAACTCATGTCTGGATCAAGTGGACCTCAGAGATATCTACAAAACTCTCCACCCAAAAACAATAGAATATGCATTATTCTTGGTGTCATATGGCACTTACTCTAAAATAAATTACATAATGGGAAGTAAAACACTCCTCAGTAAATGCAAAAGAACTGAAATCATAACAAACAGCCACTCAGACCACAGTGCAATCAAACTAGAACTCAAGATTAAGAAATTCACTCAAAACCACACAATTACATAGAAATTGAGCAACCTGTTTCTGAATTACTCCTGGGTAAATAATGAAATTAAGGCAGAGATCAAGAAGTTCTTTGAAACCAATGAGAACAGAGAGACAATGTAACAGAATCTCTGGAATGCAGCTAAAGCAGTATTAAGAGGGAAACTTATAGCACTAAATACTCACATCAAAAAGCTAGAATGATTTCAAATCAACACCCTAACATCACAACTAAAAAAATGGAGAACCAAGAGCAAACAAACCCTAAAGCTAGCAGAAGACAAGAAATAACCAAGATTGGAGCAAAACTGAAGGAGACAGTGGATAAATGGAACATCCATTTGTTCAAATCTATTTGAACAAATGGAACACAACAAACCCTTTAGAAAATCAATGAATCCTGCTGTTTTTTTGTGTGAAAAAATTAAGAAAATAGCTGCTAGACTAATAAAGAAGGAAAGAGAGAAGAATTAAATAGACACAGTGATAAAGGGGATATCACCACCAACCCCACAGAAACACATCAGAGAATACTAAAAACATCTCTCTACAAATAAACTAGAATAATTAGAAGAAATTGATAAATTCCTGAACTCATGCACCCTCCCAAGACTGAATCATGAATAAGTTGAATCCCTGAATATACCAATAACAAGTTCTGAAACTGAGGCAAATAATCTACCAAACAAGAAAACGCCCAGGACCAGGTGAATTTACAGCTGAATTCTACCAAAAGTACAAAGAAGAACTCGTACCATTCCTTCTGAAACTATTCCAAAAAGCTAAAAAGAAAGGACATCTCCCTAACTCATTTTATGGGGCCAGCATCATCCTGATGCCAAAACCTGGCAGAGAGGAAGGAAGGAAGGAAGGAAGGAAGGAAGGAAGGAAGGAAGGAAGGAAGGAAGGAAGGAAGGAAACTTCAGGCCAAAATTCCTGTTGAACATTGATGTGAAAATCCTCAATAAAATGCTGGCAAACTGAATCCAGCAGCACATCAAAAAGCTTACCCACCACTATTAAGTTGTCTTCATCCCTGTGATGCAAGGCGGGTTCCACATATGCAAATTAATAAACATAACTCATCACATAAACAGAACCAAAGACGAAAATCACATGATTATCTCAACAGACACAGAAAAGGTCTTTAATAAAATCCAACATCACTGCATGTTAAAAACTCTCAATAAACTAAATATTGGTGGAACATACCTCAAAATAATAGGAGCCATTTATGATAAACCCAGAGCCAGTATCATCCTGAATGGGCAAATACTGGAAGCATTCCCCTTTAAAGCCAGCACAAGACAATAATGCCTTCTCTCACCACTCCTATTCAACACAGTATTGGAAGTTCTGGCCAGGGCAATCAGACAAGAGAAAGAAATAAAGGTATTTGAATAGGAAGAAAGGAAGTCAAACTGTCTCTGTTTGCAGACGACACAATCTTATATTTAGAAAACCTCATTGTCTCAGCCCAACAGCTTCTTAAGCTGATAAGCAACTTCAGCAGTCTTGGGATACAAAATCAATGTGCAAAAGTCACAAGCCTTCCTATATACCAGCAATAGACAGAGAGCCAAATCATCAATGAACTCCCATTCACAATTAAAACAAAGAGAATAAAATACCTAGGAACACAGGGAATACAGCTAACAAGGGAAGCAAAGGACCTCTTCAAGAACTAGAAAACACTACTCCAGGAAATCAGAGAGAACACAAACAAGTGGAAAAATATTCCACGCTCATGAACAGAAAGAATCAATATCATGAAAATGGCCATAGTACCCAAGTAATTTATAGATTCAATGCTATTCCCATTAAACCCCCATTGACATTCCTCACAGAATTAGAAAAAAAAAAACTACTTAAAATTCATATGGAACCACAATAGGTCCATATAGCCAAGACAATCCTAAACAAAAAGTACAAAGCGGCAAGCATTACATGACCCAACTTCAAACTGTATTACAAGGTTACAGTAACCAAAACAGTATGGTACTGTTAAAAAAAAAATAGACACATACACCAATGGAACAGAATAGAGGTCTCAGAAATAAGACCACACATCTGCAATCACCTTACTTCAACAAACATGACAAAAACAAGCAATGAAGAAAGGATTTTCTATTTAATAAATGGTGCTGGGAGAACTGGCTAGCCACATGCAGAAAATTGAGACTGAGCCCCTTCCTTATAACTTACAGAAAAATTAACTTGAGATGGATTAAAGACTTAAATGCAAAACCCAAAACTATAAAAACCTTAGAAGAAAATCTAGGCTATACTATTCAGGACATAGGCACAGGCAAAGATTTTGTGACAAAAACATCAAAAGCAATTGCAACAAAAGTGAAACTTGACAAACAGGATCTAATTAAACTAAAGAGTTTCTGCACAGCAAAAGAAACTATTATCAGAGTGAACAGACAACCTACAGAATAGCGAAAATTTTTGCAATCTATCCATCTGATAAAGGTCTAATATCCAGAACGTACAACATGCTTAAACAAATTTACAAGAAAAAGACAAACAACCCCATTAAAAAGTGGCCAAAGGACATGAACAGACACTTCTCAAAAGACATTTATGTCGCCATCAAACATATGAAAAAAAGCTCAACACCAGTGATCATTAGAGAAATGCAAATCAAAATCACAATGAGATACTATCTCACTCCACTCAGATGGTGATTATCAAAAAGTCAAGAAATGACTGGGCGCAGTGGCTCATGGCTGTAATCCCAGCACTTTGGGAGGCCAAGGTGGGGATCACTTGAGGTCAGTAATTCAAGATCAGCTAGGCCAACATGGTGAAACCCCATCTCTAATAAAAATACAAAAATTAGCTGGGCATGGTGGCAGGTGCCTGTGATCCCAGCTACTTGGAAGGCTGAGACAGGAGAATTGCTTGAACCCTAGAGGTGGAGGCTGCAGTGAGCTGAGATCATGCCACTGCACTCCAGCCTAGGTAACAGAGCAAAACTGTGTCTCAAAAAATATAAATAAATTAATAAATAAATAAATAGTCTAGAAACAACAGGTGCTGGTGAGGTTGTGGAGAAATAGGAAAGCTTTTACACTGTTGGTAGGATTGTAAATTAGTTTAACCATTGTGGAAGATGGTATTGTGATTCCTCAAAGATCTGGAACCAGAAATATCACTTGACTCAGCAATCCCATTACTGGGTCTACACCCAAAGGAATATAGGAATATAAACCATTCTATTTAATTATTATTCCCAAAAGAATAAAGGAATATAAATCATTCTATTAAAAAGACACATGCATGCATATGTTCACTGCAGCACTATTCACAATAGTGAAGACATTGGATCATCCCAAATGCCCATCAATGATAGACTAGATAACGAAAGTATGGTAAATATATACCATGAAATACCATGGAGCCATATAAAGGAATGAGATCATGTCCTTTGCAGGGATATGGATGGAGCTGGAAGCCATTATCCTCAGCAAACTAACACACGAACAGAAAACCAAACACCACATGTTCTCACTTATAAGCGGGAGTTGAACAATGAGAACGAATGGGCACAAGGAGGGGAATAATGCACACTCGGGCCTGTCAGGGGTGCAGGGGGGAGGAGAGCATCAGGAAGAACAGCGAATACATCCTGGGCTTAATAACTAGGTGATGGGTTGATAAGTGTGGCAAACCGCCATGGCACACATTTACCTGTGTAACAAACTTGCACATCCTGCACATGTATCCAGAAACATAAAATTTAAAAAATAAATAAAAATAAAAATCAGGTTAGAAGTTGAGGGGAAGTCAGGCTCAAATAAGGGGAAAGCAAGATGACTAACCTGGAAAACCTGGAAGCATATATGGACTTCGTACACATCAAGAATTTGTTAACAGTTATTGGAGAGTTTGAGAACCTGAGGAATATATCACTAATATTTAAAGGTAAGACAAAGATTCTCAGTCTTTCCAGATAAAATTGATTTTATCAGTTACTACTGATATGTAACAAGCTTCACCAAGAACTCATTGGCTTAAGCCGTAAGCTTTTTTATTGTTCCTGAGTCTATGGGTCTGCTGGGAGATCTTCTGGTTCTGGCTGGGCTCACACAAGCATCTATGATCAGCTGTGGGTCCAGTGGGCAGCTCTGAGGCTCTGAGCCAGGATTTCTACATACTTTGAGTAAATATCATGGAATACAAGATTACAAGACTATCTTAGTCCATTTTCGGCTGCATAACAGAATACCACAAAGTGCGTAATTTACAATGAATAGAACTTTGTTTGGCTCACGGTTCTGGAGGCTGGGCAGTCCAGAGGCACAGCACCTGCATCTGCTCAGCCAACTGGTGAGGACCTTCCTGTTGCATCTTCCCTTAGTGGAAAGCAGAAAACAGAAGGACAAGTAAACATGGGAGACAGTGAGAAAATCAGGCTGAACCCATTCTTTTATCAAGAAACTACTCCTGTGGTAACTAATGCACTCCCAGGATAATGTCATTAATCCCTTCATGACAGTGGAGTCCTCATTGCCTAATCACCCCTTAAAGTCCCTACCTCTTAGGGCCGGGTGCAGTAGCTCACGCCTATAATCCCAGCACTCTGAGAGGCCGAGGCGAGCGAATCACGAGGTCAGGAGATGGAGACCATCCTGGCTAACACAGTGAAACCCCGTCTCTACTAAAAATACAAAAAATTAGCCGGGCGTGGTGGCGGGTGCCTGTAGTCCCAGCTACTCTGGAGGCTGAGGCAGGAGAATGGCGTGAACCCAGGAGGCGGAGGTTGCAGTGAGCAGAGATTGAGCCACTGCACTCCAGCCTGGTCAACAGAGCAAGACTCTGTCTCAAAAAATAATAATAGTGAATTTTAAAAGTCTCCACCTCTTAATACTTTACAATCACAATTAAATTTCAACATGAGATTTGGAGTAGACAATCAAACCACAGCAGACACCTTTTGATCTTAACTGTTACATCATAAAACACAAGTTACTATTATTTATTACTAAAGTTGCAATCTGTGGGAAGTATAACGGTTAGATTCTGTCTGTGTGGTCACTCCAACCATTATTATGCTGTCAGAATAGCCATCAACAGCAGTCACTCTTGCCAACACTAATTTATTTCTCTCAGTTAATAACTTAAAATGTTAGCTTCAAAATAACTTTCACCTTTTTTCTAGGAACTAGCTGTTTGTCCAAAAATCATCATTTCTTTTTATATATACTCCCTTTCGCCCAAATTGTCCTTTTCGTTGTCACATAAACTGTGATTCAAAATGTTCTTACTTTCTAAATTGACATTCACTCTCAGTCCTAAATAATATTTCAGCAAATGTAACAATAGCAGCAAATCACTAGCATTTACTGAGTGCCTACTATGTACCAGGCACTGTCTTAGGTGCTATACATAAACTAACTCTTTCAATCTTCACAGTAACCATTTTCCGCAGACAAAGAAACTGGGGTACCCAAAGGATAAGTGACTCACCCAAGGTCACTCAGACAATACATGAGCTGGTATTCAAACCCCAGTAGTCTGACCTAGAACCCATGTTTCTAATCAGTACACTATTGCCTCTGTAATGTAGAATAAATTATATATAGTCAATACAATTTTTATTTTTTAATTATTATGAAGTTATTTCTTTATTAATGGAAAGTTAAATATATGTACAGCCATGTGGTTAAAAATACAAGATTTGTGATCACTTAGAAATTCAAAAACTGCTGACTTGGCTAATCAGAGAGAATATTAATTCCTTTCATTTGCCTTATGCAGATATCACTGTAGGCAAAATACAAATTATTTAGTGTAATGGAATCCAATCTCTAGTTATAATAAACTATAACTTTGCTTCTGCAACACTGCTCGAATTGACTCTGATCAAACATTTTTCAGTTACGTGGTGGTGTTAAGTTTGGAAGTTTTAACAAATTGAACTAAAAATGATATAAGTCGGGAAAAAAAGGAGCTAAAGTATGAGAAGGTATAGTTTTTATCAATAGTTCCACACCAGCATCTAATTAAGATGGAAATTTATCCTTTAAAAGAATGGGTTAATCGATTAAAATTTAATGTGGGAGGTGAACAAGTGCCACTGAGTCAGAAAGTTGAGTGTGGGAAGAACACATTGCAGCAAATTAACCTTTGAGAGAAGAAAAGTGTGTGTGTGATAAATGCATATAAAAATAAAAAACATACATAGTTTTTTTTAAAAAAAAACTTGCAAAGTGATCATTTGAAAACTCATTTGCAAATAAATGAGAAAAAATATTTGGGGAAAGAAACGTCAATAAAATTATTAGCACTATCAAAGAACTGGTTTTTCATATAAAAAGGATATTAAGAAAATTGAGGATGGTGTATATATTGTTACAAGCTTAAAATAAGATTTTTTTTATATAATTCTTTTTTTTTTTTTTTTTTTTTTTCCAGAGATGGAGTCTTGCTCTGTTGCCCAGGCTGGAGTGCAGTGGCACGATCTTGGCTCACTGCAACTTCCACCTCCTGGGTTCAAACAATTCTCCTGCCTTAACCTCCCAAGTAGCTGGGACTACAGGTGCACGCTGCCATGCCCAGCTAATTTTTTGTATTTTAGTAGAGATGGGGTTTCACCGTGTTGCCCACGCTGGTCTCGAGCTCCTGAGCTCAGGCAATCCAACTGCCTCGGCCTCCCAAAGAGCTGGGATTACAGGTGTGAGCCACTGCGCCCAGAATCTTTTTTTGTTTGTTTGTTTGTTTGTTTGAGATGGAGTCTCGCTCTGTCACCCAGGCTGAAGTGTAGTGGTGCAATCTCAGCTCACTGCAACCTCCATCTCCAGGGTCCAAGCTATGCTGCCTCAGCCCCACTAGTAGCTAGGATTACAGGTGCCCGCCACCATGCCCGGCTAATTTTTTTGTATTTTTAGTACACATAGGGTTTTGCCACATTAACCAGGCTGGTATCTAACTCCTGATCTCAGGTGATCTGCCCACCTCAGCCTCCCAAAGTGCTGGGATTACAGGTGTGAGCCACCGTGCCCAGTCTATTTTTATATAATTGTTAAAACAAGCTTCTGTTACAGTTTAACACCTATATGAAGACATTATAAATACTATCTATATATTTCAATGAGTAATCAAAAAGTGGTAGGAGGAGAGTGGTAGGATCAAAACACTGTCTATTGGGTACTATGCTTATTATCTTGGGGACAAAATAATCTGTACACTCAACCCCCAAGACATGCAATTAACCTATATAACTAACCTGCACATGTATCCCTGAACCTGAAATAAAAGTTAAAAAAATAATAATCAACTGGAACATCTACGTAACCATCACCAAAGGTAATGGCAATGGCCCTGAACACCACAGCATAGCTTGACCACTGCCGCTGGAACATTCTCTTACTTGTCTTTTGGTACAATATATACCCATTTCTTTTGGGAATGGAATTGCTGGAGCATAAAAAAAAAATACGTGTAGTCACTTGCATGGAGACTACCAAAGTGTTTTCCAAAGCAATTGTACTGATTTACACTCTATCCACAGAATCTGAGAGTCTCTATTGCCCTTATTCGGACGTCATTTTGATTTTAACTAAATGACAACTTGATCACACCACACAGTAATAATCATAGGCAGTTACTACTTATATTGGTCTTTGACATCATCTATTCACCAACTGGTATGAAAGTATTTCATATTATAAGAACCTATATAACCATATTAGTGCAAAGGTGCTGAATATAAGCCTTGCCTTCCGCTATAATGATGTCAAATGACTTTCAAATATATCTCACATTTTAGCTCAACACATTCCAAGCTATTCTTCCCAGTTTCATCAGCACCCTCATCAAGCAGAAATTCAAGTCTTTCCTCCTGCTTCCCCTACTATCTTCACAACTTCGTCCTTTCACTATCTTCCTGTTGAGTTTTTCTTTAATATTCATCACACGAGGCTCCTCCATCACCTATGTATCACACGTGGTGACCCAGCCCTCCTGAACCACACTCTATCACCTGTCACTCATGTATTCATCATCGGCTCCAACAATAGCCACTTGTGCAACATTTACCATGTGCTTGTTACCAGGCTGGCACTAAGGACAAAGGTGAACAAAGCATGGACCCTGTCCTCGAGGAGCTCACAGGAAGAAACAGACATGTCAATACACAAGTGCAATCTGTTTTATTAAGCATAACTAGAAAAGTGGAAAAATAGATGGACATAACACAGGCATAAGAAAGCAAGGGGTCAATTTGCCTGACAAGAAAAGACAACAGATAGAACTTTGCTCGGAATCTCCAGAGCCAAGCAGAGTATTCCAGGAAAGGGGGTGGGGAGCAGGCAGGACAGCAGGGCCACAGGAGCACTCCCAACAAGACCCTCTCGGTCCTATACAGACCTAGGAACTCAGTACCAGATTTCATAAGCAGCACCCTGACAGCACCAGGGAGGCAGGCAGCTACTGAAAGGGGGTTGGGGCTTGCAGGGGACTGCTCAGGGTACATTTTCTGGTTGCCTCTTTTACTCTGAGTGCCCCCCCGCCCCCCGTCTGCACCATGCCCTTCCTGCCCAGCTCCTCTTTCCCCTCCACCCCTCACATCAGGAGTAGCCTTGTCAAGAGCTCCTTCACTGCTCAGCCCTCTCATGGGAGCTGCCATGGCCGCTGCCTGACTCTGAAACACCTCTGAAGCCTTCCTTTTCTCCTCGTACTCTCGTTCTACTGGAAAGGCTTAACGGTCACAAAGAGTGAATCTCCAAAATAATTATTCAACCTTGCCTACGTTTTCTCTGTCAAGTCACTTCCCCAAAGCCCCAAAGACTTGAAGTGATCTGCTAATTCCAAATCTCCTAAGAAATAAGGAAAGACTTCTGCTATCTCGGACTCTCCACAGCCTGCTGAACTATTTTAAAAATTAATCAATCCGTAATGCATGTATGAAGAGCCTTCTGCCTAAAGCACACAGATTGCAGGGGGAGCGTTTCACAGAATGGACCCAAAGCTGTGTGCAATGGTGAGAGAAGGGCATGCTGTCATTTCCCCCAAAATCCCAGATTTCACAAGCCTACAGTCTGATTAGGAGAACAGACATGAATCAGAGTTCCAGAAATAAATAGCAAATTACAACTAGGATAAATGCTCCAAAGGAAGCATCCATGGTGCTAACAGTGGACAGGCAGGGGATGACTCAGAGAGGAGGCAAGGGTGACCATGTGAGGGTGGGGTAGGGAGTGAGCAGTGAGAGGAGCCCTCCACCAGGGAGGAGCAAGGATAATGCCAATATGGCAGAAGACAGATGGCATCTTCCAGGAAGGGAAATCAGGTGAGTGTGATCACAATGAGGCATATTTGGAGGAATATTTCCGGGATGACGATGGAGGACTATATAAAAGTTATGCGCAAGCCTGAAGGCCAACTTGAACATTTAAGATTTGAGTTTGCACTCCCAGTGATGGCTAAGTATCTGCTGTGAGAGCAACCACTCTCAGACTATTTCTTAAAAACACCCTTAAACTATACAGACCTGTCAACTCAGTACTAGATTTCATAAGCAGCCCCCTGACAGCACCAGGGAGGCAGGCAGCTACTGAGAGGGGGTTGGAGCTTGCGGGGGAGTGCTCAGGGTACATTTCTGGTTATCTTCCTTTACTCTGAGCACCCCCTTCTGCACCATGTCGGAGCAGATGAAAATGTGCAGTTTTACTGTGCTGATGATGGAGGGACAGGTAGGGCAGCCCTAGTAACTGAAAGGAAAGCAGGATATCTGGTAGGGAGAAGGAGAGTCCCAAATTCTGTGCATGGATCCTGCTCATGTATCTGGCTGACGGAGGACCACACATGCACAGGGTAGACTCCAGGCAGCCAAGCTATGGCTAAAAATACCTAACCCAGGTTTGGGCTGCTGTGATCCACCGGGAAAATCGTGTTTCCATTTTGAATTAGGCTGTTGAGTTTAGAGTTTGAATTAAAGCATTACCGTGGGAGTTTTGTGCTCACTGTTTTTTATTGGTGGCGGAGGGTAACAGATTTGCATGTTTGCGTTTGCAGATAGTGCTTCTGACTTTATTGTGTGGAGCAGATTGTGTTGGGGCAACAGTGATGTAAAGAGACATCAGGAGGCTGCCGAAGCCCCCTCATGTGACAGGTCATGGAGTCTCACAGGAGTGGGTGAGGAGGGGCAGAATCTCAAAGAAGTGGACACCAAGTCATCAGAGTTGGGGAGGGGATCCAACCCAGGCTGACGAAGCAAGAGGCCCAACAAGGACTCCGTGGTCTCAGACCTGAAAGCGGAATAGCAGTGACATTTGTGATGATACGCAAGCTGGGAGGAAGACCAAGCTTGGCGGGGAGCGTGAATGGCTTTCTGGCAGCAGTGGGTAAGGTATATTGAGATGCCAAGTAAAAACGTCAGGTGGGCTGATTCACACGGAAGTCAGAGAGCGGTTGGAGCTAAAGATATAAATCTGCAAGACAACTGGGTTTAAGGAGTAATAAAGCTGTGGGTGTGAGTGGGATACCCTAAGGATAAAATATAGGGTAGAAAGAAAAAGGGACTCAGGATCCAGCCTTCAGAAGAAATCCCACAATTGTCATGAACAAGTTGAGTTGGAGACACCCGCAGAGAAGCTAGAAAAGGCAAGGTAAAAACAAAAAAAAAAAGAAAAGAAAAAAAAAAAAAAAAAAACAAGAACCTTTGTGTTCTCTCAAAAGGGCCGCCTACATAATGGTTAAGAGCATAAAACTTCCTAACATTCTTTAATCCTCAATTCAAATTCTTTGTCAATATGTCTTCCCATGACCTCACCCTTTCCTGCTCTAACACTTAACCCTGATATTCCCCCTAGAACCTACTCCTGCCTAGCCCTTAAGGAACCCATCCTCCGCCTCACATCTCAGGGTCCAGCAGCTTCTGCAGGTCCCCTCTCTGTTCTCACTTTGTAATCATTATCTTTTCTCCTCCCCAGCTTTCCAATCCATATATACATAAAATTGCAGGGCTCGTGTTGCCATCCTAAAGTAACAAAGACACAGTATCCTTAAAAACATAATTTTACAGTCTGATTTGTTCTCTTAAAAGGGGCATAAAAGAGTATTTGAAATCAGCAAGACTGAAGCTCTACAAAGACTGATATTTTGAACACGTAAGTGTCCATATAAAAGAATCATTATTAGTGGGCCTCACTTTACGTTTTTTTTTTTCCTTTTGTCAGTTCAGTATTTAAATGACTGACCTAGTGAAATAGCCTGACCCTGCTTTTAAGGGCCACTGTGATCTACTTATAACCACATGTGAATTTGAACACAGGATTCCAAAAACCAGGCACAATGTAGAGATGAAATGATAACTCAAGTGGATTACTGGAGGTTTGCTTGGAATCCTGGTCTTCCATGTGGACATCCTTTTTCTGGGAACAGCATCTGGGGCTTCCTTCTGCCACCACAACCATCCTCAAAGTATAGTCTGGAGACCTCAGGAGGTGCCCATGGCCTTTTTAAGGGCCCAGAAATTCAAATCTAATGACATTAAATCATTATGTGGCTTTTAAAATATCATTCTCTCTCTAGTCTACATCAGTAGAGTTTTTAGTATCAAAGAAGAATATTCGTAATTATCTAAAAAGAAAGTAAATATTAAAATGCATGCCCCTTTTCCAGCCACACATCTGGAAAACAGCAAATCACAACAGACTGAATACAGAAGCAGATGTAAGCAGGCAGCCATCTTCTATTAAGCAGGACATTAAAGAGCTATGCAAAAATGTAAAACAATGCCAATCTCTCATTTCATGTTCTTTCATTTTGGAAAAATTTTTTTTCATAGAAACATATTAACTGTTAGCATTTAATAGATGTATTACTTTTGTCTTTAGTGAATTATTAAATAATTTTCAAATTTAATTCCTAAATGGTAAATATCTGCCAACATGACCCACATAAGCAAAGCTCTTTGGGGCCAGGGGATACATGAGTACTTTGGATCCTATGCACAGAGTGTGGGTTCCAAAGGTGGCTGGAGGAGGGCTCAGCATTGGCCCTCCCTCTGCTAAGCCTGCTGGCCCACCAAGTGCACCTACCTCCAGGTGGCTGCTATGACCCCACAATCCCAAAAGCAAATTGAGCAAAAGCCCCCAGCGCACCATGTTTCCTCTGCCCATATAGCATGTCCGTCATCCTCTGCAGATGGAAGCCCAGAGAACAGATATTAGACCAGGGCTCGTATTACACCCAGTGCCTATCAGGGCAGTTGGATCAGTGGCTAGAATATTAAAGAACTTCTCTACCCCAAGCCACCAAAGCACTTCATGACCACTCCAGCTCCTCCCCAAGAACTCACAGTCATACTTGACCCCTTCTGCAAATAAAAGGGATAGAGCTTGGCAGGCTGACCCCAGTGCATCCTACCTAACCACCTCTAGCTTCCCCAGGACCCCATGGGCTGGCCCAAGCCCTCCCCTCCCTCATAGCCAACCTTAGGTTCTGCTCTTGTTCTTATATATCTCAAGTTTCACCCTTCCCCATCAGAACCTTATGGACCCAACACACACACCCCAACCCTCTGCCTTTATTCCTCTCCCCACAATCCCTCTGACCCAGGAAGGGCAGATTTGGGGATTTTTCTTTCTCTACTCTATCCTTTTCCTACGGTAGAGCAGCCAGCCTCTTGCCTAGATATCAAAGCAGAAGGGCCATCCTTGCAGGCTGCAGAAGACATTCTGATCTGAGTATGCTGGGCTCAGTCTCTGAAATGCTACATGAACTTCAGATCTACTCTTCTTCCCACGCCATAGCCTAACAACTTTATTACTAGTTTCTCAAGCTTTGTAGAACTCTTGCCCCTAACAGTTCCTGGGCATTGTCATGTTTTTCTTATTCCTTCCTTTCCAATGACATCATTTTTAGGCCAGTGATTATTAGATTTTGCCTCACCTTAGAATTTCCTAGGGAACTTCAGGTGTCTGGCTGAGCTGGTGTCCAGGCTGAACCCTGAACCAACTACATGACAACCTCAGGAAGCGACCCAGGATTCAGGAGTGTTTCGTGCTCTCTGGAGATGCTGCTCTGCTGCCAAGACTGAGAACCGGTTATCTAGGCTGAATACTTAGGCATGTCTTCTTGATTCCTTGCACTTGCCCCCGCTCCACTGATCCACATTTAGAATTGTCTGGGGAAAAGCACCTCTTCTGCCCATTCTTTCCACTGGAACCTTCCCCTCCCTGGATGAATGGGCTGGTAGAAGCAGGCTATGAGCCAGGTACAAGATTCTTACACTCCAAACAAACAAAAAAAGCAGCCCTTCAAGAAATACAAGCCCATTTCTATTCCCTTATCTTTTCACTGATAAGAAATAAACTGACCAAGTATCCCTGCATTCATTTGCCCCTGTGGTCACTCCCAGGAGAGTGCAGGGCAGATCTGACCACCAATCACGCACCAGAAAAAGCCACATGTCCCACAAAAGAACCCCTGGCAGCTTTATAAACTACCAGTGACTGCGCCGCTACCAAAACCAAGTCACTCCAGCTGTCTGCGATAGGGTCCTGGCAGCAATATTTTTAAGATTCCCCCAATAATTCTCACATGCAGCCAGAGAGAAGGGCTCAGGGAATCTTTGCAGGTCCAGCCTTCTTCCTTCCTCTACAAATATCTGCATGATGTCTTGGTTGCCCTGGCTTTCTTTCTTTTTGGTCTTTTCTTTTTTTAGAGAAAGAGTCTCAGACGCCCAGGCTGGAGTGTGGTGGTGTGATCTTGGCTCAGTGCAACCTCTACCTCCCGTGGCCTGGCTTTCTATTCCATGTTTTCTTTTGTCCATTATCTTGTATGTCACCTGGGCCACCTGCGCTTCTGTCCATGAGTCTTTCAGTCTGTTCTGCCTCATTCCAAAGCCCAGCCCAGACCCAGACCCTCATCTCAGACTTCTTGGCTCAGATGCTTGTTGGTCTTAACTGAGAAGTACCTAGAGCCCAAGGGATGACAGTACTCATTCAACTGTGTTTTCTAATGGGCTGGTCAAAAGGTCCACTTGAAAATTTTTTTTAAGTTAGTAAATGCATTTTTTACTGAAAAAGTAATACATACTTGTAATTAAAAGAATCCAAGAGCATAAAAGTGTATTACAACAATGTCATCTCCTTCTACTTCAGTTCCCTATCCCCTGCTCCCCGCAGAGGGAAGGACTTCTATGCCAATGCCTGTTCACTTTTGTACATCTATCCTGAGGGGCTGGTCTACTTTGCAGAAACAACATAGATTCCTGCGTATGATCTGTCTACTGAATAAGATTCTCTGGGAGGAAAAAGGAGGAAGGTCCCTCCTTTTTCCTTTTTAAGGTAGGAATCTACCTTTAAAGAGTGCTTAGGTGGTCAAAGATTGGATGGGTGTGAGAACTACTGCCAAGACACAGTACCTAACATGGCCTTTAGGCTTTTAGGGAACTTGGAAATATGATAAAAAGTGACCCTATGAAAGTTCATCTGTTAAAGTCCTAACCCCCAGTACCTCAGTATGTAACTGTGTTTGGACAAGAGGTCTTTAAAAAGGTAATTAAGTTAAAATGAGGTCTTTCCCAGGAGCCCTATTCCAATCTGATTTGTGTCCTTTTAAGAGGAGAAAATTGGCCAGGCGCAGTGGCTCATACCTGTAATCCCTGTACTTTGGGAAGCCCAGGTGGGTAGATCACAGGAGGTCAGTAGTTTGAGACCAACCTGGCCAACATGATGAAACCCCGTCTCTACTAAAAACACAAAAAATTATCCAGTCGTGGTGGTGTGCGCCTGTAATCCCAGCTACTCGGGAGGCTGAGGCAAGAGAATCACTTGAACCTGGCAGGTGGAGGTTGCAGTGAGCCAAGATCACGCCATTGTACTCCAGCCTGGGTAACAGAGTGAGACTCTATCTCAAAAACAAAAAAAGAAGAAGAGGAAAATTGGACACACAAACAGAGGCAGCAGGGAGACACACACACACACAGAGGAAATACCATGGGAGGAAGGCCTCAGAAAAAACCAAACCTGCAGACACCTTGATCTTGGACTTCCAGCTTCCAGAACTACATAAAAATGAATTGCTGTTATTTAAGCCATCCAGTCTGTAGTAATTTGTTATGACAGCACTAGCAAACTAATGCAGTAAGTTAGTTCTATCCTGGTCACCTAGAGATGCTAAGGCAGGCTATAAACAGATTTATAGACATTGGAGACTCCTAAAATGAGGTCATCAGCCCCCAGGCCATGGGGCCCCTTTGCAGGTGAAACCACTTCACAGCAGGTTTCTTTGTGTGGTTCAGCTGGTAAATTTTTGGCCAAGATACAAAGCAAAGGTTGCCTTATACCAACTTCTACCCAGCAGAGTGAGAATGAGGTTTTCAGGCTTTCTGGATGAAGTTCAGCATTTCTCTAAAACTTAAAACATGAATGCCAGAAAGTGGTACACATACACATCTAACATAACTGGAGAGGATCATGTGGTGGTAGGGAGGCTTCCTGATGAACAAGAAATATGGCCGAGACTGACAAAGAACTGCCTGAGTAGCCCAGTGCAGCAAGTTCAGCTCACTCCCTACCTTAGACCAAAGCCCTTGGCTTTCTCATGTCTAAGCACACACCACTGGGTGTATGTGAGAGGGGGTGATGGGGGAGGAGGAAGGGATTAAGGCACCACGGCTCCTGCAGAAGAGCTGGGACTGCAAAATTAGTGCCTTCTGATGGAAAGCCCACACAGGAGGAGGAGACACCTGGTTTCTTCCTGCTTTGAAAGTGGACCTGGCTTTGATCAATAAGCTATTATAAATATGATGCACAGTTGTGAGAGAAAATAACTTCTGTTTCAGAGGAAATGGCACAGATGAAGGGACCGCCATTGCCTTTGAAAGTCAATAGCACCCCCCTGCAGTGATGTAGCAGCCGCAGCCATATGCAATCACTGTGGCTGAGCCGGGCAGCAGGCAGTCTGCTGATTACTGGAATAGCGCTGCCTCGGAAAGCCTGCAGAGGCGAGGCTTCCTTTTGAATCAGTGCAATGGTCGACGGGACGTCTTTTTCTTTTCTTATCCTTTTCTGCCTAAACTCTAGAAGTGAACAATAACCATCAGAGATCTGTTCTCTTACAAATCCAATATGTGCAGTCTGCCCTTCTGGGCACTCTATCAACAGATCTGCCCCAGCCCACCAACCTTAAATCACACTGTCTACAATGCTCTCAAAAATATTTTATCACAGGTAGTGCGATATTCTGTGTGTGCAGTCCACTGAAATTATCATTCTAGAGGCGTCAGTTGCCCTAATAAGAAACCGAGAGTCCAGCTGTAGTCTGATGGAGTTACAGTCAGGACACCATTGTTCTGTAAAACTGATATGAATGCGTCTGAATTTCAACCTCCAACCTGTACTGCGATTATTATTAGCACATCCAGTGTTAGGGATGGGTCTTTATTGGTGAAAACAGTGGCCTCTAAAATTTCTATGATGAATGTTATAACTAGCCTCTCAGTGCGAAATTAAAGTTACCCAAGATATGTGTACTGGTGAAAATATTTTAGAGTTACCCCCACGCTTATACAGGTATATGGATCCTGAGAGACTGTTACCTTCCCCGCCTCCCCCAGCATCTTGGGTCTAGTCACCAAGGTAAAAGGTTTCTGCCTATCAGAGGGTGAACACAAAACACACAGAACTGGGACTTCATGAATCTTACAGAACTGGTCGGATCATCTCTCTTGTGTCTTTTGCTAATAGTATTTATTTAGTAAATGTCTATATGGGTAGCAGAATTCGGTTTGGACTGGCTTTCTTTCAACTGGCATTTGAGGTTATAGGAGAATAGCTAAACCTCAGCCACCTTTCATTTTTTGGAGGCTGCGTTTTATACCAAAAAGAACCTAATTGGCTTAGGTCAGTTTAGAAAATGTATGCATCATTATTCTCCAGACTGGCTGAAGCTCTGTAAGCCTTGTCTCTGTTACTTGCCCTCCCTTCTCTAACCCCCGACCCAAATTCTAGGCCTCCCTCAGAAGCCACGTGAAGATCATTTCCACTTGAGAACACTTTCTATGGAATGTGTTCCTCACCTACTGGCTTTACTTTGTGCCCCGAAAACAAGGGCTAAAGAAATCACACTAGACTTTAACCACCTTGCATGCCTGTTTGGCAATGTTGTTTAGGTCTTAGCACTTCATGCCTATATTCTAAGTTCTTTCAAGGCGAGGACCTCATTTTCCACACTAGTTAATTATTTTGTATCTCCCCAAGCAATGAGTCCAATCCCATGAACACAGCAGGACTTGCTAAATGCACCCACTGCTTCTGCGTCTACTGTGTGCATGACAACTTTGGGACTAAGAAGGGAGACAGCAGTTTGGCTCTGATCCCCAAGTGATCCAGGAGAAGACAATGAATGTTGATGGTTCAGAGAGGCAAGTCTCTTAGTAAGCCTCTGCACTCATGCATTTTACCACGAAAATATCTGTGTTATGTAATTTCTAGGACACCATGAAAAATGGCTACTTACCCAGAAGACTAAGGATGATCTTAAGTTTTCCTCCAGCTAATTATTTAAAGTTATGTAATGTGATGTTTTCTTTTTTTTTTTTTTTTTTTTTTGAGACGGAGTCTCGCTCTGTCACCCAGGCTGGAGTGCAGTGGCCAGATCTCAGCTCACTGCAAGCTCCGCCTCCCGGGCCCACGCCATTCTCCTGCCTCAGCCTCTCAAGTAGCCGGGACCACAGACGCCCGCCACCTCGCCCGGCTAGTTTTTTTTTTTTTGTTTTTAGTAGAGACGGGGTTTCACTGGGTTAGCCAGGATGGTCTCGATCTCCTGAACTCGTGATCCTCCCGTCTCAGCCTCCCAAAGTGCTGGGATTACAGGCTTGAGCCACCGCGCCCGCCGATGTTTTCTTAAAAAAAAAAAAAACTAGATCTGGCTGGGCACGGTGGCTCATGCCTATAACCCCGGTATTTTGGGAGGCCGAGCGGGTAGATCCCAAGGTCAGGAGTTTGAGACCAGCCTGGCCAATATGGTGAAACCCCATCTCTGCTAAAAATACAAAAATTAGCTGGGCGTGGTGGTGCATGCCTATAATCCCAGCTACTTGGGAGACTGAGGCAGGAGAATCACTTTAACCCAGGAGGCAAAGGTTGCAGTGAGCCGAGATGATGCCACTGCACTCCAGTCTAGGTGACAGAGCGAGACTCCGTCTCAAAAACAAAAAAACAAAAAACAAACAAAACCTAGATTTACAACTGGTATCTTCAAGTTAACAATCCACTACTGTGTGTGTAACTTTAGGCTAACTGCACTTCTATACCCAGAACTTAGGCACTGGCTGTTTTTGACTTCAATAACTTTCCTGAAATGACAAAGTAGGCATGTATTATATCTTTGCCTAAAAACAAGTTGTATGAGATCATACATTCGCATTCACATTCTTGGGAGGGTTCTTTTTTTTTTTTTTCTGAATTAACATTTGAAAGAAGAAGTCATTTGGTTTTATTAAGCATAATTCTACTTTGGTAGACTAAGCAGTTCAAAATGTACTAGGAAGATGATGAAAGCAACTACACAATTTATCTGAAGAGAAAGATAAAATTACTAAGAGCCTGCAGATTAAAGAACACATTTTCTGTTTTAGATTGATACATAAACACAACACTTAAAGAGGAAACATAGGCCAAGGATGCATCTTCAATATACTCCCTCGAATTTTAACTTTAATTAATCCTCTGAATTTCATACCAATGTATTTTCTAATTACACAGGGACTCACTTCAGAATTCTAAGACTGTTACTGTTCCCAACTCACGCTTGTGTTCCTAATGACTAAGCTTTGAACTATTAATACATATCTTAGGTTAATTAAGTGGGCAATTTTCCTTGCCTAATAATTGTTCACAATAATCTGACATTGTTTAAGCTCCAAAATAACCATCTTTGAAAAATAAACATCCTTAAGTGTGTCTCCTCCTATTATCAATGGGGAAAATGTGAAAGTAAATTACTGAGTAGGAAGTACAGAATTCCCAGATACAAAGGGGCCCAGATTTTAAAGTACCTCTAGTTTTATGGCACAATAATCTAATCTTATCCTCACAAAGTCTCATCTCCTGGCTCCAAGATCAGAGGAAATTCTTTAAGAGAGAGGGACAAGGTAGAAGCTGTGTGTGCGTGGTTTTGAGACCTTCCCTGAGCTAAGCCTATTCCTGCTGGCCTCTAGTTATGAGAAAGAACACTGAGGCCTCTCGCACACAGCTTTGCCACTACCAGATGGCACATCACCATGAAAGCAGGTTGCAGACAAAATTCTGCCGCAGAAATCAATGTTTCTTGGCAAGCAGGCACGAAACAATCTGTTCCTAGAAACTCCGCAGGGTCCCAGGTCTTGGCCACTTAGAAACTCCTCAAGTCCCTTGCATGATCAGGACACAGAATTCCCAATTAAGAGGCAGGAAGCAAAACAGCAGAGAGCCCTAGATCAAGGGCAATACTCTAAACGAGAATACATAGCCGCTGGGCCCTCCAGATTTCTGCACCCCTGTCCACAGACAGGCAGAGGGGCCTGGACAGGGATTACCCAACCCACATATTCCAACAATCATGCACATCACCCATTTCTTTCAATAAAATTTATCTGCAATAATCTTCATGCTAATTAACAATCATCTAGAGCGGACATTTTCAGAAGGAGGTCGTTGAAGACGGGGAAGTAGACATGGAACTGTGAATTCCTATTGGTTATCTTTAAAATGCTCACCGTGCCCACCATTGGAATGTGTGTTTCTCTTTTGGCCACTATAAATGCCAACTAACCACCCCTAGGACATAGAGTGAAACTAGCCCACACATACAAATATTTTACACCATCTATACTAAAATACTTCAAAGGAAAATTATAGACAGACAACAGTATGAGCTTAAGGGTGGAGTTGGCACTCAGGGTGTATGGCCAGCAGAAGAGTTCAGAGGGACAGGAGGCACCACTGTCTTCACTTCTCCATTCCACTCCCTCTTACACAGTCCAAGTGTTCTGAAATAGGATACCAAGGGGAACTTCTTTCCCTCTCAGTTTGAACACAAGACAGCAAAATAGCTAAAGGTGGCTGGGCGTGGTGGCTCACGCCTTTCATCCCAGCACTTTGGGAAGCCGAGGTGGGCAGATCACCTGAAGTCAAGAGTTCAAGACTAGCCTGACCAACATAGTGAAACCCCATCTCTACTAAAAAGAAAAAAATTAGCCAGGTGTGGTGGCAGGTGCCTGTAATCCCAGCTACTCAGGAGGCTGAGGCAGAAGAATTGCTTGAACCCAGGAGGTGGAGGTTGCAGTGAACCCAGATCGTGCCACTGCGCTCCAGCCTGGACAACAGAGCAAGACTCTGTCTTAAAAAAAAAAAGAAAAAGAAAAAAAAGAAAAGCTAAAGACGAAAATTTCAAATAAGCAGCCCCTCACAAGAAGACAAAAACTAGGTTCTATGTAAATAGGTGTGAAAACAGTGCCCTCTTTAAAGTGCTTTTCCCCCCCGATTAATGGTCTAGAAAGACACATAATTGCTTCATAATCTTACAGAACCTCTATTTGAGCAACAAAGTTGAGATGTCCCAATGGAGTCCAGCTGGTGATTACATCACTAGAAGGTGGTTCCCAGCCTGTGGTCCAGTCCCCAAATGAATCCATCAATTTGGTTGTTCCCAGTTTTTTTCTGTTACAAATAAAGCTGAATCATACAAGATTTGGAGTGAAGATAAGTTTCCATTTCTCTAAGATAAATGCCCAAAAGTGCATTCGCTTGGTCATATAGTAAGGAAATGTTTAGTTTTATAAGGGCAGTTATGCAAGGCAGAAATAGGCAGAATTCAGAGAGGCAGAACTGTATACTGAGAACAGATATGTTCTCCCTCTGAAATCAAATGTCTTAGTTTTATACACAAGCTTCACAACTTACCATTCATCAGCTCCTCTTTGATCAAATGGAGATTATAATGATAATACGGCCATTTCAGTAGCATCATGGTGATTATTTGATTAGTTAATTCATGGCATGTTCTTAGAACCACTTCTGACAAACACTATTCTTTCAATAGAAGTTATTAAAATTTGCATGATTTCAGCCACCAAATAATATTTAATATTTTACCCTATATTCATTAACTTATTGAATTTCTTCTCTTATGGATTAAATGTTCATGTTTGAAAATACAAGAAAAGATTTCATTTTGTTTCAGTATCAAATGCCCCACTACATTCAAGAAAGCTTGGCCGGGCGCGGTGGCTCAAGCCTGTAATCCCAGCACTTTGGGACACCGAGGCGGGCGGATCCCGAGGTCAGGAGATCGAGACCATCCTGGCGAACATGGTGAAACCCCGTCTCTACTAAAAATACAAAAAACTAGCCGGGCGAGGTGGCGGCGCCTGTAGTCCCAGCTACTCGGGAGGCTGAGGCAGGAGAATGGCGTGAACCCGGGAGGCGGAGCTTGCAGTGAGCTGAGATCTGGCCACTGCATACCAGCCTGGGCGGCAGAGCAAGGAAAAAAAAAAAAGAAAGCTTAAATACAGAAACATCCCACCAGTGGGGCAGAGTACAGTCAATTTACACAAGACAGAGTTATACGTTTCATTATGTATAGGATATCACTCTATAGTCTAAGATACACTTGCTCAAAGGGATTTAATTTGTGTGGGGAAGAATAATGCTGGTTGCATTCAGCTGCAACAGAGCTGTTGATCAGGAACAGACCCTGTCTGAGAAGCGTGTCTCTGTTTGCACTCAGTCGTCCTTGGAGGACACAACACCTTGACTCAGATTCGCAGCTGCTTTGCTTCGTACCCTTCACTCACTCGTAAATACGTACTAGTGTCTCCCATATGAGGCCCTGGGGTGGACCCTGAGAAGACCACAGAGAAGGGCAGGCAATGGTACCACCTCTCAAGGAGGTTTGATCATGAACTTGACTTAAACACCAGAACAAATGGCTGTGAAAGGTGGCGAACAGCTCAATACAAATGAATGTCACAGTCTAGAAATGATGTAGCAGCAGGAAAAAGGAATCGCTAGAGATTGTGGGAGACAAAATAAAGACGAAATAAAACTTGTTACAGAAAGCGACTCTGGTGAGACACTAAGCTACCAGAGAACCTGTTTGGGCTAAGAGAAAACCATCAGCCTAGAAAAGAGGGCATGGCCAAAGATTTAGGTATGCACAGGGGCGTTCATTCTTCTGGAAAACATTGTGGCCAAATGGGACAGTAGAAGCCAGGAAACAATGAGAAAAAAATACTGAAATAATTGTACTCTGAATGTAGAAGCTCTAGAATACTGACTGTTTACACTTTACTCTGGGTGTAATAGGGGCCTCTGAAAGCTTTGTAAAAGGAATTGCACATCATAAGCAGGGTATTTTAGGGGATAAATCTTCCTGCAGTAAGAAGAATGAATTGAAAGGGGAAAAGACAGAAAGTAAGGCAATCTGTGGGAAAATAATTTCAACTGCACAAGTGTGAAGTGATGTGGATCCAGGCCGGAGAGAGGCAAGAAGACTGGAAGTCAGATTGTTCTATTTATTTTCTGGAGAAAAAGAAAGTACATCTATACTAGAAAAATAGCTTCGGCAAATGCCCGATACAACAAATTGTCCTTCACTTATTCCACCCATGTGTTTTTGCTTTAACTGACCATGAATAGCTGCTTCAGCACCAGCCTGTTTATCATCCTCCCACATCCAGCCCAGCAGGCCTGAACTAAAAGGATTTCAGAGTGGTAGACTCACTGGACTTCAAGATGTTATTCCTGTTGATTTTCCATTACCCTTTGATGTTACCTCTGTCCCCCAGATATCATGGGCAAAGTATGCCAGGATATTACAGTTGACACCTGGGGTAAGCCAGCCTTTTACCCCCTATTATAGCTGTATAGCTCTTAAACATAGTGTGTCACTGAATACCATGCTCTACTATTTAGCCTTATTAAAGACCTGTAAGGTTATAAAATCTTCATTACAAATTTCTTATTCGTAAATTTGTAATTTAACAGTACTCTATTGAGGCATACACAAACTGAGTGGGTCAACTACCGCAATGGGGACATGTTCTAGAATGTTACTGTGCTTTGGGTTCTTCCCAGAGGGCTGCTGTCTCCCCAGATCCTGGAAGTAGAATCCCTATAGAGCACATAACACCCCCAAATTTAACCAAGCCATGGCTGTCATTTGGCTGGCCAGCAACTCATGAGATAATTTCTTCTAAAATTTGGCTTTCAGTTTCTGGTCCAGCATATAAGGAGCTTGGAAGTCACTGCTCCACTTCAGCAACAAGTAAGAAGCTGAACAAATGGAAACATCAAAAACTCTTCTCAGATCCATCAGAGAGGTGAGATCACAGGGCAAACTTTTGCCCCACAAATTGGAGAGACAGGCAGATACTAAAAATCACGACTTACTGGAGCAGAAATCCATGAGCAGAAGCCTCTTTGGAAAGTCATGCTGGGGTAGGAAACCCTGAACCGAAATTGACAGTTGCTATAAACTCAGCGTGGACAGGTCTGAAAGTTAAAAACTCCAGGTCAATACAGTGATCAGTCTCCCTCCCCAAACCCCTCACCACCTTTGAAAAATTTAATCTCATGGAGTTCAACCAGGTTCTCACAGTGGCTACTGGAGAAAAATTCACTCGTGTCTTCAGCAGGTAGAAGGGAAAAGTATTTTGAAATATATCAGATAATTATTTAAAAAAAAATGTGTGAGTATGTAGTAAGTGTATATATTTATGGTGTACATGAGATGTTTTGATGCAGGCATGCAATGTGAAATAAGCACATCATGAAGAATGGGATACCCATCCCCCTCAAGCATTTATCCTTTGAGTTACAAACAATCCAAGTACACTCGTGTTATTTTAAAATGTACAGTTGAGTTATTATTGACTATAGTCACCCTGTTCTGCTATCAAATAGTAGGTATTATTCATTCTTCTTTTTTGTACATATTAACCATCCCCACCTCTACAAGTAAGTGAGAGATCCTACAAGTAAGTGAGAACATGTGACGTCTGTCTTTCTGTGCCTGGCTTATTTCATTTAACATAATGATCTCCAGTTTCATCCATGTTGTTATTTTTTTCCAATAGGTCTTTGGGGAACAGGTGGTGCATGGTTACATGGATAAGTTCTCAGTGGTGATTTCTGAGATTCTGGTGCAGCCATCACCTGAGCAGTGTACACTGTGCCCAATGTGTAGTCTTTTATCCCTAACCCTCACTTCCCTTTCCCTCAAGTCCCCAAAGTCCATTGTATCATTTTTATACCTTTGTGTCCTCATAGCTTAGCTCCTCCTTATGAGTGAGAACATACAATGTTTGGTTTTCCATTTCTGAGTTACTTCACTTAGAATACTGGTCTCCAATTCCATACAGGTTGCTGCAAATGCCACTATTTTGTTCCTTTTTATGGCTGAGTGGTATTCCATGCTGTGTGTGTGGAATTTTCTTTATCCACTCATTGATTGATGAGCATTTGGGCCAGTTCCATATTTTTGCAATTGCAAATCGTGCTGCTATAAACATGCATGTGCAAGGATCTTTTTTGTATAATCACTTCTCTTCCTCTGGATAGATACCCAGGAGTGGAATTGTTGGATCAAACGGCAGATCTACTTTTAGTTCTTTAAAGAATCCCCGCACTGGTTTTCCATAGTGGGTGTACTAGTTTATGTTCCCACCAGCAGTGTACAAGTATTCCCTTTTGACCACATCCACACCAACATCGACTGTTTTTTGATTTTTTGATTATGACCATGCTTGCAGGAGCAAGGTGGTATTACGTTGTGCTTTTCATTTTCATTTCCCTGATAATTAGTGATGTTGAGCATTTTTTCATGTTTGTTGGCTGTTTGTATATTTTCTTTTGAGAATTGTCTATTCATATGCTGAGCCCACTTTTTGATGGGTTTTTTTTTCTTGCTAATTTGTTCGATTTCCTTGTAGATTCTGGATAGCAGTCCTTTGTTGGAAGTACAGATTGCAAAGATTTTTCCCAGACTGTGGGTTGTCTGTTTACTCTGCCAATTATTTATTTTGCTATACAGAAGCTTTTTAGTTTAATGAAGTCCCATTTATTTATTTTTGTTTTTGTTGCATTTGCTTTTGGGTTCTTGGTCATGAACTCTTTGCCTAAGCCAATGTCTAGAGGGGTTTTTCCAATGTTATCTCTTAGAATTTGTATGGTTTCAGGTCTTAGATTTAAGTCTTTCATCCATCTTGAGCTGGTTTTTGTATAAGGTGAGAGATAAGGACCCAGTTTCATTCTTCTACTTGAGGCTTACCCAATTATCTCAGCACCATTTGTTGAACAGTGTAAGTATTTGGCTTTATTTCTGGGTTCTCTATTCTGTTCCATTAGTCTACTTTCCTATTTTTGTACCAGTATCATGCTGTTTTGGTGAGTATGACCTCACAGTATAGTTTGAAGTTGGGTAATGAGATGCTTCCAGATTTGTTCTTTTTGCTTAGTCTTGCTTTGGCTATGCAGGCTCTTTTTTGGTTCCGTATGAAGTTTAGAATGTTTTTTCTAATTCTGTGAAGGAGGATGGTGGTATTTTGATGAGAATGCATTGAATTTGTAGGTTGCTTTTAGCAGTATGGTCATTTTTACAAGATTGATTCTACCCATCCATAAGTATGGGATGTGTTTCCATTTGTTTGTGTCATCCATGATTTCTTTCAGCGGTGTTTTTTAGTTTTCCTTAGAGAGGTCTTTCACCTCATTGATTAGGTATATTTGTAAGTATTTTATTTATTTATTTATTTATTTACGTGCAGCTATTGTAAAAGGGGTTGAGTTCTCGATTTGATTCTCAGCTTGGTCACTGTTGGTATACACAACTACTGATTTGTGTGCATTAATTTTGTATCCTGAAACTTTGCTGAATTCATTTACCAGTTCTAGGAGCTTTTCAGATGAGTCTTAAAGTTTTCTAGGTATACAATTATGTCATCAGCAAAGAGTAACAGTTTGACTTCCTCTTTACTGATTTGGATGCCCTTTATTTCTTTCTCTTGTCTGATTGCTCTGGCTACGACTTCCAGAACTATGTTGAATAGAAGTGGTGAAATTGCGCATCCTTGTGTTGTTCCATTTCTCTGTGGGAATGCTTTCAACTTTTCCCCATTCAGTATAATGTTGGCTATGGGCTTGTCATAGATGGCTTTTATTACCTTAAGGTATGTCCCTTCTTTGCAGATTATGCTGAGAGTTTTAATCATAAAGGGATGCTCGATTTGGTCAAATGCTTTTTTGCATCTATTGAGGTGATTGTGTAATTTTTGTTTTTAATTCTGTTCATGCATATATCACATACAACATTGGATGTATGTGATACACACCCTGTATCCCTGGTATGAAACTCACTTGATCATAGTGGATTATCTTTTGGATATGCTGTTGGATTCGGTTATCTGGTATTTCACTGAGTTTTTTTTTGCATCTATGTTCATCAGGGATATTGGTCCATAGTTTTCTTTTCTTTTGTTATGTCTTTCCATGGTTTTGGTATTAGGGAGGTGCTGGCTTCACAGAATGGTTTAGGGAGAATTCTCTCTTTATCCTGTGGAATCACTTCAAAAAAGATTGGTATCAATTTTTTTTTTTTTTTTAAGATGGAGTCTCACCCTGTCACCCAGGCTGGAGTACAATGGCGTAATCTTGGCTCCCTGCAACCTCCACCTCCTTGGTTCAAACAATTCTCCTACCTCAGCCTCCTGAGTAGCTGGAATTACAGGCGCCCACGACCACGCCTGGCTAATTTTTGTATTTTTAGTAGAGATGGGGTTTCACCATGTTGGCCAGGCTGATCTCGAACTCCTGACCCTCTGATCTGCCCGCCTCAGCCTCCCAAAGTGCTGGAATTACAGGCATGAGCCACCACACCTGGCCAGTACCAATTTTTCTTTCAAAGTCTGATAGAATTCAGTTGTGAATTCGTCTGGTCCTGGGCTTTCTTTTGTTGGTAACTTTTTAATTACCATTTCAATCTCATGGTTATTGGTCTGTTCAGAGTTTCTATTTCTTCCTGGTTTAATCTAGGAGTGTTGTATATTTCTAGGAATTTATCCGTTACCTCTGGACTTTCTAGTTTATGTACATAAAGCTGTTCCTAGTAACATTGAATGACCTTTTGTATTTCTGTGGTATCAGTTGTATTACCTCCTGCTTCATTTCTAATTGAGCTTATTTGGATTTTCTTCTTTTCTTAATCTCACTAATGTTCTATCAAAGAATCAGCTTTTTTCTTCATTTATCTTTTGTATTGCTCTTTTGGTCTCAATTTCATTCAGTTCTGCTCTGATCTTAGTTATTTCCTTTTTTCTGCTGGGTTTGGGTTTGGTTTGTTCTTGTTTCTCTAGTTCCTTGAGATGTGACCTTAGATTGTCTATTTGTGCTCCTTCAGACTTTTTGATGTAGGCATTTGATGCTATGAACTTTCCTCTTATCCCTGCCTTTGCTGTACCCCAGTGGTTTTGATAGGTTGTGTCACTATTATTGTTCAAGTCAAATAATTTTTAAATTTCCATTTTGATTTCATTGTTGACCCAATGATCATTTAAGAGGTTATTTAATTTCCATGTATTTGCATGGTTTTGAGGGTTCCTTTTGGAGTCGATTTCCAATTTAATTCCACTGTGGTCTGAGAGAACACTCGACATAATTTTGTTTTTCTTAAACTTACTGAGATTTGTTTTGTGGCCTATCCTGTGGTCTGTCTTGGAGAATGTTCCATGTGCAGATGATTAGAATGTATGTTCTGCAGTTGTTGGGTAGAATGTTCTGTAAATATCTGTTAAGTCCATTTATTGTAAGGTATAGTTTATTTCTTTGTTGACTTTATGTCTTGATGACCTGTCTAGTGATGTGAACGGAGTATTGAAGTCCCCCGCTATTACTGTTTTGCTGTCTATCTCATTTCCTAAGTCTACCAGCACTTGTTTTATAAATCTGGGAGCTTCAGTGTTAGATGTATATATATTTAGGATGGTGATATTTTCCTGTTAGACTAGTCCTTTTATCATTATATAATATCCCTCTTTGCCTTTAACTGCTGTTGCTTTAAAGTTTGTTTTGTCTGATGTAAGAATAGCTACTCCTGCTCATTTTTGGTGTCCATATGCATGGAATATCTTTTTCCACCCTTTATCTTAAGTTTATGTGAGTCCTTTTATGTCAGATGAGTCTCTTGAAAACAGCAGATACTTGTTTGGTTAATTCTTATCAATCCTGCCACTCTGTATCTTTTAAATGGAGCATTTAGGCCATTTATATTCAATGCTAGTATTGAGATGTGAAGCACTATTCTATCCATCGTGCTATTTGTTGCCTGAATACCTTGGGGGTTTGTGTGTGTGTGTCATTGTTTCATATGTCCTGTGAGATGTATGCTGTAAGAAGATTCTATTTTGGTGTATTTCGAGGATTTGTTCCAAGATTTAGAGTTCCTTTTTAGCAGCTCTTATAGTGCTGGCTTTGTAGTGGCAAATTTTCTCAGCGTTTATTTGTCTGAAAAAGACTAGCTTTCTTTCATTTATGAAGCTTAGTTTCACAGGATAAAAAAATTCTTGGCTGATAATTGTTTTGTTTAAGGAGGCTGAAGATAGGACCTCATCCCTTCTAGCTTGTAGATTTTCTGCTGAGAAATCTGTCGGCAATCTGATAGGTTTTCCTTTATCAGTTACCTGATGTTTTTGCCTTACACCTCTTAAGATTCTTTCCTTTGTCTTGACTTTAGATAACCTGACGACTATGTGCCTAGGCAATGATATTTTTGTGATGAATTTCCCATTTCTTGAGTTTCTTATATTTGAATGTCTAGAGCTATAGCAAAGCCAAGGAAATTTTCCCCTATTATTCCCTCAAATGGGTTTTCCAAACCTTCAAAATTTTATTCTTCCTCAGGAATGCCAATTATTCTTAGGTTTTATCTTTTAGCATAATCCTAAACTTCTTAGAATCTTTGTTGGATTGTGTTAATTCAAAAGCCTTGTCTTCAAGCTCAAAAGCTCCTTTTTCTACTTGTTCAATTATATTGCTGAGACTTTCCAGTGCATTTTGCAATTCTCTGAATGTGTCCTTCATTTCTAGAAGTTGTGATTGTTTTTTATTTATGCTATTTCACTGGAGATTTTTCCATTCATATCCTGTATCACTTTTTAATTCCTTTAAGTTTGACTTTACCTTTCTCTGGTGCCTCCTTGATTGACATATTTGACCTTCTGAATTCTTTTTCTGGCAATTCAGAGATTTTGTCTTGGTTTGGATCAATTGCTGGTGAACCAGTGTGATCTTTTGGAGGTGTTAAAGAGTGTTGTCATATTACCAGAATTGTTTTTCTGGTTCATTCTCATTTGAGTAGATGACGTCAGAGAGAAAATTTGGGACTCAAGGACTGTTGTTCAGATTCTTTTGTCCCACAGGGTGCTCCCTTGATATGGTGCTCTCCTTTTCCCTGTGGATGGGGCTTTCTGAAAGCCAAACTGCAGCTGTCATTATTTCTCTTCTGGATCTAGCCACCCAACAGAGCTACCAGGCTCTGGGCTGGGACTGGGGAATGTCTGCAAGGAGTTCTGTGATGTGATGCATCTTCAGGTCTCTCAGCTGTGGATACCAGCGCCTGCTCTGGGGAAGGTAGCTGGGGAGTTAAGTGGACTCTGAGAAGGTCACTGGTTATATTTGTGTTAGGTGAGCTGGTTTTGTGTTGGTTGGCCTCCAGCCAGACTCCTCTTGGGTGAGTAAGACTTGCTGCAGCTGCCATGACAGATATGGGTATGATTCCTAGGCCAATGGAGTTGTGTTTTCAAGGGGATTATGGCTGCCTCTGTTGTGTCACACTAGTTGCCAGGGAACTGGGGAAAAGCTAGCAGCCATAGGCCTCAATCAGCTCCTGTGCAGCCCAGAGCCAGAAAGACCAGTCTCACTCTCACCATGCTAAACAAACAGCACTGAGTTTATTTCCAGGCAGCAAGTGAGCAGGCCTGAGAACTTGTCCCAGACTACAAGCCTCCCAGCTGAGAAAGCAAGCAGACTCACAGTTCCTCAGCTGTCCCACAGAACCTGCAGTGGCAATCCACCTCCTTCAAAGGATCTGTGGATTCTCTCAGCTTTTCTGGTACATTCTTGTAGTAGTTCTTGGAGCAAAAGTTCATTATGTGGGTCTCCACATCCTGCTGCGTCCATCTGAATGGTAACTGCAAGTTAGTCCTACCTCCTATTCACCATTTTCCCCCAGAAAATATCCCTGTTGCTCTTTTTAACAAGTTCTGACTGCAAGATAAAGTATTTTACCAAAGCCTGATCTTCTGGGGATGTATCAGAGCCTAATTGACCTGATGAAAGGAAAATACCCCCAATCAAGCTAGCTCTAGCCTTCCACATGGGAGAAAGGACACTCAAATCCAATGCCCCACATCCATCCTGTCTCACCTAAGGCTTGAGATCTACCCATAGGACTATGAAACACTGTCCTACCTCTTACCACCCACCACACATTAAAGGCCTATTTACAATACTTCCTTTTGCCCAGCACATCACATCTACATTTCACCAAACATGACAAGGCACACTAAATGGCAAAAAATACAGTCTGAAAAGATAGAGTAAGCATTGAAACCAGACCCAGATATGGCAGGGATGTTGAAACTATTAGACCATGAATTTAAAATGACTATGATTAACATCCTTAGAGCCCTAATAGAAAAAGGAGATAGCATGTAAGAACGGATAAATAATGTGAGCAGGTATCTAGAAATTCTAAGAAAGAATAAAAAGAACACAAGAGAACGAAAACACCGTAACAGAAAGGGAACATGTCTTTGCTGGCTCATTAGTAGACTGGATACAGCTGAGGAGAAAAATCACTGAGCTTGACTACATCAAACATAAACTTCAAAAACTAAAAAGCAAAGAGAAAAAAGACAGGAAAAGAAATAGAACATAATATCCAAGAACTGTGGAACAACTATGAAAGGTGTACATGTAATGGTAATAGCAAAAGGAAAAGAAAGAGAGAACACAAAAGAAAAAAGTGTTTGAAGCAATAATGGCTTAGAATTTCCCCCAAATTAATGTTAGACATCAAACCACAAATCTTGTAAGCTCAGGGAACACTAGACAGGAAAAATGCCAAAAAATTCCTACACCTAAGCATGTCGTATGTAAATGGCAGAAAATCAAGATACAGAAATATCTTGAAAGAAGCCAGAGGTGTGGAAAAAACCTTATGTATAGAGAAGCAAATATGAAAATTACATCCAATTTCTCTTCAGAAGCCATATGGGTAAGAAGAGGGTAAAATGAAGTATTTAACATGTTGGGAGAAAAAAAATGAACCTAGAACTCTGTACTCTGCAAAATTATTCTTCAAAAATGAAAGAGAAATAAACACTTTCCCAGACAAACAAACATTGAGGGAATTTGCTACCAGTAGACGTGTCTCTAAAGAAATGTTAAAAGTTCTTCAGAGAGAAAAAACTTAAGATATGTCAGAAACTTTCATCTACATAAAGAAAGGAAGAGTATTAAAGAAGAAATAAAATAAAAGCATGTGAAATGTATTCAGGAGCTTATAGAATTTACTGAACCTGGTCAGTATTCCACAGGATAAGCAGTGAATTGTACTGCATCTAAACAGTATGTATTAGGATTCTTGCAGTTGCACACAGGAAGACATATTTTACCAGATATTATTCGTCCAAGCTACTGAGCCCCAGGGGGAGGAAAATTGGGGTAGCTGGCTAAACAGATTTAGAGAAAAAAACTGCTGTAGTCTCCATGATTCTTGTCTGGATTCAGGCATTAGGTCAAGAGCTTTCCAAATTGCTGCACTTGCTGTTCCATCCTCTGCTGAAAGACCAGGAATATAGCACAGGTTGACAGCAAAAACAGGGATTTAAAGAATGTGAGAAGGCCTGGAAGAACACTAATGAAGAGCAATGGGGAGGAGCTGGAGTTCCAAGGTACCAAACCACAGGAAATTTATCCCCCAGACAGGAGAGACTGTGGCCTCCATCTTGGCTGTTTCTTCTTTCTTCGTTTTGTATTTCAGAAATGTATCCTTTAGTTTTGATGATTTGGTTCAGACTGAGATTGCAATGTGATTTCTGTTCTCCAACATAATTCTGTTTCTTTATCTCAGTTGGAGAATCAAATAGCATGTTAATATGATACATTACACTAGATTTCACCTAGAATGGGTAATAAAAGCTATTTTCCAACCTTTTCAGTCTGAGCTCAAATAAAGTTAATCTAATTTAATATGTCATCAATAAAAGTTGGTCTATGGGCCAATAATTATTTAGGGAAGGGGGATGGGGGGAAGTTTGAAGGATAATTTAGAGGTTGGTTTAAGACAAGTTCAAGTTTAGCAATGCAATTTTGCTGCATCTACTATATATCTCTATGATGAGTGCAAGGCAGAAAAACCAACCTTTACATTTTCTATCTATAATTAATGAGTAGCTTCTAGCAGGGTTGGGGAGAGGAGAAAAGAATTGTGATTACAGGAGACCAGCTCACTTGAGTGATGTCAAATCTTCTAGAGGCCAATTTAAACCAGTCAGCATTCCCACTTGTATGTTCTGGGGTTTTGCTACTTTTTAAAGTCATGATAGGATGAAACCTAATTAGAAAGGAGGCAAAGAGACTAATGATAAGATGATGGTTTAAATTACTAAAGCCAATTAATTACACACAATAAGTGCCACCAATAGTGGTAGTTTGGGGTTGCTAAGAAAGTACTGATAGGATTGGGAGGGAGCCTCAGCCCCAACATCTCCTTCTCTGTCTCTCCAGAGCAGGATCTCTCCCAAAGGTCTCTGCTCACAGACAAAGACCACCCCAGTGTGGCAGTCATAGTGTGAAATTCCAGGTATAGAAGACTTAGCCCCACTAAGCAGTCAGAATTCCATCCTGCTTCCCATTGAGTGAAGCCTAAGCTCTGAAGGCTTCTGACTCTCAGCCCTCTTCTCTCCTTCCTTGCCGCTTCATGAAGCGTGGCCTCCAGGAGAATGGACAGGGATTTGCAATCCCATCCAGGGTGGGAGCAGGAAGAGAGAAGCAGTGGTAATCACACTGCGTGTCTCCCATTCCTACAATCCCCCGCTTCATGAATCCAGGTCAGCTAGCTGGAGATCATACTTAGTCTCCTGGCAAAGTGAGCCTGCTTCTACACCTCATCCTCTGATGGGGCATTGTTTGGAATGGGCAGACGGCCTGGAACTGCAACACTACCGGACTTCGAGCATCACCCACTTTGCTAATTGCCCTACACTGCCTGTCAGAATGAACACCGTTTCTCCATTGACCCACATCCTAGGGCAAAGATATGTCTTCCCCATTCCTGATCTTTCCCTCAACGGGACATCACACAATCTGCTTGACCCGGTCTCCTAATAAAAGAATCTAAACAAAACACAGTTATTTTGTTAGGGATGTATTGTTTCCAACACCTTGGTCAGTGGTTGTCAACCCTGATTATATGCACCTAACATTTTAAAAAGAAAAAAAAAAAAAGCCAAGATCAGCCCCTGTCTCATGGGGATTATGAACTAAGTGGTCTGGGTGGAGCCAAGGCATTGGCATTTTTGCTGTGAAGTGCAGCCAGGGGTAAGAACAAGTCAGTTAACTAGTTAAACTCCAAACCCTCTGACCCCCCCAGAGCTCCAATGTTGGGAGGGCCACCTTCAGTGCCCCTTCAGTCTGTGCCCACTGGGTCTCTTGCTTCTAAATGATGAGCTCATGCCCCAGTGGTGCATGCACCTGCTCCCCAAAGTGAGGTGATGTGATTATGGGCAGGACAAAACACGAGGAATGAAGAAATGACAATGCTCCCTTTTGAAACACCTGATGAGACTACTGAAGCAATCAGAAAGAGCAATTTGAACATTTCAGGTCTTGCCTTGTGCCAGAAGAACTGCAGTAGAAAATTCACAAAGCTTGAAAGGGGTCTTGTGAGGCCCTTTTCTTCATGGCCATTTTGCACAGATGAAAAGGAACCTAACTTTGCCAACTGCCAAAGGAAGACTCCAGAAAAAAGTTCATCTAGTGACTCCAGAGTGTAGTTCTGTTGCTGCCTAGAAAATCCTCTACTGAAGTCCCTCTGCAGAGGCTGCTGTGCTAGTTTCCTGGGGGGCAAGAAAGAGAGGAGCTCCAAAGTCCAATCACTTCATAGTAAATAACAGCATAGTTTTAGTTAGAAGAAATCACATTTTGCTTCAGTTTCTTTATATTAATAAAATATTGCCATATTAATAAAAAATTCATCCCACTACAAAGAAACTTTTCAAGATATTTTCTTAGAAAATGGCATAAGCCAATACAATAACTTCTAAGTAACACCTAGAAACTGAAAAGCAGAGAAATGATAGCTGAACACAAAGATTCTAGACCCCTAATGTATCGATCCCCTATTTTCCACTAGCAGCATGCATTTCGCCAAGATTTGCTCACAGGATGAGAGAAGAAAAGGACAAAGACACAGGAAAGGTACCATCGATAACGAATATGCTGTGTATTTTCTGAGAGTCAGTCAGGTAACCACCTAATGACCAACAAATTGTGCACCAGTTTCTTGTCCAAACAGTGTAAATATGTATATATATGCATACCATGGTGGAAATAAAAGTCATAAATCTTTAAAAATGAATCTATTCTTGCTTAAAATTAAAAAAAGAAAACTCCCGTGTTGGTTTTCTGGTTTTGATATTACATGGGAGTCATATGGAATGTTACAATAGGAAATTGAGTGAAGGCTACACCAGGTCTCCCTGTACTTTTTTTTTTTTTTTTTTTTTTTTTTGCAACTTCCTGTGGGTTTCTAATTATTCCAAAATAAAAAAGTTTAAAAGACAAAATGAAAGAAAAGAAACTCTACTCATAAAAGAAATAAAGTGGGGCCTTAGAAGGAAAGAAGACTATGCAAGAACTGTACAGACCATCAGTAGTAATAATAGAAATAGTAGTCGCAATTGTAGCAGCATCAGTAGTGACAGTAGCAGTCGTAGTAGTAACAGGCAGTAGTAGTAGCAATAGTAGCAGTAGTAGTGGGCAGTAATAGCAGTAGTAGTAACAATAGCAGTAGTAATAGCAGCAGTAGTAACAGTAGCAATAGTAGTAGTTATAGCAGTAGCTTAACAGTAGCAGTAGTAGTAATAATAGCAGTACTATACCAGTAGCAGTAGTGATAGCAATGGACAGTAGCAGTAGTTGATAGGAAATATTTATATTCTCAAGCCACTGGGGCAGAGTGAAGAAGGAGCTCATGCTACGTTGGAAGGGAAATGAATACCTTACTTAAATTTAAATCTATGTAGGATTTATCTCTCGTTATATTTGCTAAGAGGAAGCAAGAAGCTTTCCAAAATAATTCAGTCCTGAGCTATGTATTTCTCACCTACTTTTCCCAGCACTCAATCTTCAATTTGACAGTACATGAAAATCTCAAAGCATGTGAAACCGTACATTATTCATTAAATCTATAGAATATGTTTGTTATCAGATATGGGGTTTATTTAGTTTACAAATGAGTTCCACCACCTGGTATCGACTGCCCCACACTATATTAGGCATGTGGGTTCTTCTATTCTAAAAGCTCCAGCCTCTCTGGGCCTTAGCTTTCTCCTTACAGGCTGGCTTGAAAATAACTACTGTAGCAAACTAAACCCAAACACAATTTAAATTTGCTTCCTTGTGAAGCATCTCCCACCATCAATCACACAGAGAGAGGCAATGGAGCCGGAAATGGAAGCATCCCCAAGGTTCTGGAGATGCTCAGAACACAGCGTACCTGCCACATATGCTGCTGTAGACACAAAGGGCTCAGCAAAGGGCACAACAGCCACGGCCTTTCTGTCCTCAAGAAAGAAAATCAGCACTGAACAAGATGATCTCAGGTGGGGCTCAAAACTACAGAGAAAATAAAACAAGGACTGTGATAGAGAATGGTGGCTTGCAGAGGCCCTGGGTCAGAGATCTCTCTGCAGGGAAGCATTTGAGCAGAGACCCAAGAGACCACCAGGAGCAAGCCACAGGGAAGAATTTCCCAGAACAGGGAAATCAAAGTCTCTGATGTGAAAATCCATCTGGGCTTTGTGATAAGCAGGGTAGGAAGGACTAGAGTAGACAGAGGCAGAGAGGAAGGGACGGGCCAGGTCATCAAGTCTCTATGGTGGGTCAGGCGTGGGGGTGTGACGAGGAGGCTTCAGTGAGAAAAGTTTCCAGTTTTCTGTTTTGAGGCATTAGCTGGAAGAGATACCACTTACTGGGCTTGAAGAAGAGAAGTCTAGGTACAGTTTACAACATGTCAAGTATGGAGTGCTGCTAAGAGACCCTTCCTGCCCCAGGTCTCTGGTCTGTGGGCCAGGATAGCCCAGAGTCCCCTCTTGCAGGGATCACCCACTGCAGCCATTCCCCTCTAGAGCCTGGGAAGCTGATGCAGATGCCTGAGCTCTCGGGATCCACCAACCCCTCACCAGCCTCTGCCTTGCCCTTCTCCCCTGAGCCTGGGTGAACCACTAATCCCCATATGTGAATGTCCTGTTCCTCTGTGGAGTCTGTATCAATTCCTATGGCTTCTGTCACAAACTGCCACACAGTGGCTTAAACCAACACAAATCTGTGTTATAATTCTGGAGGTCAAAAATCCCAAATGCACCACCCTGGGCTAAGATCCAATGTTCCTTCTGGAGATTCTGGATGGAGACATGGGCATCTTTGAAGGGGCTGCTACTCTGTCCATGACAACACCCTAAATCCTCTTCCTCACACTGCAGGTTATTTCTCATTCTCTATCCTGCCACAGGTTTTCTACTGGGAAAAAAATCAGACAGAACCAGTTCTGGGCAGGAATGGAAGGTGGGAAAAGAAGAAATACAGGAAGAAATCACACACTGAAATTAACAACCGAAAATACGATACAACCACAAAATTGTAAAAAAATGGATATTTATAATCCAAACCAAATTTTTACAAACATGTGTTAAAAACTTTAGAACAGTTAAATTCAACTGAGTTTAATTGAGCAAAGAACAATTCACGAATCGGGTAGCTCTGGAACCAGAATAGGTTCAGAGAGGCTATAGTGTGGCTGCGTGGTCAAAGGCTGATGGACAGAAAACAGAAGTGGGTACAGAAACAGCCAATTGTTTCTTGGTGTTTGCCTTATTTGAACATGGTTTCAATAGTTGGCTGCCTTTTGCCAAAACTTGGTGACTGACCAGAGCTAAGTGATTGGCACAGAGTAGGTTACAGTCTGTTTCCACATCCAGTTAGGTTATGGTCTACTATGTACAGAGAGACCTTTAGGCTGAACCTAAAATGTGTAAGGAACCAGCTTTAGACTAGACTTAATTTAACACATGTATTAGGGTATAGGCCCAGTGTGCACAATTCAAGATTAAGACATACATAAGATTGCTGATATCAAGTTCATGATCAATTTATACATAGTTAAACAGATTCAGTGCCTTTGGGATTGAAGATGGAAAAGAGGCACACACTGGGTGTTGACTTCCATTCAATGAAACACCAGGAGCTGCGTACCAAAGCAGCACCACTGTATACTGTGCCTCCATGGGATCTGGGCAGGGCCTCTGCACAGAAAGCATGTCTGTGGCAGGGATGGGAGCTGTTACTTAGGAATAAAAGTAGCCTAAGGACCTGCCTGGCCTCCCCTGGCCCAGCAGAACTGAGATACGGTGGCAGGCACGCTCTCCTGGGAACTCTCAGATAGGTCATGACTGCTGTCCCCTCCCTCGGGGAGCCATGGGTCTCTCCTCCTCCACCTTGTGAGCTCTCGGACCCCATGTGTAGGAAGCAGCTCCTCTGGGAAAATGGTAGATGGACATCGCATTAAATACACGACCAGCAGCCAACGCCATGTGGCATGCCATCCACCTCGGCTCCATCCTTCTCTCCATGACCACCGCTTCTGCTCTTCCATATTCTTCCCAACCCTCCTGCTCACAGCACCGCCACCTTCCACCTCCCTCCAGCATGAAAGATTTTGAAAATGGGAACTTGCCTCCTGCTAGGGTTATGATGAATAACATTTTCAATCACAACACATTTCAATCACAAGGAAAATAGCTTTAGAGGATCCCCAGGGAGTAGAAGTAGGTGAAGAAAAAGCATATTCATACAAGTTAGATTACGTATTTTTTTTAAAAAAGAAAGTTGCCAATGAGAAAATGGGACTCCTTTTGAGCCACTAAAATGTTAATGTCTGCGCATACCCAAAGAGCTATGGATTCCTAATCTTTCTTCCTCACAACAGTAACATGCTTCGGGGTTTAGAGAGCTGCAGTCTGAAGGCCACACCCATGGGGACAGCACCACAGCTTAACCCTAAGTGGTCCTATTGGCAGAAACTGAATTGCAAGATTCTGGATGCCTGCAGCCTAGTAGGATGGCAGGGTTCAGTCACTGGAAAACCGTCACATATGTGTCTTTGAGGCTTCCCCGCAAGGTGTGCAGAACTCATCTAGAAGGACATAGAGCTGAGGTTTGATCAGGTTCATGGTATGTGCTGTATGAACTGCTCTTGCCTGCTTTCTGTAGAGAGCAAATTCTGTTCAAGACTTGCTTTCACTACAAACTAGTAGCAAGGTGTATTAGTTAGGGTTCTCTAGAGAAACAGAACTAAGAGGAGAGAGAGAGAGGCAGAGAGAGAGAGAGAGAGGTTTATTAATTAGTATTAACTTACACAATCACAAGGTCCCACAATAGGCCATCTACAAGCTGAGGAGCAAGGAAGCCACTCCAGGTTCCAATGCTGAAGAACCTGGAGTCCTACGTCGGAGGGCAGGAAGCATCCAGCACAGGAGAAAGATGTAGGCTGGGAGGCTAAGCTGGTCTAACCTTTTCACGTTTTTCTGCCTGCTTTATATTCACTGGCAGCTGATTAATTGGTGCCCACTCAGATTAAGGGTGGGTCTGCCTTCCCCAGTCCACTGACTCAAACGTTAATTTCCTTTCGCAACACTCTCACAGACACACCCAGGATCAAGACAACGAAGTTGACACTCAGTACTAATTATCACACAAGGTTTGAGGGCTTAACTAACCATCAACCACCTCTTACTGTTGACCAGACAATTACCAAGCAAGGAACACGTCAGAGCTGGGCATGGGGCATTAAGTTCAGGGCAGTCCTCAGCGGTGATATTTAGTGAGTGTCTACCGTGTGCCAAGCCAGGGGTTACCGAAATGGATGACAGGACTGTCCTTCTGTTTCAAGGAGCTCCCTTTTCTGTAGTTCAGTGGTCATGTGGCCTTGCCAGGCTGACCAGAACAAACGCCAATGCTACCATTTCCTAGAAAGCCAGTGTGAGCAACTGTCTAGACAGCACACACTATTGAAGGCCCCGGTGATGGCCCAAAGAAGGCACTGCCACAAGCGGTGCCCAGACAATCCCTGATCTCCTGGCCCTGGGTGATCACCCCGGGATGAAAGCTCTGGGGAAAGACCTTTTATTTTTTGAGATGGAGTCTTGCTACATTGCCCAGGCTGCAGTACAGTGGCACGATCTCAGCTCACTGCAACCTCCGCTTCCTGGGTTCGAGCAATTCTCCTGCCTCAGCCTCCCAAGTAGCTGGGACCACAGGCATGTACTACCATTCCTGGCTAATTTTTTATATTTGTAGTAGAGACGGGGTTTCACCATGTTAGCCAGGATGGTCTCACTCTCCCGACCTCGTGATCCACCCGCCTCGGCCTCCCAAAGTGCTGGGATTACATGCATAATCCACTGCACCTGGCTGGGAAAGACCATTTTTACAGGCAGTGCACACCCGCCAGTGGCTGAAGGCCTTGGGTCCTCAACAATGCATTATTATAAATCTCCATGGCTCACAAGGTTTTAATACCGCACAAGCTTACCAGAGGAGATTGTCACAAGTTCACAAGAGGAGAATAGATATGTGTGTACAGAGGCTAAATGGGAGCTTACAAGATGAGAATTCACACAAGCTTACAGGAAAATATACACACAGGCTCACATGGAGAGATGCACGAGGCTCACATGGAGAGATGCATGAGGCTCACATGGAGAGACACATGAGGCTCACACGGAGAGACGCATGAGGCTCACATGGAGAGATGCATGAGGCTCACACGGAGAGATTACACAGGCTCACACGGAGAGACACATGAGGCTCACATGGAGAGATGCATGAGGCTCACATGGAGAGAGGCATGAGGTTTACATGGAGATTGTACATTGACTCACATGGAGACAGGCACATGTGCTCACACAGAGAGAGGCTCACAACTGTTGGGTTCCTTAGAGGCCATCTTACCCAACTCAGTGTACAGAAGGAGAATGGGGCCAGGGAGATTAATGTCTTACTCCAGACAACCTGGCCATTTCAGGACAGTCCTAGAATTGGAGATCATGGTCATCTGACAAGATGTGCTGTTTTCTAATCTCCATTCATACTAAAAACTTACTAAGGCACAATTTCACCCAGGGATGCTTCTGGCTTTGTGTACAAGCCGGACAAGGAGCACTGGACTGAACTCTACAGCTCGAGGGCAGTTTCCTCAGGGCTGCCTGTTGGCTGACAAAGGAGCATCAGACAGTCCTTTTATAAGCTAACCCTCTCAGCAGTCTCACACTGGCCCACTCCAGGCCAGGGTACTCCCCTCTAAGTATTTATTGCCGGTTTCTTTCAGGATGTTCCGGTCCTGCTCACATCTCCCTGGTTAGAACACCTGTCCTCACCCCCAGCCACAGTAGGGTCACTCTCGCCCTCAGCCCTCATGCCTCCTCCTTTTGTTTTCCTCTTAGTGTTTATGCTACATGGTATTTTACCTTTTTTTTTTTTTTTTTTTTTTCAGATAGAGTCTCACTCTACTGCCCAGGCTGGAGTGTAGTGGCACAATCTCAGCTCACTGCAACCTCCGCCTCCCGGATTCAAGTGATTCTCCTGCCTCAGCCTCTCCAGTAGCTGAGATACCGGCACATACCACTACACCTAGCTAAGTTTTAAAATATTTTTGGTAGAGATGGGGTTTCACCATGTTGGCCAGGCAGGTCTGGAAATCCTGACCTCAAGAGATCAGCCCACCTTGGCCTCCCAAAGTGCTGGGATTGGTATTTTACTTTTTGTGCCCTATCTTCTTTACTATCTAGAATGTTCTCTGGGAGAGGGTAGAAAGAGAGGCTAGTTTGCTTGCTGCTTTATTCTTAGTGCCTAGAACAAAGCGTGGCATGTAGTAGACACTCAAATCAGCACAGCATGAATAAAATAATGAGTTAAACACACTTTATTTCTAAATGCAAATATTGCTCTGTTTTGTTTGCAAAAGGCTACCTTGAAGGACGTAGGTTGTTACATTTAAAAAAAAAATTCTGGTGAATTTCCAGAAAACAATGATCTTGTATCTTTATAACTCACTATGGTTCCTGGAACTGTAATCATAGAAGAAATGAATGACTACTGAATGGGTAAGGAAGAGGAAACACGCATTAGTTTCTCTGTGATCTTGCCACCAGCGAATTAGGCTTTCAAATGTCCATCTGCCTGTCTGGGCTCAGTGGCTCAGGCCTGTAATCCCAACACAGGCCATTACTGTGAGGCCAAGGCAGGCAGATCACCTGAGATCAGGAGTTCGAAACTAGCCTGGCCAATATGGTGAAACCCCATCTCTACTAAAAATACCAATAAATAAAGAAATAAAATTAGCCAGGCATGGTGGGTGGTGTGCACCTGTAATCCTAGCTACTCTGGAGGCTGAGGCAGGAGAATCACTTGAGCCCGGGAGACAGAGGTGGCAGTGAGCCGAGATGGTGCCACTGTACTCTAGCCAGTGCAACAGAGTGAGGCACTGTCCAAAAGAAAAGAAAAAAGTCTATCTGCTCTATTGTGAGATAAGGAGGGGAAAAGGGGACACACTCCGCAAATGCCTCCAGCTGAGGACGGGTTCCAGGAGACAGCTGTGTGGTGTCACCATGCCATCGGAAATTTTCATACAGTTCTCTAGACTCCTTCCTAGGGCATATTGTTAATTATTCAAATGTGATGGAAAATAACACTGTACCATCGTCTTTCATTTTCCTGACAAACTGTCCTAAAAGCAAATGCAATCGGTCATGATGCTCTTTGAGATCACTCCATGCTTGGATGAGGAACCTGGAATATATAAATCATGTAGGTAATTCCAAGGAGCCTTTATTTGAAGTCACGGTTACACTCCGTAGCAGGTCCTCAGTAAATGTTTACTGGACTAGGAGCTTCCTCCCAGTGGTGCCCACATAGACAATAAATTCCCTGAGAGGGAAGTCACCACCACTTCACCTGCACCCGCCTCACCCCCAGCTCCAGAGTTATGGTACAGCCGAGAGGGACCCCTGACAAGTACCTCGTAGAGGTCAACATTGACTGAACGGTTTGAAATCAGTTATCTGGGCAGCTAAAGTGAAATATGTTTAATGCGAACCATTTTGGCAAATTGGTCGGTATGGCTGTCAGAAACTGATAGCTGTGAGCAGCCAGTAAGCAGTACTATGGGATCATTTGTATGAGTTTCAAATTATGGTGAAAGAGAAATAAGAAAGCTAGTCCAAATATCCAACATTTATAAAAGCAGAATCTCAATTATATTATCATGGTTTGTATCTGAGCTTGTTGTGTCCTTTTGAACCTCCTTTCCCCATTGCCCTGCACGCTGTGTGCGCACACTCAATACACCCACAGTCCACACTCTAAAAAGCCTCCACCGACAACAACCTCTTTAATAATGCAGCGTGGAGAAGAGAGCTCGAAAACTGTTATCATGTTATTCTGCCAGAACTCAAGTGACAGGAGAAAATATTTTCCAGCCCTCACATCCTTGAGATGCTAAAACCTGATTTGCAATTAGTTTGGTGCTGAATACAAGTGCCTGATGGAATGGCATTGTAGCAAGACCGATGATGCCACTGTGCAAAACCATAAATAGCACACTTATTTAAGACGATTTGAATGCAGAACAAAAGGTACCTTGGAAATAACCATCCAGCAAACGAAGCTGCATTCCTGAGTGGCTAGGCCTGAATTTAATGAAATGATGTGAAACATGTGACTGTGGTATCTAAAAGACTTGAAAAGTAGGTCCTTGTTCTCTTTGGAATAGTGTGGGCTTGCATTGCTAATTAAGTTCCCAGTGAAGGGGTGTGTGTGTGTGTGTGTGTGTACATGCGAACACATGTGCATGTGCATCTACTTGTGTAAGCCAATAGCAAATAGCTGCATACACAATGCTAGAAACACACACAATGCTAGAAACAGCATTACTCTACAAGAGAACACCATTAAGTCTCAGCATCCAGCCTGCAGGATTTGAATGCAAGCACTGAATTAAGAGGTGCTTTAGGGATCAGGATGGTCATGATTCCTAGTAATCACTTCCCTTTGTCACTAGCAGCCTCTGCATGCAAAGATATCTAATGGAGGTCTGCAGAGAATCAACTGAAAGCTAGGAGGCCACAGGGACCTTCAGGATGCAAACATTAAGACATAAAAACAAACTCAGCCAATGCGAAAAGAAAAATTAAATTACCTTTAAAAGTGTTATGAAGCCAGCTAGGAACACTAAGGAAATTTATACGAGCCTTTTCTAACCGTCTTTGCTGCTAGAATCTTAATTCCAGAAGGCGCTGATGTGCAGTCCCTTCAGATTCTCGAACACATACAGGGATGAGGGTTCAATACAGAGTCAATATGCAGTTCCCATGTGAGGCGGGCAAAAACTTCAGGGAAAACAATAGTTAACAAAATAAAAGAAACGACGGCTTAAATGTGAATGTGGAGAACACCTTATAAATTGTTTGCACAGATGTGACATTATTTACATGACAATAATGCTCCTCAGCACACAGAAAATAAAATGAGTTAGATGATGTAATGCAATCATTATTTCTATTAATGGGTTAAGGATTGTTTCTAGAACTTTTCCGTTGCTTCATCATCTTGAGATAACTAAAAATATTTGTTATATCTGCAATGTTGTTCCATCACCTACTGGGAAAAGCAAGTCAGAAAGAAAAAGAGTTTGCTAGTTTTCCTAGAAAAAGAATGTTTACTCTTGTCAGAAATGTTGAAGGCCCTTGGGTTCATTTATTTAGGCTGATCCCATTAGTCAAAATGTTGGGAAATGTTTTAGGACTAAATATTTTTCCACTCTGAACAAAACAGAACGAAGAGCGTTGACTACAATACTTATTTCACAAAGCAAAAAAGAAATAGGCATGTGTCAGCCAAAAAAAAAAAAAAATCACTTAGCTTCTTTAACTTGATGTTGCTACTGTTTCCTCAAACTCAGCTGAATCAGCTCCATTTAAGTGGCAATGCTTTGGAAGCAAAAAATGATAGATTACGGGTGTGGCCAGCTCCATTTCGAAAACACAGGAGGAATTCTCTTCCTTTCTCACTCACATTTCATCACTTACTTGCAATTTCTGTAAAGTACTCTCCAAACTGGGAAAGATGAGGAGGCCGTGGGAAAGATTCGCTTTCAAGAGATTCAAGACTCACCCTTTACCCTGTAAAATATTCCGTGTTGTCGATCTGTAAATAGAATTATAGCTCTACCATCAACTAGCCGTGATGCAAAAGTGCCTGGGTGAACTAAAATTAAATGCCAATGAAAAATACCTCTCTGCACATCAGCATGTATCTGCTTGGGCCTTTTTTGGCTTCCTCATTTGTCTTTATTTTCATTTAGAGCCGTGTGGTGTGCTGCCTTTCGCTCAAGGCACTCTCCCCCCCAGTCATGGGTGGGTGGGTGTTGTCCTGGTCACCCACGGCGCTACATCGGGGAAAGAAATTACTTATTGATTTTCCTGTCTGTGGAATGGTGTCTTTGGCTGGTTTCTTGAGACAGGGCAGTAATGCACACAGCCCCAGCAGTGGGGATGCAGGCAGCGTGCCACACTGGGCTGCACCACCAGGGTCACCGGCGCCCACCAGGGTCACCTGCGCTTAGTTCTTTCAATAAAACAAACAGCATACACTTCAAAAGTTGAAAGAATGAACAAAACAGTGGTATGTTCCCATCTGAGTAGTGGAAACAGCAAGATTTGAATTTTGTTTTCCTCTTGTATTCTAAAAAAAGGTTTGGTCGGGATGGTGTACTACCTGGTTGGTTCAGGAAGTATATTTGACATTTTTGGGTTGGACCTAAATTTAAAGTCAGAAAAAAAATTAGGAATTCTGTGAGCTGTGAATCAAGTCTTCATAATTTTGGGCCGATGACCAGAGATGTCATTTTTGGCTTCCTGAATTGTTACTAGAGATAGTGGTCTGGGCTGGGAGCAGTAGCTCATGCCTGTAATCCTAGCATTTTGAGAGGCTGAGGCAGGAGGATCGCTTGAGGCCAAGAGTTCAAGACCGGCCTGAGCAACATAGAGAGAGACCCCATCTCTAGCAAAAAAATTAAAAAATTAGCTAGGTGTGTTGGTGCATACCTATAGTCTCAGCTGCTCAGAAGGCTGGTGTAGGAGGATGACCAGGAGTTCTAGGCTGCAGTGAGCTATGATTGCACCACTGCTCTCTCTAGCCTGGGCAGCAGAGTGACACCCCATCTCTAAAAAACTAATAATAATAGCAACGGAGAGAGATAGCGGTCTGACTTCCTACAAGTCTGACTTCTAGAGAGCAGGCTGGCTTTCTGAGCTGGTTACTGTAGATAACAAGTTGGTTTTCTGCACTGGTTGCTACAGGCTGTGGGTCAGTTCTATTTTTATGCATAGTCTGACCGTGCACTGCCCATTTGTATATTCATACATCCAGTGTCTCACTCTTTACTCAAAGAAGGTCGACCTGGCTTTTTGTTGCTGAAGACCAAAGGAGAATACAGCATACTGTCCAGCCCCAAACACACACCCTACTAGAGGACAAGTGGCTTTAGCACCCAGAGCTTCTCCGGTGGTTTGAGACACCCCATTCTGGGAGCCGTTTCTGAGAGCGACACACAGCACGAGTGTGAGTGCTGTTCTGTTCAGCTGCCAGAGATGCTGATTCCTGTGGATGCCACTGAAAATCTCAGCATAAGTGGGTTGTTCTCCCCACTCACTATAGAGGAGCTCTGTATTCGCAGACTTTAACCTTGCAGCAAGAACTCTGCACTGGTCACAAAGTCTTCTAGTTCTCCAAGGCTTATATGCAAAGATCCACCCCACCCCCATAGTACCTTCTCCCATGACTATCATGGTACCAGGCCCAACACCAAAGCCACAGGGGCAGGGTCTAGAGGTGTCCCCTTCTGATGTACAGTCAACATCAGGCTGCTGGGCTTCCTGCAGCCAGCAAGTGCTCACTGGTGTCCAGCTTGGCCTCAACATCTTCTAGGAGCTTCATTTATTGCTGGCAACTCACTGTCTGAGGCTGCACAACAGGAGACCCAGCTCTGATGCCGATCAGCCCCCTTATTCCTGTTGAAAGCCTCTTGGGGGAACAACCCCAGGATCAAAGATTTAAGAAGGAAGAATAATAAAAGTGATGTTGGCCTCTTCCCATAAACGTCCCAAGAGAACTCAGTGGTGTTTCCTGATGCCCAGAAGCAGGGTTAGAGCATGTGGCCTCTCCATCCACTGCAGACTTGGAGGTCCTGGGCAGATGTCCAAGAGGCTGTTTCCAAAGAGAATGGTCCTAATGAGTGACTGATCCACTTAACTTCAGAACATTCCACCTCAGACCAAGGTGGTCCAGGTAGACCTGCCTCTATAGGGATGGAAGCTGTATCTGCAGGAGACTAAGTCAGACATCAGCTTGCACCCAATCAGCCCCAGAGGCCACTGTGGGTGCTTCCTGCCTTTGCTCCCCTTTAACCTCCGTCCCAGTGTTCCTGGTAAGATCTCACCAGCCCAGCAGCCGAGTCTTCTTCTTCTTATCATCTGACAAACCCTCTTCTTGCCCCTAAGGCTCAGAGCACACTGAAGCCTGGGAGGATCGGTTGGTGAAACTTACTTTTATTTTTTACTTTAAGTTCCGGGCTACATGTGCAGAACGTGCAGGTTTGTTACATAGGAATACATATGCCATGGTGGTTTGCTGCACCTACCAACCTGTCATCTAGGTTCTAAGCCCTGCATGCATTAGGTATTTGGATAATTAATTTTTTAATGACTATAACAAAAGCCAGTTTAAATCTTTTTTTCAAACTCATAATTTAATTCTATTCAAAGTGGTTTGCCGTATATAAGAAATACAATAACCTTAGAAGAAAACAATTTTGAAAAGTCATATTTCTTACTGCTCTAAGCTTCTACATTAAACTCTAGCCACCCTTTAGAGCTTGCTGGAGAAGTAAACAAGCATCCAATGCAAATTGGGTTAAACTTAGTTCCAGTTAAAGAAGAGAAATAGCTAAAGGGGACATTGAGTCATGAGTTCTTCTAAAAACAAAGAGGTAAACACCGAAAACTTGTAATTAGGAAATTATCTAGGGACTTTTTATGCATACAGGCAAAATGCGCTACTGATTAGATTACTTTTTTTCTACTGAGTTTTGCTATGTAGAAAAATTCAACCTGTTGAAGTGGATGAGTAGGAATGCCCCGAGCAACCACGTTTATACCAGCCCTGGCCAGCCTGAGGCACCAACAGACTGAAATGCAGATCTGCTATGAGCTCTCATTGAGCTTTTGCTATAAAATATTCATGGTGAATTACAAAGGATGGTTTGAATCACAATCTGTAGAAACACGTTGGAAAGGAGAAAGGCATCAAATTGCATCTTAAGCTTTTATCTTTTTTTACAAACCACTCTAAAGTAATTATACATTATTCAGGCCAATGTCAAACTCAAATTTTTTTTTTTTTTTTTTGAAACTGTTTTGGTTTTTATTTGTTTCTTTGTTCTTTCACTTAATAAATCACCTCCCACCATACCCCCCAAAAATATGTACCTGTTTTTGTTTTTTTTGTTTTGTTTTGTTTTGTTTTGTTTTTATTTTTTATTATACTTTAAGTTCTAGGGTACATGTGCATAACGTGCAGGTTACATATGTATACATGTGCCATGTTGGTGTGCTGCACCCATCAACTCGTCAGCACCCATCAATTCATCATTTATATCAGGTATAACTCCCCCATGCAATCCCTCCCCCCTTCCCCCTCCCCATGATAGGCCCCAGTGTGTGATGTTCCCCTTCCTGAGTCCAAGTGAGCTCATTGTTCAGTTCCCACCTATGAGTGAGAACATGCGGTGTTTGGTTTTCTCTTCTTGTGATAATTTGCTAAGAATGATGGTTTCCAGCTGCATCCATGTCTCTACAAAGGACGCAAACTCATCCTTTTTTATGGCTGCATAGTATTCCATGGTGTATATGTGCCACATTTTCTTAATCCAGTCTGTCACTGATGGACATTTGGGTTGATTCCAAGTCTTTGCTATTGTGAATAGTGCCGCAATAAACATACGTGTGCATGTGTCTTTGTAGTAGCATAATTTATAATCCTTTGGGTATATACCCAGTAGTGGGATGGCTGGGTCATATGGTACATCTAGTTCTAGATCCTTGAGGAATCGCCATACTGTTTTCCATAATGGTTGAACTAGTTTACAATCCCACCAACAGTGTAAAAGTGTTCCTATTTCTCCACATCCTCTCCAACACCTGTTGTTTCCTGATTTTTTAATGATTGCCATTCTAACTGGTGTGAGATGGTATCTCATTGTGGTTTTGATTTGCATTTCTCTGATGGCCAGTGATGATGAGCATTTTTTCATGTGTCTGTTGGCTGTATGAATGTCTTCTTTTGAGAAATGTCTGTTCATATCCTTTCCCCACTTTTGGATGGGGTTGTTTGTTTTTTTCTTGTATATTTG
>NC_045437.1:9284565-9386739 GCF_002776525.5 Piliocolobus tephrosceles
GTAGATTGCAAAAATTTTCTCCCATTCTGTAGGTTGCCTGTTCACTCTGATGGTAGTTTCTTTTGCTGTGCAGAAGCTCTTTAGTTTAATTAGATCCCATTTGTCAATTTTGGCTTTTGCTGCCGTTGCTTTTGGTGTTTTAGACATGAAGTCCTTGCCCATGCCTATGTCCTGAATGGTACTACCTAGATTTTCTTCTAGGGTTTTTATGGTATTAGGTCTAACATTTAAGTCTCTAATCCATCTTGAATTAATCTTCGTATAAGGAGTAAGGAAAGGATCCAGTTTCAGCCTCCTACTTATGGCTAGCCAATTTTCCCAGCACCATTTATTAAATAGGGAATCCTTTCCCCATTTCTTGTTTTTGTCAGGTTTGTCAAAGATCAGATGGTTGTAGATGTGAGGCATTATTTCTGAAGGCTCCGTTCTGTTCCATTGGTCTATATCTCTGTTTTGGTACCAGTACCATGCTGTTTTGGTTACTGTAGCCTTGTAGTATAGTTTGAAGTCAGGTAGCGTGACGCCTCCGGCTTTGTTCTTTTGACTTAGGATTGTCTTGGCAATGCGGGCTCTTTTTTGGTTCCATATGAACTTTAAAGCAGTTTTTTCCAATTCGGTGAAGAAACTCAATGGTAGCTTGATGGGGATGGCATTGAATCTATAAATAACCTTGGGCAGTATAGCCATTTTCATGATATTGATTCTGCCTATCCATGAGCATGGTATGTTCTTCCATTTGTTTGTGTCCTCTTTGATTTCACTGAGCAGTGGTTTGTAGTTCTCCTTGAAGAGGTCCTTTACATCCCTTGTAAGTTGGATTCCTAGGTATTTTATTCTCTTTGAAGCAATTGTGAATGGAAGTTCATTCCTGATTTGGCTCTCTGCTTGTCTGTTACTGGTGTATAAGAATGCTTGTGATTTTTGCCCATTAATTTTGTATCCTGAGACTTTGCTGAAGTTGCTTATCAGTTTAAGAAGATTTTGGGCTGAGACGATGGGGTTTTCTAAATATACAATCATGTCATCTGCAAACAGGGACAATTTGACTTCTTCTTTTCCTAACTGAATACCCTTGATTTCTTTCTCTTGCCTGATTGCCCTAGCCAGAACTTCCAACACTATGTTGAATAGGAGTGGTGAGAGAGGGCATCCCTGTCTTGTGCCAGTTTTCAAAGGGAACTTTTCCAGTTTTTGCCCATTCAGTATGATATTAGCTGTGGGTTTGTCATAAATAGCTCTTATTATTTTGAGGTACGTTCCATCAATACCGAATTTGTTGAGCGTTTTTAGCATGAAGGGCTGTTGAATTTTGTCAAAAGCCTTTTCTGCATCTATTGAGATAATCATGTGGTTCTTGTCTTTGGTTCTGTTGATATGCTGGATTACGTTGATTGATTTGCGAATGTTGAACCAGCCTTGCATCCCAGGGATGAAGCCCACTTGATCATGGTGGATAAGCTTTTTGATGTGCTGCTGAATCCGGTTTGCCAGGATTTTATTGAGGATTTTTGCATCGATGTTCATCAGGGAGATTGGTCTAAAATTCTCTTTTTTTGTTGTGTCTCTGCCAGGCTTTGGTATCAGGATGATGCTGGCCTCATAAAATGAGTTAGGGAGGATTCCCTCTTTTTCTATTGATTGGAATAGTTTCAGAAGGAATGGTACCAGCTCCTCCTTGTACCTCTGGTAGAATTCAGCTGTGAATCCATCTGGTCCTGGGCTTTTTTTGGTGGGCAGGCTATTAATTGTTGCCTCAATTTCAGAGGCTGCTATTGGTCTATTCAGGGATTCAACTTCTTCCTGGTTTAGTCTTGGAAGAGTGTACGTGTCCAGGAAATTATCCATTTCTTCTAGATTTTCTAGTTGATTTGCGTAGAGGTGTTTATAGTATTCTCTGATGGTAGTTTGTATTTCTGTGGGGTCGGTAGTGATATCCCCTTTATCATTTTTTATTGCATCTATTTGATTCCTCTCTCTTTTCTTCTTTATTAATCTTCAAACTCAAATTTTTAAAACTCAACATTTACAATAAAATGACCTGCTGATTTCTTACCCTGCTCACCATATGGTGATTTATATGGTGCAATGAGGGCCAGTGGATTAATCCCACTGCTGCCTCTTGGTGGTAATGTATTGTAATTGCAGGAACCATTTTACAAAAAACGGGCTTTGAAAGATGAAACATGAAGTTACAAATACTGTGACATTAAAAAATACAGACTTGATATCTGTGGTAGGAGAGATACGCCCAACCATCCATTCTTACCATTTGAGGGAACCTATTGTGAGCTGAGCGTTGAATTAGCGAACAAAATTACTACCTTGAAAATTCAGTTTCATCAATATAAAAATTCAGATTACTCAAGCCAAATGATCGAATGTCACTAGAAAAAGAAACACATAGTGCAATAAGGTGCTGTTAACTCAATATACGTAATTGTTTTAATCCAGAAACACAATAACATTCCTCAGACAGCTTGACATCAATGTGAACAGGACACCTACTTGATTTCTCTAAAATCGGTTTAAGGAACTGATTGACCCATCCTTCATTAATCACCCCTGGGTCTTTCTCCCTAACAATTTTGGTCATGCAAAATCTCCAGAAGCCTTTGTGCCAAGTGTCTAACCCAACTCTATTTTGTGTACCTCAAAATCCAATTCAAATTCAACTTTCCTCATACCATTTTTCTTTCCCACTCAGAAATAAAGTGATTTCTCCTTCTAGAGTTAGATTGGCAAAAATAAAAACTATGACCCTGTCTACAATAGTTACCTCCACCCCCTTATGTTTATATAATATTTCACCATTGACATCCTTTGCCCAACCTATCATGGTACTTTGCTGAGCTATGTGCTTGTTGGCTTACTGTGTGTTTCTGCCACTAGAATGGAAGTCTCATGATGGCAGGAGCCTTGACTGCTCTGATACTTTGTTTAGGAGCATACCAAGCTCCTGATGTACTGCCTTGCACGTAGATGCTCACTAAATATTTTCTGAATGAACTAACAGTCAGTGTTAGTGAAGGTATTATGGTCAAACTCTTAAACTTTCTGGTGAGAATGTAAAAATTATTCAGAGGATAGTTTGTGAATATGAATCAAATTTCATTATACAGATATAACAATTAAATATAAGAAATGTTTGTCAACAGAATAGAAATTATGTATATCATCCATAGTATGCTATACAGCCATCAGAAATGATGACGTCCAACTATATTTACAGACACACAAAAAGGTCCTTGACATATATTTAAAATTAAAAAGCAGAGTTTACAGTAGCATGCATGATGGTTAATTTTAATATGTTAACTTGACTGGGCTACAAGGTGCCCATATATTTGTTCAAACATGACTGTGGGTATTTCTGTAAGGATGTTTTTGGGTGTGATTAGCATTTAAATTGGTAGACTGAGTAAAAGAGATTGCCTTCCCTAATGTAGGTGGGTCTCAACCAATCATCCAAGAACTTGAACAAAAAGACTGGCCCTACCCCAAATAAAGAAGATTCTTCCCGACTGACTGCCTTTGAACTGGGACATTGACTTTTTTGTGTCTTTGAACTTGAACTGAAACACTGGCTCTTCCTTGAGCTTGGCAGCCTTCAGACTAAAATTACACTGTCAGCTCTACTCACTCTCAGGCCTTCAGACTTGAGCTGGAACTAAACCATCAGCTCTCTTGAATCTCTAGCTTGCCACCTCACTCTGGAATGAATGAGATACTGAAACTTGCCAAACTCTGTTATCATGTGAGCCCATTACTTACAATAAATATCTTTCTGTGTATACATATGCCTCCTATTGGTTCCATTTCTCTAGAGAACCCTGACTAGAACAGTGTGTATAGTAGGATCTCATTGTACTAAAATGTTAGAACCATGTATATCTAGTTTCTGTAGTGTGCCCAGTTTGTTCGTGCCTCCCTGTATTCATGCCTTTCTATGGTTTCTTTCACACTGACTCAAGACTTAGTCATGCAACTTCCTTTTCACCAGTGAGACAATAGCAAATGTGACTTAAGCAATGACTTGAAAAGTGCTTGCATATTGGAGTTGCCTTTCTGCTGCTCTTGAAACCTGTGACAGCCTCATGAACCAGACCAAGTAGCCTCCTGCAGCAAGAGAAGCCACTGAAGAAAGGATTTAGCTCTCCTACTCATGCTAGTCAAGGCCCATCACCAGCTAACTGCCTACAGAGGAGCAAGCTCAGCTGAGGTCACCTGAGACTGGCCTGGACCAGAACTGCCCAGCTGAACCCAGCCCAAATTGCAACCTTAAGAATTGCAGATTAAGCTGATTTTTTTTTAATCTTGCCCAAATTCCTATCTAAGGGGTTCGAGGAGTCATGCCCTACAAACTATAAATTCTCATCAGATGGATTTTATTTAACCCTATATATCGTGACTTACTTTCCAAATCCAATATGGCATATAACATTATGTGACAAAGAAGACAGTCAACATATGTTATCCCAAAACATGTTTCTTTGCCATATTTTGAAATGGTTCTGCAAAGCTGTCCTTTGTTGGGGAAAATGTGCATTTGTAAAGAATCTCTATTAACATAGCTAGATCTTTTTCTTCCAGGCCTCCCAATCCTGAAGAGATTAAGTAAAAGTTTAACACCTTTTATAGGAAACATTTGTCATCTATTCTCTCTAAGGGGAGCCACTATAACACTTCAAAAGAACCTAGGTCTCCACAATCTTTTATCTTAACCTGAAGGTTTTCTTTCTATTGATCCCAGGTCTTTAGACAAACTCAACCAATTGTCAATAAGAAAATGTTTAGATTTACCTATAGCCTGGAAGACCCTCCCACTTTGAGTTGTCCTGCCTTTCTGAACCAATATATTTCTTAAATGTATTTGATTGATGTCTCATGCCTCCCTAAATTGTGTAAAACCAAGCTGCACCGCAACCACCTTGGGCACGTGTTCTCAGGACCTCCGGAGGGCTGTGTCACAGGTCATGATCACTCACATTTGGCTCAGAATAAATCTTTTCAAATATTTTACAGTCTTTTTGTCAACAGAATCATGAATTAAATAAATGGTTAGCATTACAAGCTACTACGTTTTGAGGTGGTTTATAATGAAGCAAAGACTTACTGATATGTTACTATAGAACAACAACAACGAAAAAGCCTGGAAGGCTATATCCTAAATTGTTAATAGTGGTTACCTCTGTGTAGAAATTACAGATGACTTCTGGTTCATTCTTTTTAGCAACTCTGCATACTGTTTATAACAAGTGCATATTATGTCTGTAAGCATAAAAAACAACTAAAACCCATTTCATTTTGAAAAATAATTTTAAGTTGATCTCTCCCTTCTCAGATTTCCCACAATAATTACTGTTTGCATGACTAATTCACCAATTAACCAAGAAGTGTTTTGATATCAAGAACTGATATTTAAGGCTTTGTTATTTGACTATGGCAATAGAACATGCAGTGATACTTTTTAAAAATTCTGTGTATCATCCATCGTTATTAAGCCTATGACTGGCATACAGCATGGAGCCATCAATGATATTAGTTACTTTGATTTGAAATCACTGTTTTGTATTAACAAATAAGGCAGAGTAAAGAGTACAATATCTGCAAGAAGAGGAGAGGTCCTGGCAATGGCAGTGTCCAAAATAAACCTGCGGTACCTGAAAACTCAACACCAAAGGCTTTGGTGCCCATTTGCAACTGCCTATGCCCTGTGGTAAGAGTGGAGATTCCTGTGGCCATGAGCAGAGATTCTCTGCTCAATGTCCAATTTCAAGCTTAACTCAGATTGATTTAAATATGCACATACGTATCTACCAGAGAATTAAACAAATCATGGAAATTTAGAATATAAATTAAAATTTCTTATAGAGACCTAATCTGGAAAAAGAATAGCATTTGAAAATGAGTAAAGCAAATAATGTGGAAAAAATGGCTTAAGTAAAAAGGGTTCAGATGTGAAAGAAATCATCTTGAACGAACTTTCCAGAATTTAATTTTTAAACAATACGGCCAAGGAGTCAAAACTTATTCACCTCCATCCAAGTTGATGAAGAAATGTAAGAAAGCAGGTGTTATGTAGCTTTATTTTATTTTTCAAGAAGACTCCATGTAAAGCTTTAAGAGAGAGAACAAAATAGTAGATGACAAAAACGAGGCAAATACTAGATTAAGAAACTAAAGTGAGCCTCCCTTGCCTTCAACTTCGAGTTAGCAAGGACGGTCACTGGCTCCTTCAAGGAGTGCTGCCACGCATCATAAAGCTAAGTGGCTCTGACAAGGATCTGAACATCGGGGCTCTAAAATCTGCTGACAACACTAAAATGGGAGGTTGGAAAGAAGAATGAGGAGCTGTGTGACCAGGTTTAAAGGAATTTGAATCATTTAGGTAATTGGGCCAGCAGATGGCAAATGCAGTGTATTCTGGAAGACTGTGAAATAATTAGTCTGAAAGACAGAAGCTAATCTAGTAATAATGATCTTCCATTTATGTAGCATTAATTTTTACAAAGCACCTTTCGCCAAGTGGTTCCCATAGTGCCTTCTGTAATGAGCACGCACGGTATGTAAATGTGTTCACAGTGATAGAAGAGGCACTCTTGGTGGAACAGTGTCATCCGCACGACTGTCGCCCAGAAGAGAAGGCAATGCCCAAAGGAGAGGTGGGAAACCCCCGGGATGATTCGCCAAACAGAAATATCTTTTGGACACTAAGGTTAGAGAACTAAACTGGCAGGATGGTTTGCTTGAATTTGAATGACAACTCATGAAGGATCAGAATGCTAGTTCCTTGGGGTGAGGTTAAAAATACATGTGTATCAGGATTTAGAGGTTTGTTTCTAAATAAAGGCTGAAAGAATTTAGCTTTATCTTTCTAAAATGATAAAAGCACCAAACATTTAAAAAACAACAACAACAACAACTTTCAGTTAGCCAAATGAAACTTTTCAATTTTGTAAATAATTTCCAAAGTTAAATAGGAAACATGCCAAGTAGTTCAAGGGAGAGTGGAGAGCACATTGTTTCACAGGCTGCATTTGCTTCCCTCCTTCAGAAGCAAACCTCTTCTCTCCCAATGCCCCCTCTACTCCCCTTCTTCTAAAACTTAGTCAAAGCAGAGTCTGTAGGATCAATATGGCCAGGGGCTACCATATTGATCAGAGCAGCTCTAGAGAGTGAATCAGGCTGTGGTGCCCTAGAAAGAAATATCAGAAGGTCTGTTTCCAATGTCCTGTGTGACCCGAAGCTCTTCCTTCTCTAAATCATTATTAGCCATAAACGTTCACTGCTGATGATCATTTCTTGAGCAGAAAAACACTTCTTTACTGCACTTGGCTCTTTTCAACTCATGCTAACAGACACCCACATTTCCCCATGTCCCTTTCTCCCTGTCATAAACCACGCCTTTCCTCTACCTGTGCAGAACAGCCCATGCTTCCTCCTCTGCCCTGTCCCCTCCCACTCTCTCTCACATTCTGAACGGGCGACACCACCTCTGGGTGCACCCGACACCTCCTTCTCACTACTGAGCACCCATGGACTGAAACATGGTGGCACATTACTGCAAATCACAGGCAACTTACCACCACCATTCAACAGCTGCAAGCAAGCCATTCCAAGCAGAGGAATTCTCATAGCCCCGGTGCTTCAATAACACATTAGTGCTTTTTGAGTTTCTTGTCTGTCTTACAGTTGCTGTTATTTTTGTGTTAGCAAACATAGCTACATAAACTGTTATGAAAAGTATGCCCTTTAAGACCTGCCTAATTTTATCTAATTCCAGGATCCTAAGAAGTTTTCTGGGTGTGAATTTTGTTCCATTTTGTTCCAGGCAAGTCTAAGAATGTGTTGCCCAAAGAGTGCTCCACCAGGAGAAATCTAAAGCTGGTAAGATGAGCCTGAGGATCTGGCAAAAATCAGCATCCATGGTCTTGGGGATTGCAAATATTCTGCTTGCAGTCTCTTCATAGATTCTTTTGCAGATGGCAATTTCATATGGCTTTACACTGTAACAAGAAGGTAATAAATGGGGTTCTTATACTTCTCCTCTTCACTGATGCCAGGAGAACATAGCCTCTGGTTCTCACCAGCAGGACCTTCTCACTGTTCTTGGCACAAGAAGATGCCAGCAAGTAAAAGTTGCTAAGCGTTGCTTTTAGATCAAAAATAAGATGCACATGGTAGGTTTCACAGCGTGACTTGAGCAAAGTGCCAGGTGCTGTTTTCTTTTAAATATTGTCACTAGAGGGATGGGAGAGGGGAGAAAAAGTGTCAGACTAATCTGCAAATCCAAATGCTTTTTAATGGGAATGTGGACCGTGGCTTTCCTCTGCTGGTTTCACGAAACCTCTGCACACTCAGGAGAAGAATGTATGTTAGCTGGTAAGAGTGCTGCTGGCAGTCTCCATGGAGCGGGGACGGAAGAGTGCAGATTCTTTTTAAAACATTATTTAAGGTTCTTCTCAGCCATCCGCACCGCACATTGATCTTCTGTCACAGTTCTATGTCTGGAGGGCTGGTACTCTCCATTGATCCACACAGAGCATTTTTAGTGCATCAAAGAGATACAGAAGGTGGGACTCAGAGGGAAAATCAAGAACCACACTTTTGGTGCTAGACACAGCTCAGCAGTATAAAAGTCACATAAAATATTAAGCTGAACTTGAGATTTTTTTTTTAAATGTTGTGAAATCTGTTGACATATGAGACTCAATGGGACACAAAACACGGAAAGGATTAATACCCTCTTCTAATGGAAAAATCTCCCCTGACGGAATAGAAGCAAGCCCTAGGACCTGACAAACTGAATCCCACATTTATCTTTCTGCAAAGGACCTTAGGTTGTAAATCACAAGTGTCTAGGCTGGAAAGTTCAATCAGTCAAGATGTGGTGGTAATGGGTCAAGGTCAGGCATCAATCCAAAGACAGACTGGTTAGTTTTACTCCACAGTCAAGAGTTACACCACATCCCGATGATAAAATCTAAGCTCTTCTCAGGAGCAAGGGGGTGGCTGGCTTGACGGAGCCTGTCACAGCAAGGGACAAAACTACTATAAAGATAGAACTTCCCACCCAAGCCCGAGTGCCAGCCACCCATGGAAGTTCTACCTGTGCCACAAGGTCAGGCTCAGGGTCCCTGTCTCAGTCAGCGTAGGTTGCCATAACAGAATACCACAGACTGAGTGGCTTAAACAACAGAAATGTATTTTCCCATAATTCCGGAGGCTGAATGTCCCAGATCAGGATGCTGGCAGGGTTGGGTTCTGGTAAAGGCCCTCTTCCTGGCTTGCCTTTCCTCCTCAGTGCAAATGCATGGAGAGAGGAAGAAAGAGATGAGTCTTCCTCTTTTTTTTTTTTTTTTTTTTTTTTTGAGACAGAGGCTCGCTTTGCCTCCAAGCTGGAGTGCTGTGGCGTGATCTCAGCTCACTGCAACCTCTGACTTCCTGGTTCAAGGGATTCTCCTGACTCAGCCCCCTGAGTAGCTGGGATTACAGGCACGTGCCACCACACCCGGCTAATTTTTGTATTTTTAGTAGAGACGGAGTTTCATTATGTTGGCCAGGATGGTCTCGATCTCCTGACCTCGTGATCTGCCTGTCTTAGCCTCCAAAAGTGCTGGGATTACAAGCGTGAGCCACCACGCCTGACCGATTCTTCCTCTTCTTATAAGCCTACCGATCCTAGTGGACTAGTTCCCACTCTTATGGATTTGTTTAACCTTAATCGCCTCCAGAAAGTCCAGTCTCCAAATATAGTCACACTAGGGGTTAGGTCTTCAATATATGAATCTAGGAAAACACAGTTCAGTCCATCACACTCGCCTTCCATATACAGCCTTCTTTCACCTCCCTAATCAGACATAATCTTCCCTGGGAAAAAAAAAAAAAGACGAAAGAGGATGTTTTTGCTTTGAGGGAGACATTTTAGACACTTTTACCTAAATCTTTTTCTAAACACTGTAAGTTGAACATGTAAATCAATAATGAAAAGATAACCTGCTCATATCCAAGTGGACAAGTAACTCATGAAGGCTATGGAACAAAAAGCAAGGTCAAAAGAAGACAATTCTTAGGAATTTGCAGATTTAAGCTTCCAAAATGGTGAATTGCACAATCTCTGGTACTTAATAGATTCTCAATGTCTAGTGAATGAACAAATGAATACACAAATGATGGATATTTTCCGATAATGAGAAGAAACTAATATAAATTAAAATCAAAGCTAGAAATGGCCTCATGAATGCTTATTCAAGGCTAAAGTGGACTAAAATGACTACTCCTTTAAAATCAGGATTTCAAATTATAAAACTATAACATTTCAAACACAGATAATTACAATTCTTATCAAATGCATGGGTTCTTATAAAATAAGTCAGTTTAATATATACCCAATTTAATTAAAATGTATAAGTGGTTGTGGACTAAACCAAGTGTATCTTAATTAAATCAGAACATGGTTCACAGATGTTAAGGTCAACCCCAATTTTAATAAAGAAGATGCAAATATAATCATTAGGGACTTGGCTGAGTAATTGTGGTCAGGTGGAAAGTAAGATGAATGGAAGGCCAGAAAGACCCCTTCTACTCAAGGCTAAAAAGTAAAATGACCCACGGAGTGCACCTGCAGAAAGATGGGGTCTCCTGCTCAGTGAGCCACTGAAATGGAGGTAGGAAATTCAGGTATGAAAAACCAAGTCAACAATCAATTAATAAACTCACATTGGATAAGGAAGGAGAGGCACTTTCTCTGACAGTTCACACATCGCAGAAGGTTGCAGTGAGTTCTGCTATCATCAAAACAATCAGAAATGAAAACGGAACATTCTTAAAGCCAACGCTAAAGCCTGAAGGACTGCATGAATAAGGCTGACAGATAAAATACAAAGTTTTCAGTTAAATTAGAGTTTCAGATAAACGACAATTTTTTTTTTTTTTTTTTTTTTTTTGCTAAAAGTATGTCCTATGCAACATGCATCCTGTATTGTCTTTTTTAAATTTGGCACCTACACGTGAACTTAGACCTGTAACAAAAGGCTTATCAAGCTTTCTGTAATTCCAATATAAACCACAACATTTGTTGAAGAATTATCATTAAGGGCTGACCGAAGTCTTAAAATAGAAAGTGCATACCTGAATTACACTGTAGGCTCATTGCCAGCCCTTGGAAGGGATGCGGAGAGACGATCTAAATTTTAACATTCGGGTCATTCCTATCCGCCTGCCTGGGAGTCCTTCTTCTGAATGTATCTCCCCCAGAGCACAGCAGACTCTGAGGAATGTGTCAGTCACAGGGAGCTATGCTGGTCAGAAAATCAATCCAGAAATGGTGATTTCAGGTCTATTCTGTAAACAGAACTGTGCTGCTAATCAAAGCCCAATGGCACCTCTGCACCCCTGGAGACTCTGTGGGCAGATGAAGAAACGGAGGCCCTAGACAGCGAAATGGCTTTTCCAAGGTTTAGCCGGGTCTCCCTGGCAGAGCTAAGACTAGCACCCTGCTATTGTAAATCACCTTTCCATGAGTCTTTCAGTATAGAATAAAGTTTATAAGTGCTATTGAAGCTCAGGAAAAAAAAAAATATATATATATATATATATACACACACACACACACACACACACACACACATACATACATACACACATCTATTATATATATACAGATATATATAAATATATATATATACACAAATTTCTTGCTCTTTGGATGTTCAGGAAAAAATTCAGATAGGTGAAGATATCACTCATTTAACAATGTTTATTCACTGTCAACTTCATCCTCAGCACTGTTGTAGATGCTGGGACCACAGACACAATGTTGCCCTATAAGAAGATTTAGCAGATGCTCACCATAGCCTTCCCCACCTCCCGCCAGGCACAACCAGACTACATTTCCCAGCCTGCCTTGCAGCTATGTGGACATGTGACTGAGCACTAGCCAAGGGAATGAGGGTGGGAGTGATGTCAGATATTCCCAGGCTAGGTCTATTGGAAAACTTCTGCATTAGTCGGAGTTCCTCAGAGAAACAGAATCAATGAGAGAGATGGAGATGGAGATAGAGAAACATGAAGAGATCTAGAGATAGAGATTGGGAGAGGTAAAAAGATCTATTATAAGGTATTATCTCACATGATTATGAAGGCAGGGGAGTCTTACCATTTGCACTGGCAAGCTGGACACCCAGAAAGCCAGTGCTATAGTCTGAAGGCTGGAGAGCCAGAGAGCTGAGAGTGTAGATTCCAGTCTAAGCCTAAAGTCCTGAGAACAAGAAGCATGAGAGAAAAAGAAAGTTGATGTCCCAGCTCAGACAGTTGGTTAGAATGGGAATTCAACCTTCCTCAGGCTTTGTGTTCTGTTCAGGCCCTCAGTGAATTGAATGATGTCCACCCACATGGGTGAGAGCAAACTACTTTACTCAGTCTATGGATTCAAATGCTCATCTCTTCCAGATATCCCCTCCCAGACACAGCTCCCAGACACACCAGAAATCATGTTCAACCAGCTACACGGACACCCCACGGTCCGGTCAAGCAAACACCTATAATTAACCATCATAGCCTCCATGTGAAAGGAGACAGAAGATCCAGCAGAAAAGTCCCAGGCCCCAGAGGAAGGAGGACTCACAAAACATGTCCCTGAATCACTACCTGGAAGGCCGGGCACCAGACACTCACATAGAGCTGTCACAAGAAGAGAGAAGTAATCCCCTATTGTGTGAAGTGGCTGAGGTGCAGGAGTCATTTGTTCCAGCAGAGAGACAACTATGATACTCTGCCCTGGTGGAACTCAGAGAAAAGACAGGTTCTGGGCAAATACACAAATAAAAACAGATATGATAGTAACTTGTTGTGAGTGTTTTGTAGAAACAACATGAGCACAATGATAAAGAAAAGCTCAGATGCAGGAGGCTGCTCTGATAGGTTTGGGCATCGCTGGTAATAAGCCAATTATAATAAGAACGGTGAGAGTAATAGCAGATGCTACTACAGTGTCCCCTTTGTGGAAGGCCCTGGGATAAATATTTCATGCACTGTAACTCATTTACTCTCACAACAACCTATGAGGTAAGAATTATTATCATCTCCATTTTACAGATAAAAGTGAGGATCCTTGAAGCCACCTATATTATTTCGTTCTCATGCTGCTATGAAGAAATACCTGAGACTGGGTAATTTATAAAGGAAAGAGGTTTAAAAAAAAAAAAAAAAGGAAAGAGGTTTAATTGATTCACAGTTCGGCAGGGCTGGGGAGGCCTCAAGAAACTTACAATCATGACAGAAGGTGAAGTAAACATCTCCTTCTTCACATGGCAGCATGAAGGAGAAGTGCCAAGCAAAGAGGGAAAAGCCCCTGATAAAAATCACCGGGTCTTGTGAGAACTTATTATTATGAGAACAGCATGGAGGGAACTGCCCCCATGATTAAATTACCTCCCACCAGGTCCCTCCCATGACATGTGGGGATTATGGGAACTACAATTCAAGATGACATTTGCATGGGGACACACTCAAGCCATATCACCAGCATATTTCCTGATTGGTCAAAGTCTGTACTATACCAACTGTTAAGTCTTTATTATTATTTTTATTATTATTATACTTTAAGTTCTGGAATACATGTGCAGAACACGCAGGTTTGTGACATAGGTATATATGTGCCATGGTGGTTTGTTGCACCCATCAACCCGTCACCTACATTAGGTATTTCTCTTAATGCTATCCCTCCCCTAGCCACCCACACCCCGACAGGCCCCAGTGTGTGATGTTCCCCTCTATGTGTTCTCATTGTTCAACTCCCACTTATAAGTGAGAACATGCAGTGTTTGGTTTTCCGTTCCTGTATTAGTTTGCTGAGAATAATGGTTTCCAGCTTCATCCATGTTCCTGCAAAGGACATGAACTCATCCTTTTTTATGGCTGCATAGTATTCCATGGTATATATGTGCCACATTTTCTTTATCCATTCTATAACTGATGGGCATTTGGGTTGGTTCGAAGTGTTTGCTCTTATGAATAGTGCTGCAATAAACATACGTGCACATGAGCCTTTAAAGTAGAATGATTTATAATCCTTTGGGTATATACCCCGAAATGGGATTGCTGGGTCAAATGATATTTCCGGTTCTAGATCCTTGAGGAATCACCACACTGCCTTACACAATGGTTGAACTAATTTACACTCCCACCAACGGTGTAAAAGCGTTTCTATTTCTCCACATCCTCTCCAGCATCAGTTGTTTCCTGACTTTTTAATAATTGCCATTCTAACTGCTATGAGATGGTATCTCGTTGTGGTTTTGATTTGCATTTCTCTAATGACAAGTGATGTTGAGCTTTTTTCATATGTTTGTTGGCTGCATAAATGTCTTCTCTTGAGAAATATCTGTTCATATAGCCCACTTTCTGATGGGGTTGTTTTTTTTCTTGTAAATCTGTTTAAGTTCCTTGTAGATTCTGGATATTAGCCCTTTGTCAAATGGACAGATGGCAAAAACTTTATCCCACTATGTAGGTTGCCTGTTCACTCTTATGATAGTTTCTTTTGCTGTGCAAAAGCTCTTTAGTTTAATTAGATACCATTTGTTAATTTTGGATTTTGTTGCCATTGCTTTTGGTGTTACAGTCATGAAGTCTTTGCCCATGCCTATGTCCTGAATGGTATTGACTAGGTTTTCTTCTAGGGTTTTTCTATGGTTTTAGGTCTTATGTTTAAGTCTTTAGTGCATCTTGAGTTAATTTTTGTAAAAGGTGTAAGGAAGGGGTCCAGTTTAAGTTTCCTGTATATGGCTAGCCAATTTTCCCACTACAATTTATTAAATAGGGAATCCTTTCCCCATTGCTTTTATCAGGTTTGTCAAAGATCAGATGGTTGTAGATGTGTGGCATTATTTCTGAGGCCTCTGTTCTGTTCCATCGGTCTATGTATCTGTTTTGGTACCAGTAGAATGCTGTTTTGGTTACTGTAGCCTTGTATAGTTTGAAGTCAGGTAGCATGATGCCTCCAGCTTTGTTCTTTTTGCTTAGAACTGTATTGGCTATATGGGCTCTTTTGGTTCCATATAAAATTTAAAGTAGTTTTTACCTAATTCTGTAAAGAAAGTCAATAGTAGCTTCATGGGGATAGTATTGAATCTATATATTACTTCGGGCAGTATGGCCATTTTCATGACACTGATTCTTCCTATCCATGAGCATGGAATGTTTTTCCATTTTTTTCTCTTTCTTTTTTTCCCCCCCTCTCTTATTTCATTGAGCAGTGGTTTATAGTTCTCCTTGAAGAGGACCTTCACATCCCTTGTAAGTTGGATTCCTAGGTGTTTTGTTCTCCTTGTAGCAATTGTGAATGGGAGTTCACTCATGATTTGGCTTTCTGTTTATTATTGGTGTATATGAATGCTTGTGATTTTTGTACATTGATTTTGTATCCTGAGACTTTGCTGAAGTTGCTTATCAGCTTAAGGAGATTTTGGGCTGAGACAACGGGGTTTTCTAAATATACAATAATGTCATCTGCAAACAGATACAATTTGACTTCCTCTCTTCTTATTTGAATATCATTTATTTCTTTCTCTTGCCTGATTGCCCTAGCCAGAACTTCCAATATATGTTGAATAGGAGGGATGAGAGAGTGCATTCTCATCTTGTGCCGGTTTTCAAAGGGAATGCTTCCAGCTTTTGTCCATTTAGTATGATATTGACTGTGGGTTTGTCCTAAATAGCTCTTATTATTTTGAGATACGTTCCATCAGTATCTAGTTTATTGAGAGTTTTTAGCATGAAGTGATGTTGAATTTTATCAAAGGCCTTTTCTGCATCTATTGAGATAATCGTGTGTTTTTTGTCATTGGTTCTGTTTATGTGATGGATTACCTTTATTGATTTATGGAAGTGGAACCAGCCTTGTATTCCAGGGATGAAGCTGACTTTACTGTGGTGGATAAGCTTTTTGATGTGCTGCTGGATTCCGTTTGCCAGTATTTTACTGAGGATTTTCGCATCAATGTTCATCAGGGATATTGACCTGAAATTTTCTTTCGTTGTTGTGTCTCTGCCAGGTTTTGGTATCAGGATGAAAATTAGTTAGAGAGGATTCCATTTTTTTCTATTATTTGGAATAGTTTCAGAAGGAATGGTACCAGCTCCTCTTCATACCTCTGGTAGAATTCAGCTGTGAATCCATCTGGTCCTGGGCTTTTATTGGTTTGTAGGCTATTAATTTAATGCCTGAATTTCAGAACTTGTTATTGATCTATTCAGGGATTCAACATCTTCCTCGTTTAGTCTTAGGAGGGTGTATGTGTCCAGATATTTATCCATTTCTTTGAGATTTTCTAGCTCATTTGCACAGAGGTGCTTATGGTATTCTCTGATAGTTCATATTTCTGTGGGATCACTGGTGATATCTCCTTTATCATTTGGTATTGTACCTATTTGATTCTTCTCTCTTTTCTTCTTAGGGGCAGCTGTTGGTGCAGCTTCAGCAGACTTAAACTTCCCTGCCTGCCGGCTCTGATGAGAGCAGCAGATCTCCCAGCACAACACTCAAGCTCTGCTGACAGACAGACTGCCTCTTCAAGTGGGTCCCTGACCCTCATGCCTCCTGACTGGGAGACACTTCCCAGCAGGAGTCAACAGACACTTCATATAGGAGAGCTCTAGCAGGCAACTGGCAGGTCCCTGTGTGAAGAAGCTTCCAGAGGAAGAAACCAGCAGCAATTTTTGTTGTTCTGCAGCCTCTGCTGGTGACCCAGGCAAACAGAGTCTGGAGTGGACCTCTAGCAAACTCCAGCAGACCTCCAGCAGAAGGGCCTGATTGTTAGAAGGAAAACTAACAAACAGAAAGGAATAGCATCGACATCGACCAAAGAAAAGTCCACACAAAAACCCATCCAAAGGTCACCAACATCAAAGAGCAAAGGTAGATAAATCATGAAGAGGAGGAAAAAACGGTGCAAAAAGGGTGAAAATTCCAAAAACAAGAATGCCTCTCCTCCAAAGAATCACAACTCCTCGCCAGCGAGGGAACAAAACTGGATGGAGAATGAGTTTGACGAACTGACAGAAGTAGACTTTAGAAGGTGGGTAATAAGAAACTACTCTGAACTAAAGCAGCATATTCTAACCCAATGCAAAGAAGCTTAGAACCTTGAAAAAAGGTTAGAGGAATTGCTAACTAGAATAACCAGTTTAGAGGAGAACATAAATGACCTGATGGAGCTGAAAAACACAGCACAAGAACTTCGTGAAGCATACACAAGTATTGATAGCCAAACCAGTCAAGTGGAAGAAAGGGTATCAGAGATTGAAGACCAACTTAATGAAATAAAGCATGAAGACAAGATTAGAGAAAAAATCAATGAAAAGGAACAAACAAAGCCTCCAAGAAACATGGGACTATGTGAAAAGACCAAACCTACGTTTGACTAGAGTAACTGAAAGTGACAGAGAGAATGGAACCAAGTTGGAAAACAGTCTTCAGGATATTATCCAGGGGAACTTCCCCAACCTACCAAGGCAGGCCAACATTCAAATTCAGGAAATACAGAGAAAACCACAAAGATACTGTTCAAGAAGAGCAACCCCAAGACACATAATTGTCAGATTCAACAAGGTTGAAATGAAGGAAAAAATGTTAAGGGCAGCCAGAGAGAAAGGTCGGGTTACCCATAAAGGGAAGCCCATCACACTAACAGCAGATCTCTCTGCAGAAACCGTACAAGCCAGAAGAGACTGGGGGCCAATATTCAACATTCTTAAACAAAAGAATTTTAAACCCAGAATTTCATATCCAGCCAAACTAAGATTCATAAGCAAAGGAGAAATAAGATCCTTTACAGACAAGCAAATGCTGAGAGATTTTTGTCACCACCAAGCCTGCCTTACAAGAGCTCCTGAAGGAAGCACTAAACATGGAAAGGAACAATCAGCACCAGCCACTGCAAAAACATGCCAAAATGTAAAGACCATCGACACTATGAAGAAACTGTATCAACTAACGGGTAAAATAGCCAGCTAGCATCATAATGACAGGATCAAATTCACACATAACAATATTAACTTCCATGTAAATGGGCTAAATGCCTAATTAAAAGATCCAGACTGGCAAATTGGATAAACAGTCAAGACCCATCAGTGTGCTATATTCAGTAGACCCATCTCACGTGGAAAGACACACACAGGCTCAAAATAAAGGGATGGAGGAATATTTACCAAGCAAATGGAAAGGAAAAAAAGCAGGGGTTGCAATGCTAGTCTCTGATAAAACAGACTTTAAACCAACAAACATCAAAAAAGACAAAGAGGGGCATTACATAATCATAAAGAAATCAATGCAACAAAAAGAATTAATTATCCTAAACATATATGGAGCCAATACAGCAGCACCCAGATTCATAGTGCAAATTCTTAGAAACTACGAAGAGGCTTAGACTCCCACACAGTAATAATAGGAGACTTTAACAACCCACTGTCAATAGTAGACAGATCATTGAGACAGAAAATTAACAAGGATATCAAGGAATTTAACTCAGTTCTGCACCAAGCGGACCTAATAGACATCTACAGAACTCTCCCCCCAAAATCAATAGAATATACATTCTTCTCAGCACCACATCACACTTATTCTAAAATTGACCACATAATTGGAAATAAGATACTCCTCAGCAAATGCAGAAGAATGGAAATCATAACAAACAGTCTCTCGGACCACAGTGCAATCAAATTAGAACTGAGGATTAAGAAACTCACTCAAAACTGCACTACATGAAAATTGAGCAACCTGCTCCTTGATGACTATTGGGTAAATAATGAAATTAAGGCAGATATAAGTAAGTTCTTTGAAACCAATGAGAATAAAGACACAATGTACCAGAATCTCTGGGACACAACTAGAGCAGTGCTTAGAGGGAAATTTTTAGCACTAAATGCCCCCAGGAGAAAGCAGGAAAAATCTAAAATCAACACCCTAACATCACAGATAAAAAATAATTAGAGAAGGAAAAGTAAACAAATTCAAAAGCTAGCTGAAGACAAGAAATAACTAAAATCAGAGCATAACTGAAGGAGAGAAAGACACAAAAAACCCTTCAAAAATCAATGAATCTAGGAGCTGTTTTTTTGAAAAGATAACAAAATAGACCACTATCCAGACAAAATATCCAAACCGTATCAGCCCCTAACTGTTAAGTCTTTTTAATGTTGCCCTTGGGTTGGGGGATGAGTGGTGGGGAGTATTTTAGGTAGAGCAGTGGTTCTCAATTGAGGGTGATTTTACCATGCAGGAGACATTTGGCAATATTTGGCAACATTTTTGGTTGCCACCACTTGGGATGAGTGCATGCTACTGACATCTGGTTGGTAGAAGCCAGGGATGCTGCCACAAATTCTATAATGCATAGGACAGTGTCCCCTACAACAAAGGATTATCTAGCCCCAAATATCAACAGTGTTAAAGTGGAGAAACCCTAGGGGAGAGTAAAAAGTATGTACAATGGGCCTCTATTAATCAATTTTGTGTTGCTATAAAGGAATACCTGAGACTAATTTATGAAGAAAAGAGGTTTACTGGGCTCTCGGTTCTGCAGACTGTACAAGCATGGCATCTGCATCTGCTTGGCTTCTGGTGAAACCTCAGGAAGCTTACAATCATAGCAGAGAATGAAGGTGGAACAGGCATGTCACATGGCAAGAAAGGGAGCAAGAAAGAGAGGTGGTGGTGCCAGGCCCTTTAAACAACCAGGTCTCACATGAACTAACAGAGCAAGAACACACCCATTACTATGAGGAGGTAACCAAGCTGTCCATGAATGATCTACCCCCATGACCAAAACACCTCCCACTAGGCCCGTCTCCAACACTGGAGGTGATATTTCAACATGAGATTTGGAGGGGACAAAATATCCAAACCATATCAGCTGCCCCTATAATGTCAAAGCCCTGGTGTGGCTAGCACTGGTGTACATCAGATGGAGCATACATCAGATGGAGTGGCACCAGATGATGTTAGCAAGGTAGGCAGGGGTTAGAGCACACAGAGGAACCCTTGTAAGATACAGTAGGAGTTGGGATTTCACTTCAGATATAGGGGGAAGCATAATGGACCATTGATGACTGCTATAGAAAACAGAATGGAGAAGGAGCCAAAAGATACAAAGCTGTTCTGTGGACCAGTGAGATATGAAAAGGGTAAGAACAAAATGTGATGGCAGAGGTAGAGCAAAGTGGATAGATTGTAACTTTAACTTGGAGCTGGAAATGGCAGAATGTGTTGATGGCTTGCATGGGATAGCGGGCTGGGGAAGAGGGAGGAGGAAAGGATGACGCTCCAGGCTCTGGCTTCAACAACTGGGTGAGTGGGGATGTCATTTACTGAGAGTGAAAAGAGGGAGAAAATTGGGAGGAGGCCATGACAATTCTGAAATGCCTGTGAGCAAGCACACAGATATGTCAAGTGGACAGCTGAATGTGCGGGTCTTGGGTTCACATAGAACATATGGGCTGAAGATTTATGTGGAAGGATGAGGATATACCAGCTCTCCCAGGGATAGAGAAAGAGGACCAAAGATGAGTCCTATGGCCCTCAAATATTTACAGTTAGGGAGAACAGGAGGAGCCAGCAATGGAAAAAAGCAAAGGCCAGATCTGAAGACAATGTGGACTGTGATTATCTGGAAGAGAGAATACTTCCAGAAGAAGAGAGTCATCATCTACCCCAGCCATAGTGAGAAGAGAAATAAAACACAATATGAAGGCCATTGGTGACCTTGAACAGCACAGTCTAAAACAAAGGTCAGAGTAAAAGTCAGATTACCAAGGCCTGAGATAGTAAGAAGAGACAATATGTGCACAGAATTCTTTTGAGAATTGAGAATTTTTTTGCTGTGAAATGGAGCAAAATGATAGGATAATTGCTGGAGCCAGAAAGGGTCAAGGAAGATTTAAGAGGATGAGAAAAACCACTGCCTGTTTGTAAGCTATGAAAAATGATATAGCAGAGAAAAACTGATGATGCAGGAGGAAGGGGGAGGAACAAGAAGCAGTTAAATCCTTGAAAAGACAGTAGGAGTGGTGGCTTCCAGAGAACACAGACCCTGAGAGGGAGAAAGGAGAAGTATCGTACTTCCAGTCCAGATGGGTTCCCAGGTTTGATGCTGCTAAATGAAGATGTGTCCATCTAACTCTTCCTATTTTCACAGCTAAATGACACTTAGCTGATGACCTGGTTGTGAGAAGGACAGAAAGGAATAGGAAGTTTGAGTGCTGGGAAGTTTGAGAAAAATTGAAGTATGAAATAGTTATCCCAAAGAATAGAGAGCAAATATTCTGGGAGTTGTGAAGGGAATAGGTTTGATGGGCAATGTTGGAAACTCATGAAAAGTTTGAGACCATGAGTTTGAAGTGAAGAGCCAGCCAACTTGCCTGAAGTCCTACAGCAACATTTTATGTCTCAGATGCAGATCTAGACAAAGCAAGCACTGTGGGTTCTCCAGTACACACCCAGACCCCTTCGGGATGTGGCACTCACTCTCCCACTGACCGGAGCACTGTCTGTGGGAGGCTCGTATCTGAGTCCCCACTATGGGAACTGCCCTTGACTGAAGGGAGATGTTCCCCCAGGTCATGGCTGGTCAGGGCAAGGAACAAAGGCCTTCTTACCTCCATGAAGAGACACTCAGGGCATGACAAGTTTCAGGCTGTATCCTTCAGTTTGAAGAGAGCTACACTTTCTCAAAGGAAGAAAAAAGGGGCAAGTCATCCATTTTATTAGACTAATTTTTAGAGCAGTTTTGTGTTCACTGAAAAATTGAACAGAAAGTGCAGAGAATTCCCATATATCCCTGCTACCCCTCCATACACAGCCTCCTCCACTATCAATGTCAGGCACCAAAGTGGTACTTTTGTTACAATAATAAACCTACACTTAACACATCATTATCACCCAAAGTCTATAGTTTACATTAGGATTCACTCTTGGTGTTGTACATTCTATGGGTTTTGTATAATGACATCTATCCACCATTAGAGTATCATATGCAGTAGTTTGTTACTGTAATACTCTCTTACTCCATTATGCAGTTTATTACTGCATATGATACTCTGTGATGTCCACCAATTTTCATGGGTTACTATATTCATTTGCTAGGTCACCCATAACAAATTACCACAGACCTTGTGGCTTAAAGCAGCAGAAGTTTATTCTCTCAGACAGAATCCAAATTCACAGAGGCCATCCAAAACCAAGGTGTTGGGAAGGTCATTGTCCCTCCCAAAGCTCTGGGGAAGAATCTGCCCTTTAGGTCTTCCAGTGTCTGGTGGCCACTGGTGTCCTCCGTATTCTTTGGCTTGAAGACACAATCTCTGCCTCCATCTTCTCACCACCTTCTCCTCTGTGGCTGCTTCTCCTTGGTGTGTCTCTTATAAGCATCCACCCAGATATACGGACCCACCAGATAGCCCAGATAAATCATGTCAAGGTTCTTACTTGCACCGGCAAAGACCCTTTCTTTAAATAAGTCACATTCACCAGGTTTCAAGGATTAAAGACATGGACATGACTTCTTAGAAGCCTCTGCCCAACCCACTACAGTTACTCAGAGGTGGGGCAGAGCTGGACAGAAATATCTCTGGCCTTCTCCACAACTGGTGAGACATGAGGATACTAGATGCTGGGCATGGGTGAGACCAGAGGCCATGTTGGGCTCCGTTAATAATGATGGGTGACATGGGGAAACCAGAGTGGATGATGAGAAATTACTTAATAGGTACAATGTACATTATTTGGGTGATGGATACCCTAAAAGCCCCGACTTCACCACTACGCAATCTATGCATGTAGCAAAGTTGTACTTGCACCCCATAGGTACGCCATACCCATTTTTAAAATAAATCATTTTTTAAAATAAAAATGTATTTTACAATAATGATGACGAAGCCAGTGAGGAGTGCGGTGGCAGTTCAGAGGGGCCTTACTTTGCTCAATACTTGAGAATTAAGATCAGCTCCCTCACGCTCAGCCCCTCAAGGCTGTTCTCAGTGACTTGTGTTAAACCTAATTGCCAGAGAATAAGTGAACCACAGCCAAACCCAGAGTAGACCCAGTTGTTTCAGTAATTTTGTGCCAGCACCAGCACTGCAAAGAGGAAGAGAAAAGGCTTCTTGCTTCCCTGTGATATTTATTATTATTATTATTATTATTATTATTATTATTATTATTATTATTATTATTGAGATGGAGTCTCATTCTGTCACCCAGGCTGAAGTGCAGTGGTACAATCTTGGCTCACTGCAACCTCCATCTCCCGGGTTTAAGCAATTCTCCTGCCTCAGTCTCCCGAGTAGCTGGGACTACAGGCACCTGCCACCACACCAAGCTAATTTTTTTTATTTTTAGTAGAAATGGGGTTTCACCATATTGGCCACGCTGGTCTTGAACTCCTGACCTCAAGTGATCCACCTGCCTCAGCCTCCCAAAGTGCTGAGATTATAGGCACGAGCCACTGCACCCAGCCTCCTGTGACATTTACACTGTCAGTGAGAAGGACCTCAGATCTGCTGTGAAAGGTTCGACTATTTTAATTTAAAGCTACATGTCATTGTTTGCTTTTTATTCACACATAATCAACATTCATGTTTTCAGGTATATGTGACAATTTAATACATTCAGATAATCTTTAAAGATCAAATCAATATCATTGGTATATCCATCACCTCAAATATTTGCCTTTTCCTTATGCTAGAAACGTTCCAATTATTCTCTGCTTGTTATTTTGAAATGTACAATAAATAAAGAAATAAACTTGTCTATGTTGATATCTACTCCCATTCTGGGGACAGACATGCTTAGGGTATACTTTCTTTCACTAATAAAATAGTGGATTAATTTTTCTGTGAAAATTCTTCTTTAAAGTTTACTGCTTCTGAAAGCATGGAATTGTATTTCTCTGGTGATCAGTGATGCTGAGATTTTTTTGTATGTTTGTTGGCCGCATGTGTATCTTCTTTTGAGAAGTGTCTCATGCCAGTCAGAATGGCAATTATTATAAAGTCAAGAAAGAACAGATGCTGGTGAGACTGCTGAGAAATAGGAACACTTTTACACTGTTGGTGGGAATATAAATTAGTTCAACCATTGTGGAACACAGTGTGGTGATTCCTCAAAGATTTAGAACCAGAAATACCATCTGACCCAGAAATCCCATTGCCGGGTATATACCCAAAGAAATATAAATCATTCTATTATAAAGTCACATGCACATGTATGTTTGCTGCAGTACTATTCACAATAACAAAGACATGGAATCAACCCAAATGCCCATCAATGATAGACTAGATAAAGAAAATGTGGCACATATACACCATGGAATACTGCACAGGCATAAAAAGGAATGAGATCACGTCCTTTGCAGGGACATGGATGAAGCTGGAAGTCATTTCCTCAGCAAACTAACGCAGGAACAGAAAACCAAACACTGCACATTCTCACTTATAAGTGGGAGCTGAACAATGAGAACACATGGACACAGGGAGAGGAACAGCACACACTGGGGCCCGTCAGGGGAGGGCAGGGTGAGAAGGGAGGGCATCAGGAATAATGCATGCCAGGCTTAATACTTAGGTGATGGGTTGATAGGTGCAGCGATCCACCATGCCACACGTTTACCTATGTAACAAACCTGCGCAAACTGTACACGTACCCCAGAACTTAATGTTTAATTTAGTTTAAAAGCATGGAAGTACAGTCGGCCACCACCACCCACCCACCCAATTTTCAATCAGATTCAACTCCAAATTACCTGGGTCTGTTGCTGGAATGTGGGGTGCATTATCCCAGAGAGCAGAGCCACAGATAGCTCTGGCTCCCCCAGCCAGCCCTCAAAGCCATCGTCTTAGAGTCTAATTGGAAATGTTTTTAGAAAAAGGAATTTTGCAATAAAAAAAAAAGTCATGAACACAGTTCCAGTAATCCTGACTAAAACATCAGAACAGTCACGTAGAAAACACAGAAGAAGAGTGTCTTGTTAGCACTCCCGAATAGTGACTGAGGAGAGCCTGGGTGAAGGAACCTGAGAGGGGAGAGAGGCCCACGGAATCCTGCAGTTGGTGCTCAGCTCTCCCGAGAGCCCACGGTGGATGGTGCTTGCTCACTTTATCACGTGTTTCATTTCGGGAAAGGGATGGCAAGCAGGACCCGTTGTCACCTAGTGTCTTGTTCTTGTTTGTTTTGTGATTTGGGTTTTGGTTCAGCGAGAGAATTATGAAAGGAGAGAGAGGAAATATCCTTGATGTGCCTGAGCAAAACTATAGAAGAAAGAGCAGGAGAGGGTAAGGGAGTTCAATGTGGGGCTGAAAGAGGTTGCAGCAGCTGGAAATCCCTGGGCTGCGGAGTAGGAGGAGGTGGGAGGGACACGCTGCAGAATACCAGGCCCCTCACTGGCACTGCAGGTCCCCTCGCCCCAGCCTCCCAACCCTGTGACCTGGGATGGGTGTCTACATCTGACAGTCGCTGAGAAGGCGGATCTGGCAACGTGGCCCTTGTATGTACTAATACATGGAGTGGGCACCTCTAGAAGTGGCTGTGATATGTGGGACGGGTCACGTGGCAGAGGTGAAGGTGCACTGAGAGGCAGCAGGGGAGGCTGGCTCCGCACATTCCTACCTGAGGACAAATGCAAGGGCTCTGGCTTCCCCAGAGTCAGCACCCTCCACGCTCCACCTTCTGCTTGGGGGAAGGGGTGCCTGTGACATCCTGGACCACTGAAAAGGGAGGCTAAGCACATAGAACAACTCAGATGGGAAAAAGCAAATCACAGGGCTTAGACGAACCTCATCCTACAGTACAATTAAATGACATCCAAGGATGAGCAGAAGGACAAGACGCAGCCCTTGGCACTGCCTTTATGTGGGGTCCACTCCGACACAGACAGGAGAGTCTGCAGGGGCTCTCCACTGAGCACTTCGCTCCCAGAGCTCTGGGCACAGCTCACTGGACTGGACTGATTCCTGTCCTTGCCATCCATGGCTCCTCCCAACCTAGTCCTCTGCTCCTTGAACCACTGAGCCCTGTCTGTTCCCATTCCCTCCAATCCCCCTACCCTGCTTTGTACTGAAATCACTGAATCTTTATCCAGTGGGGTGACAAGGCATGTGGCTCTATTTTCCCCCAAATCCAATTTTCATAGCATAAATGTTATGAATCTACACACAGGAACTTCTTTAGCTTTTGATAGTCAAAGACAAGTTATTTTTGCTTTCAAAAAGCCCAACTCTTGCAAGTCAATAGCTTGGATCTCAAGACTATGGTCTCTTCATAAACTCCAAAAACCATCCAAGAAACTCATGATGAGACATGACTTCTCCATCATCTATGCTGTTCACTGTTCATGGCTATTATGGGGGAAGGAGGTGGCCATTACCACCTCCATGGAGACCTAAGATCAAGGGAAGGCAGGTGTAAGAAGCATCAAAGTGTGCGTGTTTGCAGGTGTATTACCCTGGCTAATAAATCTAAATGTTTTCCCAATAAAGCAGCTGGGTAACAACTGCAAAATATTTCATATGCTTCCAGAATGTGCAAGATGTGTGTAGGTGTGAACGTGCACATTTGCCTATAACACAGGGGTATCACCTTAGACTAGCAGGTGACTGGACCACAGGATTCTGACAGACTTACGGGCTTTTTAATTATCCAAATGTTCTGTCCTGAACTTTGTGTTGCAATAATTGTTAGAAATATATAATAAATATACATTTTAAAAGAGTGAACAACAGAAGTAAAATAAAATCATTAGGTGTTTTTGAATTGCATTTGCTGTGGCAGCCCAGGAAACTGATGCTGACTGACTGGCCAGCAGGTGTCCAGGGGGAAAGACAAGCTGGGCCATTGGCCCTCTGTCTTGTGTCATTTCCAAGGCTCAGGCCATGGCCTCACACAGAGAGCTCCCAGCACTCCTGCATCTTTCTGACTCTTTCTAAAGAGCTGATTCCTCTGAAAATTCCCCTTCCCAGAGCTTTTGTGCCCTCCTTTCTCCATGTTCCAGTTCTAGAGGATGAGAGGTTTCCAAAATCCAGACAGTTTGAGAATCCTGCAGTGCTGTCAGAGGCCCAAAACCTCATCCTGTATCCAGCTGTGAACAGAAGATTCTCGAACACCCAATATGCAGCAGGACCATTGCTGCATATTTCCTGAAACACGCGTATTTGAAGCCTTGCCCACTCTCCCAGAGGAGATGGCACTCCTTCCAGCCTAAGTTGAGTCTGCAGCTTGGATTCACCCTGCACTCCACCCAGTCTAAGAACCTCCTGGTAAGGTGGGCTGGACAGTGGCCCCTCGTGAGGTCCGTGTCCTAGTCCCTTGGCCCTGTGGATACGTTCTGTCAATAGGACACTGCGGACACGACTCAGCATCTTGAGATGGGGAGATTATCCTGGATTCTCCAGGTGAGTTCAATTTCATAGCACAGGTGTCCTTATAAGAAAGGGCTGAGGAAGCAGCACTATCACAGAACAGGAAAAGGCAACGTGACCTTGAAAGTGATGGAAATGATGCACCCAGCAGCCTTAAAAGTGGGAAAGATGAGGAACAGATCCTCGCTGGAGCTTCCAGAAGGAGCTGGCCCCACTGACACCTTGATTTTAGGAGAGTGAGACACTGTTCCGAGTTCTTTAAACTACTATGTTTGTGGCAATTTGTTATAGCAACCCCTCCCTTCCATACACCCCTATCCTGTTCTAACTGGATGATAGCTGGAGTTTTTCAGGAACCCTTGTGAGTTATAACCCAATGGCCACAGTGAACCTAGGCGAGGCCTGGGTCCTTCAAGCTGCATGCTCAGTATATGTGCTGCAGGCCCGGGGTCCATAGAGGACATTAAGTAGAGAGAAAGACCTTGATTTTTTATTTCACTTGCTTCCCAAGCAGGAATTTCAATGCTGAAATCCTATCTTCACCATAGAGAAGCTGAGTGTAAGCTCTGTGGACAGCAAAAATTAGCAGTCAGTGGCTACTCCCTACTCAGAGACAAGTTCAAAGTCAGCTGTGCAAAAAGAGGTCATGGATGGCTGAGGGTGTTGGGCTTGGATGTGGCCGGCTCCAGTTCTGGTCGTGGCTGTCCGCATGACCCATCCAGTATCATGCAAGGTAACCTTTAAATAGTTTGCATTTCCAGTTTTTCATCTGTGTGATCAGAAGTAATTATGCCTTCTCTCCACGGGTGCTGCAAAATCAGTTATGTCTCTGCTAATTTTCACACTGTTTGTAACTAGTCAGTGACTCAAGTACAGCCTGATAAGTGGGGGTTGCCGACACCCTGGAGCGAGGTGAGTGAGCAGGACCATTGCTGCATATTTCCTGAAACACGCGTATTTGAAGCTTGGCAATGCAGCCACAGACAGGAAAGTCAGACTGCTGGTTCATGTCATACTGCCCAGCACACTCTGCTTCAGTGTTTTCAAAATGTTTAGCTAAAAGCAAATTTCTTCAAGGTGAAGCATAGATAGAAGCCCAACATAAAAACTGATAAATGTGGCGTTATTCACATCAACATGAGGAACAGATCATGAGGGCGATCCAGGGTCCCTGTAAGCTGCCCCAAGCAACTTCGTGAAAAACCTAGAAGCTCCCAGGGGAGCTCAGCTTGGAAACCACTGTTCCAATCCATCCTCGTGGCTGTTAGAGTCAGCTGGTCCCAGGGACTATACAGTGTTTTAATGAAAGCTGGGCCTTTTCCCTTGAAAAAACAGAGGCCCAGAATTATTGTCTCATTGAGCAAATGTCAGACTAGACCAGAGCATGAATTGTGGAGCAGACAGGAGTGACGAGGGTCCTATAAATTGGGCCCCTGTTTGACGTCACCTGACCTCAGCCTCACGCTATTTATATCAAACCACATGGCCTCTTCCAGCTTCCCGCACTATTTCTTGCTTTCCTCTCCCGCGTTCCAGATTTGCCCCTTTGGAGTTAACCCCTTCAGGCCTCTCCTTGCTTCTCCTTTCATAACCAGCTTCATACAGTCATATGCCTAAAAAAATCTATTACTGCTAAAGGTAACTCCCTGTCAACGTTCCATACTTACAGGGCAATAGAAAATAAACACTACTATATCCCAAAGGCAACCTCATTCAGTGACCAAGAAAAGGCCAGAGAATTCAAGGAGAAAATCTAGAAAACAACACAATTTATAAAGTGTCTGTGTTGTACCCATGAGGAGCTTTTAATACATGCAGATTTAAGAGTGGGGCTTGAATCATTTCTGAGGTGCATTCTGACACCTGGCCACAGGTCCTGTTGCTGTCCCCACTCTGCTGGTTCTGGAGCCACCAAGCCCTCTGCTCGTTACATCCCCTCGTCTCCCCTCCACTGCCACCCAGTTCTAGTTGCATGAATAGTTTGAATTTGGTTCCTGTGTGGTAGCAGAGAGAGATTGCAGGTGTGGAAAAGAGACGTTCAAGGAGAACACTCCAGCTGAGGATGTTGGCCTGATGCAGCCAGAAGAATAGCAAAGGCTGAAATAAACAAAGACCAGCAACAGAGAGCAGGCACAGGCTGTTTACTCTTTACTTGTTACAGCAAGGGAGGCAGTCAGTATCACTGGTGTTTCGCAGAGACTGAAGGGAGGCAGAGGATCAGGGAAGCTTCACAGTGGCAAAGGGGGAGGCTGCAGGTGTGCCCTTGAGCGGAGGTTGCTGGCCTGGGGAAGCTGCAGGTGGGGTTCACTAGAAGCCAGGAATCCCATGGGATTGGTTAGGGGCGTGAGTCTGGCTTTCTCTAGCAGGTCCTATGTTGGAAGTAGGGGAAAAAATTAGAGTTGTCGGTGATGCATCAAGTCCTGGCCACTTGGGGCTGGTTGCTACAGGTGCTATTGTTTGGTTCATTTGGTGGCGAGAGGCAGCAATCTGACTTCCTGAGCTGGTTGCTATAGCTCAGCGGTCCCCAACCTTTCTGGCACCAGGACCCAGTTTTGAGAAAGACAATTTTTTCACAAGACCGGGGCGAGAGGTAGGCAATGGGGTGGGAGGGGATGGTTTCAGGATGAAACTGCTCCACTTCAGGTCATCAGGCATTAGGTTCTCACAAGGAGAGTACAACCTAGATCCCTTGCATGTGCAGTTTCCAATAGAGTTCACGCTCGTATGACACTCTAATACCACTGCGGATCTGACAGGAGGCGGAGCTCAGGCAGTAATGCTCACTCGCCCACCACTCACCTCCTGCTGTACATCCGAGGTCCTAACAGGCCACAGGCTGGTGCTGGTCTGCGGTCCAGGGGTTGGGGATCCCTGCTGTAGATAATGAGATGGTTTCCTGGGCAGGTGATGTGGTTTGGTTCTGTCCCCACCCAAATCTCATCTTGAATTCCCATGTGTTGTGGGAGGGACCGAGTGGGAGGTAACTGAATCATGGGGACAAGTCTTTCCCGTCCTGTTCTCGCGATAGTAAGTCTCACAAGATCTGATGTTTTTAAAAAGAAGAGGTTCCCTGCACAAGTTCTCTCTCTTTGCCTGCCACCATCCTCTTAAGAAGTGACTTGCCCCTCCTTGCCTTCCACCACGATTGTGAGGCCTCCCCAGCCATGTGGAGTTGTTAAGTCCAATTAAACTTCTTTCTTTTGTAAATTGCCCAGTCTCAAGTATGTTTTTATCAGCATGAATACAGACTAATACAGCAGGTCTCTATAGATTATGGGCTAGAGTTCTAGTTTCACATCTGGTGTGGCCTTATCCATTCATATATTCTGTCTCTCTGGCAGTGAACCAAGCAGCTTCAGCCTGCTCCAGCCACATCAGCCTGCAGTGGAACAGTGATGGCAGGTGGGGTTGGGGGAAGGGTAGTGGATTGAATGGTGGTCCCCCAAAAAGATACATTCATGTCCTAATCCTCGGAATCAGTGAATGTGACCTTATTTGGAAGAAGGGTCATTGTGAATGTAATTAAGTTAAGGATCTTCAGATGTGATTATCCTGGTTCACCCAGATGGTCCCTTAATCCAACAACAGTGTCCTTAAAGAAAACAGAAGAGAAGACCAAGAGAGGAAGAGAAGGCTACATGAAGACATAGTCAGAGATTGGAATAAGGCAGCTATGAGCCAAGGAATACCTGGAGCCACCAGAAGCTGGAGGAGGCAAGGAAAGATTCTCCCTAGACCCTTCAGTGGGCCTGATGCTGCTGATGCCTTGATCTTTGACTTCCAGCCTCCAGAACTGTGAGGGCAACAAACGTCTGCTATGATCTACCAAGTGTGTGCTATTTGTTATGCAGCCCTATCTTGCCCTGCCTAAGGGGGAAGACTAGGGAAAGAGGATATTTCCTAGACTTGGTTCAAATAACCAAGATATTTGGAAGAAAATTGAAATATTCAAACACTCAGATATTTTAGAGTGACTTTATGTTTTATACTGTGAAAACAGACATCCAGATTTATTTTTATTTTCTCCTAGATGTTTGGCCTTTTGGAGATCTAGAGATCCTTTGGTATGTGGTCAGCAGTCCTTTGAAGACGTATCTGTGGCTATTTACCTAAATGCACCCATCAGATAGTGTCATTCATATGTTGGTAATTAATAATAAATATAGAACTTGTTTACAGAACCAGGGTAATAGGCATCATGGGCAATACATATTACCTGAGAAACTGTAACCTATTTTAGCATACTTAGGATTTGTCCAGTTATACTCTTACTACACTCCCCCACACTCTGGAGTTTCTCTTTCCCCTCTCATCTCCTCTTTTATGCATAGATTCGAGTCACTTCTGAATTAACCATAATATTTTAGAAGCAAAAAAAGGTGTCTATAGCCAAATAAGTACTACATTGCTTTCTAAATTGAAACCCCAAATTGTTAAAACTCTGGACTTATTACCATTTTCCCAATGCAATATCCATGTCATATTAATCGTTTAGACCCTGATTGACTCTAATAGACTCAAATAATAACTTATTTGAAAATAAATTTCAAATAATAGAGTGTGGACATGTAATTAACATGCATAACAAATGCTCTTGGAAATTCATGCAGAATATTCCCAACTGCAGTACCAGCTATCATGGCAGTGTGCCCACAGGGGGTCCACAGCATCCCAAAACATGTGCCCAGTCACAAATGGGCAAATTCACATCCACGTGGGTAAACATGTTGGAGAATAAGTTGGTATATTCAAGTGCAACCGACGCATGGGTTCAACTTCTTTGACCCCAGCTTTGTTTCAAGATGTCAGTTTCTGCCGCTCAGCAGGAATTCCCCAGAAAAGAACCTGCCGATTGAGATCCACAAAGCAGGCCCCCTCTGCACTATTTTAGATCTTTCTTTTCTCATCTTTGTAGATAGAGAACAGCAGGAAGACTAAATGATTGGATTCAAATATGAAGGAATATTCTCTTTTAGCAAACCTAATTTCATCATGTTTCACAGAGAAGGACTGATGAAGTCAACACATTCACACAGAAAATCTCTATGTCTCAAATGCAAATGTCAACGTATGTCACAAACCTTTAAAATTTGCATTCCTTAGAACTACACTTCTAGAAATTGATCCTAGGGAAATACCAGAAAAGTGCAAAAGGACATATATCAACGGTATTAATCACAGTAGTGTTTATACAGAAGGAAGAAAAAAAAAATCTGGAAGCAATCTAAAGTGAGGCATAGGTCATCAAGGAAGGTTCTTGGATGCAGCAACCGTGGTGACCCGAGAGTCAACACAATCACATTGTAGTTGAGCTTATTCAAGCAAAGCTATCTTCAGTAGGGACTTTCTCCTCTAGAGAGCATATGCACTTTGATTTTACCTGTCCTCAAACTGACCTTTTGCTTATTATAATAGTAAAAAATACACCCCTGGGTGATTTAAGATGCTAATGAGACATGCAATGTACGAACAAGAATGTGCAGCTACTGCGCATGTGCACCCAGAGGACCACCCAGAACATGTTTATAGCAACACCTCTTCCCACCTACTTATGAACAATTGTGTGAGACTCCCCTAACGGGAGTCTCCCTAGAGCCAGTCTTTGCTGTCTCATCCTTACGAGCAGCCTGCCCTGATTCTCTTTCTTACAGTTACTGTCTATTCTGCGACTAACTTTCAAAACATTCTTTTTCTTTTGCAATAAATTACTCTATGCTGCATCTCCTTTGCTGTGCATCTCTTAAATTCTTTTAAACTAAGACAAGAACCAAGGTATCACAACAGTGCTCAACAAAGGAAATTAGTAGATAATTATGGGATAGCTCCATAGTGGAAAATGATTAGAGTCATTAAAATGAGGCTAAAAGAATATATTTATGGGTCTGGAAAATGTTTATTACTTAAGTAGAAGTTTGTTTTAGTTTCTTATGGCTGCTATAATAAATTACCACAAATTTAGTGGATTTAAGAAACAAATGTATTTTGCAGTTCTGGAGGTCAAAATTTAAATGGGTCTCTGTCAGCTAAAATCAAGATGTCAGCAGGATGGTATTCCTTCTGGAGGCTCTCAGGGAGAATGCGTTCTCCTTGCCTTCCCAGCTTCTGGAGGCTGCCTGCAGGCCTTGGCTCATGGTTGCTTTCTCCATCTTCAAGGCCAGGAGTACGGCATCTTCCACTCTGCCCTCTGCTTCCACTGGCACATCTGCTTCTTGACTCTGACCTTTCTGCCTGCCTCTTATAAGGCCCCTGTGATTACATGGGGGCCACATAGATAATCCAGGATACCCTCACTATCTCAAGCCCCTTAATCACATCTGCAAAGTTGCTTTAGTCATTTAAGATAACATAGTCACCAATTCCAGGGATTAGCATATGGACATCTTTGGAGGTCTATTATCCTGAGTGCCATAAAAGTTCAAATTGCAGAATAATAAACCTAGGCATGGTTCCATTTGTCTATGTTTTGACAAAAATTATATAAACATTAGCCAATAGACACTCCTATCACTCAGGAAATGCCAAGGTTTTGAAGACCTGCGCCAGGAAGTGAAGATGAAGACTGGATATATTCCTTGTTATACTACATTCAGCTTTTACAATTTGCAAACCAGAAGGAGACCTGCCCTACTTTTCTCAGCATTTTGCTCTTAGCAGCCCTTTCCTTCAGGAATGATTGCAAAATGCACAGATGTACCAAAAGGGAGAATGGGATAATGGAGGAGGAGAGACCTATTTGGCTAGTATTTACTCACATTATCTTCTGCTCATACATACATGTATGTGTGTGTGTGTGTGTGTGTGTATGTATGTGTGTGTATATATATATATGCCAAAAACCTTGAAGCTCATGAGACGTCTCCCTGGCACAGTGACTCCATGCTCATATTTTCACTTACTTTTCTATTCAACAAATAAGTAGTAAGTCCCTACAATAGAGTGAGCTCCAGGAAAAGCTCTGGAACACAGAAGGCACGAGGCTTGTCCCCCTGGGAGCTTACAATTTAGCAGGTGAGAGGGACACCAAACACCTAGGGAGACAGATAATTACTTTATCACAATGGTGCAGTGAGGGAAAAGTGCTGGGTGGTGTGAGCACAGGCTGGGAGAGTAGAACTTGACAACAGGCTCAGAAAAGGCAGTCCCAGGCAACTCCAGCCACTGTGAGGGCTGAAGCATGAGTAGGTGTCAGCAAAATAAAGTTGGGAAGGTGGAGGGGGAAGAAGAAGGTCGCAGCATTAGAAATATGCATGCGAGCTCTGGATTGAGAAGCCTCTCTTCAAGGAACCGAATAAGGGTTGGCATGGAGCACAGAGGATGAGAGAGGAGGAGGATGCAGCTGCACGGGTAACCTGGGGCCAAGAATCGCGGTCTCGTGGGTCAAAGTAAGGGTTTTAAGCTTATCTAAAAAGCAATGGTGAGCCATTTAGGGGTTTAAGCAGAGGGTCAACATGATGAAATGTATGTTTTAAAAACCTAACTCCACTGCAGTGCCAATAATAATCAGGAGGGAGCTAAGGAAATTTGGGGAAGAAACATCAATTGCTATTTCCACGATATGATTGTAGGTCTGACTCAGATGATGGTATGGAGGCAGAGAGAAATGGACAGGTATTTAGGAAGATGAACTCTGCTGCAGGGATGATGCCCAAGCGTCCAGCTTGAGCAACCTGATGCTGCTTTGAAGTAATAAGGAATGGTGAAGGATCTAATTAGAGGACAAAGGATGAAAAGCATCAGGGTACGGCATGAGTTTAGTTTCACTAATGTAATCCCAAATTTGTCTCTTGTCTTTATAAACTCTCAACATCTCCCAGAAAATCTGCTATTTTAGTACCAAACCACATTTCCGACTTCTTTCAGTATAAAAGTATTCCCAAGGTTCTTTTTTCTTTTTTAATCAGACCAAGAGCCTTTGGGTACAAAAATACAGCCACAAAATCTGTAAGATATCCCCTTAAGCTTAAGAAGTGATGTTAATTAACCACTCTCCTAAAGCTTATATCTAACGTAAATTTTAGCACAATGATTATAATAAACACAAGTAAGCTTGTTTTCTTTTAGGTAAAAAAACATTTGGAAACCTCAACCTGGAAATTTAATTCTATCCTGGCAAAGACCAGATTCCTCTGAGATAATTATTACCATTACTATCCCACTCTCTTTTCTGTACTCAACCTTGATTAAATAATGGGAAACACATGGATAAAATGAGGTCCCCACAAATGTCAACGACAGGATAACTTTTACCCCTAGTTCCTCTGCAACATGGCAGGTTACCCTACTACACAGTGATTAATTCAGAGATATGGAGTTAATCTATAACAAAGTTCCAACAGAAACATTTTAATACTGTTTATCGTAACCAGAAATGGATGGCACGTATTGAAATGGTTACTAACCAATTTTCATAATCAGAAAGAATTATGCTGTATTGGCCAAAATATTAGTCATGGGATTAGAATCCATCTTCCCTTGAATAGCCTAATCCTCTTTAAAATAGCTTAATCAGGTTAGCTTCACAGTAAATTTTAGTAAACCCATCACTCTTATAAAATAATTTCAGAAAAGGAAAGATCAAAGTGTTTTAAATCCTTGACGCTGATGAAACATTGGGCAAAATAAATGTCTTACAAAGCACTTAAATAATTGGTTTAAGCTAACTATCCTAATAGAGGCACATCTGCCATTACAAATGGATTTGTATTATAAAGTGGAAACCAGCACTAGCACTGTGGAAACAAGTTACCAGTGCTAGTTTTCTGAACAATGTGACAGTAACAAGAAAAGGCATATGGAAATGTAAATATCTCACCAAGCACCCTGCCTACCAGCTATTTTTAAATGAAAGCCCTTTTTGGCAATGCTATTTGAGTAAAGGATGACCAGATAGGGTGGCTGATTGCTTTGTGACCTCTGTTTAACACAGCACCCTCTCCTAGTCAACATCATGTTGGCAAGCAAAAACAGCCCGAGCTTTTCAAAGCATCTAGTTTGCTTTGGGGGAATTGTCACCTCAAGACTTCTAAGAATTTCTTATGCATGCTATATTACTTGGCCACAACCCTATCTTCCTATAGACTGCAAAAGTGCTTGAGAAACCAAGAATGGGATCACAAATGTCCTCCTGTAAGTTTCCACATAGATTAAACTCCTTATTGGATCTTTTCATGTCATCTTGGATTCTTATTTTATTCTAATTTATACACTGTCAATCCAGACTTATAACGTCAAAAAAATCACAACGATCACATCTATATATCTTTATTCAAGTTACTGATAAAAACATTGAAGGTTACAGATCCTAGAACAATGGCCTTTGATCAATTCCAAGTCCGCATAAAATGACCTCATCACCCAACTGGTTGTTCTTCCCAATAAGCGCCCTTGCATCGAACCCAAAATTTTCTAAAGGCTTATCTGAAACGGAACATACATGAAATCAACAATGTGGGTCTCATGAATGCGTGCCCTCAAACAGGTTCTAAGAGTCAAAACCTTCCACTGACTAACGAAGAAAATTTCCCCTGGTTCCACCCCACCTAAACATGGGTTCCCATTACTGTCTCTTCTTTGCCATCTGTCCACAAGTCAGCCACCTTGTTGAAAGTGAAAAAGCTACTGCCAACATAATTTCAATCAAAATGCTTTTATACTTTTGGAGAGTATTAGTGTGATGGTTAATTTTATGTGAAAACTTGACTAGGCCATGGTGCTACATATTGTTCAAGCATTATTCTGGATGTTTCTGGGGACATGGTTTTTCAATGAGATTTACACTTAAATTGAGACTTTGAGTAAAACAGAATGTTCTCCATAGTGTGGCTGTCTTATCCACATTATGGATGAGATTGCGTTTCATCCAATCAGTTGAAGGTCTGAATAGAACAAAAGACTGACTTCCCCTGAGTAAGAGGCATACATGCATATCCTATGGGCTCTGTTCATCTGGACAAGCCTCACTAATACAAGAATATATAATACTAAAAGTGCAAAAATTTGCTAATACATTGCACAAAAACAATCTTGTACCCATACTTCTTCAATTAGTCATTTTATCATAATAGCCTCTTTATTCTCTTTAAGTGGTTCACACCCAGAGTTCTTCAGACTTCTCCTTTCAGGATGCTTCCACCTTCTTGTTTGTCCTTGAAGTCTTGGGTAAAGGAAATATAAATATTTCACCACTGCAACTCCTGTTTTCTACTCTTCAGAAGATATCTCCTGAATCATGGGTCAAAATGCAGCCACTCTTTGGTATAGAAGTCATAGAATATTAATAACTCATAGTGGATTTATCAGTCATGCTTATTAATAAAAACAGTACATTCAGGACACAAGAGCCCCTTCAAGACAAATGAGAAAGGGAAGCCTAGCTGAGAGTGACAGGAATTGGAGTGGCTAAGGGCAAGAGGACGCTGTGCACAAACACTTCTGTGGAACATGAAGAAAGGCCTCACCAGTTCTAGGCACTGCCAGAGACATCCATTTTTTTGTGGCTATAACAATGATATTTTCCATGACAAATGATTTCTCAGGAGAGGTCTTGGTCTAATGAGATGCTACCATAAAGTAATAAAACCACAAAAGACTGTAGAAAAACAGAATGATAGATAAGCTATGGAACACTGCCAAGTTGTCTTTGCATTTCAATTACTTGCGGCAATAAGAGACAGACATAATATGGGTAATAAAAAGCCAACCATAATCCAAAAACTTAATTTTAGCAAATGGTTCAAAGTCTTCCCACAAGATCCTTTCCTAAAACCATTGACAAATGTTGCGTTTGCAGGAGAGAGCTACAGAAGCCTGCCTGAGAAGACCACTTAAAAGCCAGAGTCTCCCAGAGGAGCAGTGCTGGGTGAAGTATTCAGAGGTCTCAAAGAGACTGGCTCCATCCGTCCTCAACAGACAGATGTATAAATAAGAATGCCAGTTCTAAATCCCAACAAAAGAATTCTTGACTCAGCAGGATATTTCTTCTGATCAGCAGATTCTCTCCCTGTTGAAAACTCCACCATTGACAGTTATAAACAACAGGTTGTTTGATGAGCATGAAGTGAGGACAAGGGAAGCCTGTAGAATAATTTGAAGGATAGTGATATCAAGTCTTGGGGAAACAAACCTTTCAGAGAGACCAAAACCTGTGCCTACTACTAGACATCCTCTCTATGAGCAGTGAGGTTCCTGCACCAGAAATGTTCTGCTCACTAAGTCTCGATCTCTGAGCCCCTTGTTTATAATCTGCTCTATACCGACAAGGCCTTTTTTCAGATGAGGTGGTTTAGAATAGACTAAGTACAGTTTTAGACATGCTAATACACCAAAATTTCCTGAGAGCCACTGACTCTCCTTCCTAATCACTGACATCATGATTAGATTCTAAAACTCCCCTATTACCCATTTATAGATCAATGCATAGGGTGAGTGTTGTGGGCTGAAGTCTCTCTCCAAAAATGCGTATGTTGAAGCCCTCTCCCCTCAGTTCCTTAGTATATGACTGTATTTGAAGATAGGGTCTTTAACGAGGTGATTAAGTTAAAATGAGGTCATTTTAGATGAGGTCATCATCCATTACAAAAGGTGTCCTTATAAAAGGGAAATTCGGACACAGAGACAGGCACAAATTGAGGGAAGACCATGAGAAGGCACAGGGAGGAGACGGCCATGGACAAGCCAAGGACGGAGGCCTGGAACACAGTCTTCCTTCACAGCCTCGGAAGGAACCAACCCTGCTGACACCTCTGTTTCCGGCGGAAGAGATCTGAGTTCCCCCAAGTTACTGGTGCTGAATCTGTAGGGATCCACAGCAACTTCAGTCCTTGCCTCCTCAGAAGAAGGAATTCAACTGAGGGGCATAAAGCAGAAAGAGAGACCGAGGCAAGTTTCAGAGCAGGAGTGCTAGTTTATTTAAAAGGCTTTAGAACAGGAAAAGAAAGGAAAATTCGTTTGAAAGAGACCCAAGTGGGCACCTGAAGATCCAAGAGAGAAAAGAGAGCAAAAGAAGACTGCAAAACGGGAGCCTTTCACTTTGATCCCAGGACTTTTGGGGCTCGCCTCTTTCCCATGATTCTTCCCTTTAGGATGGGCTTTCCACGTGCCCGGTGCTTGTTTTACCCTTTGGAACTGAGCACAGCACAGTGTGTTTAAGGACTTCTATGCATGCCCACCTGAGCCTTTCTTCCCTTTTCTGGTGGAGTTGCCCCCAGAAGATCATACTTCACCACTTTTGTCTCTTAACAAGTATGCCCAGGAAGTTGCTTCTCCCTGGGGTTTGCGTTCAATTAACATTTTGATGTTAACGGGTGTGGACCATGTGGAAGTGGCCTCTCCCTGGCGCTGCCAAACTATCATTTTTAGAAAGGCAATGCAATAACCGCCGACCATCACCGGACATTCTAGTGGGTGGAGGAAGGGCCCTCTCCTGCCCTGCTCATGCCTAACTACCTGTAACTCCTCCATGTAAGACAGATTTCCAGCCTCCAGAACTGTGAGACAACGCATTTCTGTTGGTTAACTCACCAAGTCTGTGTTACTTCGTTAGGACAACCCTAGAAAGCTAATACAGTGGGTGGCTTCAGAACTTACGTGTGGATTTTTCCCTCTCAGAGTTTTTCACAATTTCAAGAGGTTTGGGTTAGTTTGTTTGTTTGCCCCTACCTACCTCTACCACCAAACAATAAAAGTTACTACCCACAGCGAAGCTAATGAGCATGGAGCTCCCTATTACCAAAGATGGAGGGAGGGGAGCTCTGTTAAAGGAGGGAGCAGGGATGCTTATAGACCCCAAATCACATAATTAGCTCAGAGTAACTGGTAAAGCATAGGCTGACAAAGAATCCTGCATATATATTCATTCATACCATTGAATATCCATGATACCATTGTCTTCACTTAGACCTTCAATATTCACTTACCCCTTTATTCCCAACCCCCTGCAATCTCTTTCCTTTTCTTTTTTAGTGATAAATGCTACATATTTATGGCAGAAGGCTAGAGTATTGTGGTGGTGATGGTGATAACACTTTTTTTTTATTATTATACTTCGAGTTCTGGGATACATGTGCAGAACGTGCAGGTTTGTTACATAGGTATACACATACCCTGGTGGTTTGCTGCACCCATCAACCCATCGTCTACATTAGATATTTCTCCTAAAGCTATCCCTCCCCTAGTCCCACACCCCCAACAAGCCCCAGTGTATGATGTTCCCCTCCCTGTGTCAATGTGCTCTCATTGCTCCACTCCCACTTATGAGTGAGAACATGCTGTGTTTGGTTTTCTGTTCTTGTGTTGGTTTTGCTAAGAATGATGGTTTCCAACTTCATCCACTTCCCTTGCAAAGGACATAAACTCATCCTTTTTTATGGCTGCATAGTATTCCGTGGTATATATGTACGACATTTTCTTAATTCAGCATATCGTTGATGGGCATTTGGGTTGGTTCCAAGTCTGTGCTATTGTGAACAGTGCAGCAATAAACATACATGTGCATGTGTCCTTATAGTAGAATGATTTATAATCACTTGGGTATATATCCAGTAATGGGATTGCTGGGAAAAATGGTATTTCTAGTTCTAGATCCTTGAGAAATTGCCACACTGTCTTCCACAGTAGTTGAACTAATTTACACTCCCACCAAGAGTGTAAAAGCATTCCTATTTCTCCACATCCTCTCCAGCATGTTATTTCCTGACTTTTTAATGAGCACCATTCTAACTGGCGTGACATGGTATCTCATTGTGGTTTTGATTTTTATTTCCCTAATGACCAGTGATGATCTTTTTTTCATATGTTTGTTGGCTGCATAAATGTCTTCTTTTGAGAAGTGGCTGTTCATATTCTTTGCCCACTTTTTGATGGGGTTGTTTTTCTTGTAAATTTGTTTGAGTTTTTGTAGATTCTGAATATTAGCCCTTTGTCAGATGGATAGATTGCAAAAATTTTATCCTACTATGTAGGCTGCCTGTTCACTCTTATGATAGTTTCTTTTGCTGTGCAGAAGCTCTTTAGTTTAATTACATCCCATCTGTCAATTTTGGTTTTTGCTGCCATTGCTTTTTGTGTTTTAGTCATGAAGTCTTTGCCCATGCCTATGTCCTGAATGGTATTACCTAAGTTTTCTTCTAGGGTTTTTATGGTTTTAGGTCTTATGTTTAAGTCTTTAATCCATCTTGAGTTAATTTTTGTACAAGGTGTAAGGAAAAGATCCAGTTACAGCTTTCTGCATATGGCTAACCAGTTTTCCCAACACCATTTATTAAATACAGAATCCTTTCCCCATTGCTTGTTTTTGTCAGGTTTGTCAAAGTTCAAGGGATGTTTTTTATGGCTCTTTAACTACCAAATCCAGTGGATGATTTTTTGCTATCTTTCTGGACCTCTTCTAAATGAGATCCCTTCCTCCCTGTTGAAACACTCCATCTTTATTCGCTCATACCACAATGAATCAAGTCTCTTCTGTGATCTCTGCCATTGATATTATTCCTCCAGTTGCCTTGGTAAATATCACTGTCTCTTGAATTTCTGCTAGCCTACTTCTATCAATACATAAATGTATTTGCCACTTACACACTGATGGCCCTCATACCAACATCAAGAACCTGAAACTGACTTTGCAAAAATTATAACAATGAAAAAAATTACAGCAGTGGGGGAGATCTGATCTAGCTAACTCTCATCTTGCCTTTAGCCTTCAAGATGCCCTTAATAATTCCCAGACTTAAATCAAACTAACTTGAGGGGATATTTAGTTTATAGTTTAAATAATAGCCCTTCCCCAAAACTTAACCACCTTTGTAAAGTTAATGAGAGACCACTGGGCTAGGAGGATACAGGGGCCTGAATTCTGACAAGGCATAGACATAAATGACTGCTAGCCATTATTCTAGAGATCACAAGATAGGCAACTTCCCCAATTACTCTTGCATATAACATCACTATTGTAGAACCTAAGATTGGCCTTTTGAGGTATCTTTTCAGGTTTTTTGCATGTCTGATGACCAATGGCTCCACCTAGACATGCCAACTGCTCCTTTGGCCCCACCCAGAAGCAACTCAGGGCACAGGAGGACCACTGGCCACACCCCTAAGATTGTACCCCCAACCAATCAGCAGCAAGCACCCATCACATAGCCACTCCAACCCCTTCCCCTAAACTACGTTTTTAAAACCCTAACCCACAAATTCTCAAGGAGATTGATTTAAGTAACAACTCTGTCTCCCATTTGGCATGGCTGACTCCCATCAATGAAACTCTTTCTTTACTGCAATGAAATTGTCTCATGTGTATTAGCCCATTTTCACACCACTATAAAGAACTGCCTGAGACTGGGTCATTTATAAAGGAAAGAGATTTAATTGACTCACAGTTCTGCATGGCTGTGAAGGCCTCACAATACTTACAATCATGGTGGAAGGCACAGGGGAAGTAGGCACCTTCTTCACAAGGCAGCAGGAGAGAGAAGAGAGTGAGCAAGAGCAGGGAAAACTGGCTTATAAAATCAACTTTCATGTGAAGTCACTCACTATCACAAGGACAGCATGAGGGACAATGCCCCCATAATCCAATTACCTCCTTTCCTCCCTCAACACATGGGGATTACAATTCAAGATGAGATTTGGGTGGGGGCACAGAATCAAATCATATCACTGTGAATTGATCTTGTTTGTGCAGTGGGCAGGAAGAACACGATGAGTGGTTACAAACCCAGTCATTTCCCATTGCATCCAGCCTGATATAGCTTGTCCAGCTTTCTAATAAGGAAATTCAATGCCAATTCCACTCATATTTTTTTAGGACCATGTCCTTGGCTCTTCCTGCAACCCCTCCTCAGTGGTATCCTCACACTCTGGAAGAGGACACACATATTTTATTGGCCCTCTCTGCTTTCCCTGCTTATAAGTACCTGAGGATTTGCACTGCCTGTAGAATATGTGGAAAACTTTTTCATGCCATGCCAGACCCTGCACAAAATGGTTCAGTTTATCTTTCGGCCTCCACTCCATTCTCTCTCCGAACTTCCAAGCTATTCACAGAAGACAACTTGTTTCTTCTCAGACATTTCCAGGCTTTTGTTCATATTCTTTGTGTCTGGAGAATCTTTCTCTCCTAATCTGACCTAAAAATAGCACTTGTCTTCCTGATATTGAAAAAGCACTCCTTAAGTTTTCAATGAATCATACTCAGGCAGAATTCCACCATATCCCATGTTCCCTCTGTATGTTGTAAGTGGCACTACTGCAGTATTTATATACTGTGTCATGGTCAATTTGCTTGTGAATCTGCCTTCTCCATCACTGCATGAGCCACCGCAGGAAAGGGCCACTACTCTCTCAACTCTTAAGAAGTCTCTTAAACCCCCTACCATCATCAACATGGTGACTCTGAGTTGCTCCTGAAGGGAATTCAGCTCTTTAGAGGAGGGAGTACGCACTACCTACATAAGACTAGGAGAAAGAAATGGCTTTGCAAAGAAATAAAAAACGGTATTCACCAGAGAATCAGCGCACCACTTACCCTTTTCAGGATTTATGACTTTCTGAATATAAAAATGTCTAGGATATATCATGGAGAATGGCACCATCCAAGGCTGGGACCTGGTCCCGGAAATTCCTGACAGGCAGTTCTGCTAATTACAACTTCAAATGATCCCTTCTTCAATTCAGCTATGTGGAAGTAAAAATTGACCTTTCATCTGCCTGACAGGGTTGATGTCAAGATCAACACAGCTTGTGAAATTTAGCTCTTGTTATTAGTGTGAGAAGTCGCCCTAAGATTTCTGGAGCAGCAGAACTGTCTCAAGAAGGGGAGTCTTGGGAATGGTTCATTTGTTTGAGGGAAAGTCTCTGAACACACCCTTTTGGTTCCTAAGATGTAAAGCTAATGCCTGCCCACTGTTCTAAAGGAAAACTATGAGACTCTCTGATGCAAATTCAGGTTATATCATTAGTCTGAACTGTATCTTTGTTGACTCTTTATAGGAGGCTGTGGAAGAGAAGGAGCAGAAAGAAATGGCTCCTGCTTTAGTGTGATTTTAGAATGAACTATTGCTTATTGAAGATAAATGTCAGTGCTTCACAGTAACTCACTAGATCTCCAACTTCAGACCTGGAATATCAAGAAAGATGCCAAGACATGGATTGTCCCCTAATGCTGGAGTTTGGACTACAAAAGGAAATAAGCTTGGCATGGGAAAACAAAAACTGCACTGGGTGGTTCACATGTGCACTGGTGTGATGGGTGTGGACTAGTCCTGGCCCTTAGAGCACATCCTAATGTTGAACTAGCCTCTTCTGATGTGGTCACTCTGAGAGCCCCTGGGGTGAGAGATGAGCACTTTCCCCTGAAATGAGTATGTCTTTATGAAATCCATACCCCTGGGAAGAGGGAGATATGAGAACATGGAATGCAGACTCCAGAGGTAAACCCTGAAATGATATAGTGGGGAGCCATTGTCTTCTCTCTGATCTTACAGTGGTTGAATTTCAAATGGTGAGGGAGTGACTGCCAGATCTCATAACTGACCTCACAACAGTTGAAAACTATTCTCGGAATTGTACTTCCCTTTTGTTATCCACAGACCTTTGGTAGAAAATTTACCAACTCTGAGCCTGATTTCAGTCATGCTATGAGCTCTCAGTGGAAAAGCCTGTGTGACTTTGGGGATAGGGAGGCAAAGGGGGTCAGTAATGTCCCTCCCACATGGCCCAAGTAGTGGCCCTTAAGCCTTCCCAAAAGAGAGAGACTGGATCCACCACAGAAGATGCCACATGAGAGGAGCAGGGGATGTGGCAGGTGCCAGGAGGATGATGCTGGAGCCAAAGATGTGAGGGAGTGAAGCACACAGAGCTCAAATCCCCAGAAATCCCTCAAATACCCAAGGATCCATTGGAGGGGAACAGGCACCTGCAGAGGGACGTTTGAAGTCACGTCACTTTGCGAATTAAAGAAAATACAATTTCTATTTGTACCTGCGAGCTGATGAGGGCTGGACACCCCAGTTACCAGTTCAAACCAGTTATTTTCCATGCAGATGCTTGACTGCATTTTTCCACTCATTTAAGGTACACTCCAGCAACCAGGCCATAGAGGACCATACTCATCCCTTCTGAGTTCCACGTCTCTTGGTTGTGAAATCCATGGTTTATTCTTAGGAGGAGAATCTGGTGGGGAGCATGGCACATGTGAACAAGTGCCCATTGCAGAAACAGTAACTTTTCTGTAGACTCTCCCTCACCTTGCCCATTTATGAATCTAAAGTAAGAAACGTGTGTGTGTGTGTGTGTGTGTGTGTGTGTGTGTGTGTGTGTTTACAGTTTATATTGGAAGGTATTATAGGATAAAATGTTCTGTTGAAGAGCTATAACCTTTTGCGGCTCACACAACCAATGAAAAGTTACGTAAAATTTTAAAGCTTTCAATTTAATTGACAAAAATTAATGAACAAGTAGAAGAGCAGCATAAATACTTGGAACTATTAGCAAGAACATACCTTGCTTATCCATTTGTGCAGGAAGACCAGCTCCCATGGGATAAAACTCCTTAAAGTTGAAGACTGGACTTTTAGCCTAGAATTACTTCTGGAAGGCCAATTCCAAAAGTCACTGACTAATTGGGCTAATTGGAACAGAAAAATTGCACAAAATGTCCCTTCACTATATATATTAATCTGCTTTTGTTTTATTTTCAGCTAATGCTTTTGTATCTAATTGTATTGATTTGTACTTCCAACAAATGAAAAATCCTGAGGGAGAAAACATTTATAAAGGGCAGTTCTAAATGAAAATAGAGACAAAGAAGAAGGAAAAGAAGGTCACATGTGCTATAAAATCTAAAATATTATTCTTTGACAACTTGTTTTAAGATACTATAATCACCTAAAACTCAGTAAAAAATATCATCTTGAACACTCTCAGGAACTGAGAACTGCATGTTCCAAATAATTGTCAACATGACATAGAGCTTTTGTTTTACGAGAAGGCAGTTCCCAACTGACAAATGGGTTGTGCTCAAAAAGTTCTCTTGAAGTTAATTGTTCAGAACTCGGACCAGCTCACAAAAGGAAGTTAACCCTAAGTGCTCCTTGTCCTAGTTTGCTAGGGCTGTCCTCACAAAATACCACAGACTAGGGCTGCAACAACATAAATGTACTGTCTCACAGCTTTGGAGGCCAGAAGTTTGAGATCGAGATCTCAGTGGAACTGGTTCCTGTTGAGGGCTGTGAGGAAAAACTCCGCCCTATGCCTCTCTCCCTTCTTCGGGTGGTTTTCTGGTAGTCTTTGGCATTTGATCTCTGTCTTCATCTTTACCTGGTGTTCTCCCTGGGTTTATGTCTGTCCGTGTTCAAATTTCCATTTTTCAGAGGGACACAGTCACACTACTCCAGTATTACCTAATTTAAACCCAACTAATTACATCTACAACAATCTTGTCTTCAAATAAAGTCACAGCTTGAGATACTGGGAGTAAGGACTTCAATATGTGATCTCTGGGGAGGGGGAACACAAACCAACTACTAGCATGCCTAAACATTTTGCTAATACACTCGTTCAGCAGCATCACTGAGAACTTCTCTCAGACAGCCATTCTGAGCCAGGTGGCTCTCAGAGTTCATGGGGCTTTCGCACTAGGAGTAGGGGTAAGGTGAGGGCAGGACCGAGTCTTTGGAGCCCGTGAATTGTGAACTCCATATCTGCATAAGCCAAGGCAGAGCACCGAACCACAGTACTGTAGACCAGAGTTCAAGTCTCCCAGCAAAGGCATCTGCCTCCTACAGCAGAGGTTCCAAGACTTGGGACGCATCAGAATCACCTGGAGGGTACTTTGAAATGCAGGTGGCAGGTCCACAGCCCCTGTTCCTGACTTGGTACATCTAGAATGGGGCCCAGGAATGTGCATTTCTAACAAGTTCCCAGGTGAAGCTGATGCAGCTGGTGCTGGAGCATGCTTTAAGAACCATACCCTAAAGGATGCATGAATGAAAAGATTTGGTTTCTGATTAGAAGAAAATACTTACAAAGGAGATAAAATCTGTCTTCCCAGGAAACACATTTGAAGGAAGAGGAGGTATAATAGGTTGAATAGTGGTTTCCCCAAAACACAAAATAGGAACCCATAAATCTGACTTTATTTCGGAAAAGGTTTTGCAGATGTCATTAAGTTAAGGATGTTGAGGTGAGATCATCCTGGATTAATCATGTGGGCCCTAAATCCAATACTGCATGTCCTCCTTGTCAAAGCCAGAAGAGGAGAATACACTAACCCTGAGAAGGCCAATGAAGGCAGAGATTGGAGAGATGCAGCCACAGGCCAAGGAATGCCAGGAGTCACCAGAAGCTGAAAGTGGAAAGAAGAATCACCCCATTATTACCCTAGAGGGACTGTGGCTCAGCCAGCACCTTAATTTTTGACTCTGGCCTCTCAGACAATAGGAAAATTAATTTCTATTGTTTTAAGCCACCCAGGTTGTGGTGCTTTACCACAGCAGCCCTAAGAAATTAATGCAAGGGAAAAACTATACAGAGAGACAAAGGAGGTCACCATATAATGATGAAAAGGTCAGTTCAGCAAAAAAAAAAAAAAAAAAAAACAATTTTAAACATATATGCACCTAACATGGGAGCACCCAGATATATAAAGAAAATATTATTAGAGCTAAAGAGAGAGATAGGCCAAAATACAAAAATAGCTGAATTCAACACCCCACTTTCAGTATTGGACAGATCTTCCAGACAGAGAGAAAATCAAAAAAGAATCATCAGACTTAATCTGTAAATGGATCTGTTACACAGATCCATTATTACCCTGATACCAAAACCAAAGACACATGAAAAAAAAAAAAAAAAAAAAGAAAACTACAGGTTGATATCTCTGATGATATATTGATGCAAACATCCTCAACAGAATGCTAGCAAATAGATCTATTACAGACCAAATTAATCTATTAATAATAGATACTTACAGAATATTTTATCTGAGAATTGAGGAATACACATTCTTTTTCTCAGCTCATGGATCATTCTCAAGGATAGATCACTTGTTTGGTCACAAAATAAGTCTTAAAACATTAAAACAAACTGAAATAATGTCAAGCATCTCCTCTCACCACAATGACAAAAAAACTAGAAATTAATAAAAAGAGTTTTGGGAAGTATATAAACACATGGAAATTAAACAATTTGCTCCCCAATGACCAGTGGGTCAATGAAGAAATTAAAGGGGAAATTGAAAATTTTCCTTTTTTTGAAAAATTTCTTAAAGTAAGTTACAAACAAGAACCTATGGGATACAGCAAAAGCAGTACTCAGAGGGAAACATATAGGTATAAGCACCTACTTCAAAAAAGAGGAAAAACTTCAAATAAATAACTGAATGATATATCTTAAAAACTAGAAAAACAAGAGAAAACCAAACCCAAAATTAGTAGAAGAAAAGAAATCACAAAGTTCAGAGTAGAAATAAATGAAACTGAAATTTAAAAAATAAAAAACTCAATTAAACAAAAAGTTGTTTTTTTGAAAAGTTAAACAAAATTGACAAACCTTTAACCAGACTAAGAAGAAAAGAGAGAAGATACAATTAAATAAAGTCGGAAATGAAAAAGGAGACATTACAACAGATATTGCAGAAATATCTGTTCTACAATATCATTAGTGGCTACTACGAGCAACTATATGCCAATAATTTGGAAAATCTAGAAGAAATGGACAAATTCCTAGATATATACAACCTATGAAGATTGAACTAGGAAGAAATCCAAAACCTGAACAGAACATTAACAAGTGAGGAGATCATAGTAAAAAGTCTTCCAGTAAAGAAAAGCCCAGAACCTGATGTCTTCACTGATGAATTCTACAAAACATTAAAAAGAACTAATACTAATCTTACTCAAACTATTCCAAAAAATAGAAGAGAAACTCATTTCTCCTCATTCTATAAGGCCAGTATTATTACCCTGATACCAAAACCAAAGACACATCAAAAAAAAAAAAGAAAGAAAAGAAAAAGAAAAAGAAAGCTGCAGGCCAATATCTCTGATGAATATTGATGGAAACATCCTCAACAGAATGCTAGCAAATCAAATTCAACAATGCATTAGAAAGATCATTCATCATGACCAAGTGGAATTTATCCCTGGGAAACAAGGATGGTTCAACATATGCAAATCAATCAACATGATACATCATATCAAAAAAATGAAGGATAAAAACCATATGACCATTTCAACCGATGCTGAAAAAGCATTTGATAAAATTTGATGTCCGTTATGATTTTTAAAAACCCTCAAAAAACTGGAAAAAGAAAATACCTCAACATAATAAAAGGCATATACAACAGACCCACAGCTAATATCATACCGAATGGGGAAAACCGAAAGCCTTTCCTCTAAGATCTGGAACACAATAAGAATGCCCATTTACACCACTGTTATTCAACATAGTACTGGAAGTCCTAGCTAGAACACTCAGACAAGAGAAAGATATAAAAGGCATCCAAATTGGAAAGGAGAAAGTCAGATTGCCCTTGTTTGCTGATATGATCTTATATTTGAAATAACCTAAAGACTCCACAAGAAAACTAGAACTGATAACAAATTCAATAAAGTTGCAGGATATAAAATCAACATACAAAAATCAGCAGCATTTCTATATGCCAACAGTGAACAATCTGAAAAAGAAATAAAACGAATACTCTCATTTACAACAGTCACACATAAAATTAAATATCCAGCAATTAACCAAAGAAGTGAAAGATATCTACAATGAAAACTATAAAGCACTTCTGAAGGAAATTGAAGAGGACACCAAAATATAGGAAGATATTCTGTGTACATGAATTAAAAGAACAATATTGCTAAAATGTCCATACTACACAAAGCCATCTACAGAGTCAGTGCAATCCCTATCAAAATACCAATGGCATTCTAAACAGAAAACACAATCGCAAAATTTATGGAACCACAAAAAGACTCAGAATAGCCAAAGCTATTCTAAGCAAAAAGAATAAAACTGGAAGAATCACATTACTTAGCTTCAAATTATGCTACAGAGCTATAGTAATCAAAATAGGATGGTACTGGCATAAAAGTAAACATATAAATCTATGGAACCAAATAGAAACCCAGAAACAAATCCACACACCTACAATGAGTTCATTTTTTACAAAAGTAACAAGAACATCCACTGGGGAAATGACAGTCTCTTCAATAAATGGTGCTTGGAAAAGTGGATATCCATACAAAAAAGAAGGAAACTAGACCCCTATCTTTCACCATATACAAAAAATCAAATCAAAATGGATTGAAGACTTAAATCTAAGACCTCAACTATGAAACTATTACAAGAAAACATTGAGAAACATCTCCTGGACGCTGGTCTCCACAAAAATATCTTAAGCAATACCCTATAAGCACAGGCAGCCAAAGTAGAAATGGGCAAATTTTATCACATCAATTAAAGGATACAATCAACAAAGTGAAGAGACAATGCACAGAATGGGAGAAAATATTTGCCAACTACCCCTCTGTGACAAGGGTATTAACCAAAATATATAAAGAGCTCAAACAACTCTATAGGAAAAAATGTAATAGTCTGATCAAAAGATGAGTGAAAGATTTGAACAGATATTTTTTAAAAGAAGACATGCAAATGGCAAACAGGCATATGAAAAGATGCTCAGTATCATTGATCAGAGAAATGCAAATCAAAACTACAATGAGATATCATTTCACCCTAGTTAAAATGGCTTATATGCAAAAGACACGCAGTAACAAATGCTGGCAAGGGTGTAGGGAAAAGGGAACTCTCATATTCTGTTGATGGGAATGTAAATTAGTACAACCACTATGGAGAACAGTATGGAGGTTCTTCCAAAAACTAAAAATTGAGCTACAGTATGATCCAGCAATCTCACTGCTGAGTATGTACCCAAAAGAAAGGAAATCAGTACATCAAAGAGATGTCTGTGCTCCTATGTTTATTGCAGCACTGTTCACAATAGCTAAGATTTGGAAGCAACGTAAGTGTCCATCAACAGATGAATAAAGAAAATGTGTTACATATACACAATGGAGTAGTATTCAGCCCTGAAAAAGGATGAAATCCAGTCATTTTCAACAACATGGATGGAACTGGAGATCATTATGTTAAGTGAAATAAACCAGGCACAGAAAGACAAACATTCTATGTTCTCACTTACTTTTGGGATCTAAAAATTAAAGCAACTGAACTCATGGACACAGACTAGAAGAATGGTTACCAGAGGCAAACTCCTTGAACACCAAGAGCAAGGGGGTTGCAGCGGCTGCAGTAAACAGGTGGGCTTGAGAGCCCTCGCTCCTGCCTCTGGGTAGTTGTGGCTGATCCCACAGTTCGCTCCCAGCAGAGGATGACTGCAGGAACCCACAGACGAGAGAAGAAAAGAGTCAAGGGAATAAAACCTTCTCCCTGAACCAGGGCCACATTTGCCCTTGTAATAGAATATTCAGAGGCAATCCATGCCCAAACCCTTTATGGTTATTTTTTAGAAAGTCAGGGATATAGACATCTCAAAGTTTATCAAGAATAAGACATATACAACAGGATAGGTCCTATGTTAGTCACATGACTCATTCTGGAAAAGTGAGCTTGTCTCCAGGGAATATTTGAGGGTAGCACCAAATTCAATACAGAAGATGAAGCACTGTAATTCCAGCACTTTGGGAGGCTGAGGTAGGCGGATCACCTGAGATCAGGAGTTCAAGACCAGCCTGGCCAACATGACAAAACCCCATCCCTAATAAAAAATACAAAAGTTAGCCAGGCATGGTGGCGAGTGCCTGTAATCCCAGTTACTCAGGAGGCTGAAGCAGGGAGAAATGCTCAAACTCGGGAGGTGAAGATTGCAGTGAGCCAAGATTGGGCCACTGCACTCCAGTCTGGGCAACAGAGCAAGACTCTATCTCAAAAAAAAAAAAAATAGATGAGGCAGAAGTGAGTTTAAATTAACAAACACAAGCATAAGAGGCCAGCATTTCTGGGTCCAGCATCCTCAGGGGCTGGTTCCAACCATTCTAGGTAATTTGCAGGCACAGGGAAGAAAAGCAAAAAAGGAAAGCAGAGTTTCTGGAGAAAATCTAATACTAAAGACTATTCTTAATGATGAATCACATAAGCAGAGACTGTAAAGCTCTGCAATTAGTCAAGAGGGCCTTAAGAACACAGGGAGCAGATCTCAGCCCAGAGGATGTGGAGCACAGAGGAGGGTGAGCAGAACCTGGGCCAAGTGCAATCCAGTGTGGGTCACACCTACGGCCAGGCCTGAGGAGGAAGGGAACCGGACAGCACACCCAGTTGCACTGTGTATCTCAATAAATAAGTGATGCAGTCCTATACATCAAGTGTAACATAGGTGTATCAATATAGAGGTGTATATGATACAGATGCGTAGATGTATATGGTATAGGTGTATTAATATTACACCGTACTATATATTGTGTGTATCAATGCAATGTATAACATCAATCTGTATGCATAATACATATTACATACATACATAACTACATATTATCTGTATACAGATTAATATATTACACATCATATTATTACATTAGACTGCCTCATGAATTATTTATATGTTTGGATCTAAATATCTATAGATCTCACTCCAGAATTCAGATCTAGTTGACTTCAACACATCCCTCTGGGCACCTTTCAAAAGTGTTAGATGGAGACCCTGTTTGACTAGTGCAGAATGAAATCATGAGTGAGCCTGGCATAGGCCCCGTGGCAGGGCTTCTGTCGGCCCATGTCTGTGAGGTGACCCCCTGCTCTGTAGGTGGAAACAGGGGAAAGCCTTCATGGCTTCACTGGCCATTTGAGTTTGAAGCACCTAGTTTCCCTTCAGCGGCATCCACAACAGTCAGTTCGCTGTCTGTAGAGTCCTGCCCACTTTGTGCATTTTGCAGGTGGGTTTCTCCAACCCTTCATTACACCAGGCTTTGCTCTCTCATTCCATCGAAGGCAAGCCCCAGGATTCAGATGAGATAGTGACGCCCTGACAAGACGTTGTCTTCCTGGTGCTTCTGCTTACAGATGGTGTGGCACACACCGGATAAAACCACACCGAGGTGGAGATGGTCACAGCAAGTAAACTGCTGCCTGCTTTCACCCCAGGGGACATCTGACTTCCTCCTGCTGACCCCAGCTCACATCAACCAGACCTTGTAAGCCCCTTGGAGCTACTGGGTCAAAACCAGTCTGCAATGAGTCTAAACTCCCATCCAATGACATGGGGAGAAAATTAAAAATACAGAAATTTCAAGAGAGTGATTTTCCCCTATATCTTTACAATTTTCTCCCAGTTGTTTTCCTGGAGCATAATTTTTCCACATAATTAAAAATGATGACACAGCATATAGCCTGTAATCTCAGTAATGGAAAGGGTGGTGTATGCCTCTTGTTTAATAAATGCTATCAGATTTTTCTGGCACTGAAGAAACTCATTTTACTCAAACCGGCAGAAACCGCTTATATGATAAAGCTACTGGAACAGTTTCCCTTGGAAACATTTGTAATCTGCTCTACCAGGGATGGAGAGTTCCTATTAAAAATATATCAACACCCTCATAAAGACCATTTTCCCTGTGTAATTTATTCTGAGAAATAACATCCAAAACACAAATTTGTTGACAATCAATTTTTGCTTCTCCGTGCAATACAGTAGAAGAGTATCTGTTTCTTAATAGAACGTTTCACATACAAAATGACATTCAATTACCAGGTGCCATGACACTGCAAACCCTCCAGTGTCTCCTCTTATGTGGTGACATATCTATATATCAGTCATTAGCCCTAAACCCTGGCCACAACAAGGACAGATTGTCCTGTGTGCATTAGAATTCTTCAATAGATTTCATTGACTTCAGACGTGAATACTATAAATATTGAACCTCATCTACATTGTGAAAAATGTCTCCTGTGTCTACATGTGTAAAAGAGTCCCTTAGAAGCTAATGAGGGGCACCCTTTTGATCACGTTTTTCATCAGAGAAAATACGGAAAGGCATGCATCAGGTAAGTCTAGCAGATGGCATACACAAACTCAATGACGCAGATACCTGAGGCTGTCTTGCTTTCAGTTCTGTAAGACTGCTGAGGTGGACAACTGTAATTATAGTTTTATCTTCCCACACTTTCCCTTTCCCCCATTACTTCCTGTAACAGAATCCCTTACAGGAAACATCTTCCAATGGATGTGTTTATCCAATGGATGTGTTTAAGGCTGACCTCTTCCCCAGCCCTAGGGGAGGGGACATGACTCAGGTTTGATCAATCTGAGCAACACATACCCACGGTCAGAGGAATTACTTCAGGGACAGACACCCACCTGAGCCATGGGAAGAACTTCCCTTCCCCCACAGGGACTTGGCTGAAGTCAGCAGAAAGGAGACAGTGTCCAGTGGAGTTAGCAACCCTTTGGGAAGCTTCATCACTGGGAAGATGAGAGCCTAGGTGAGCTGGCAGCCATCTTGGCCACCCTGTGGAGAGCCTGCCTGCAAAGGAGGCAACTCCTCATGCACCCCCAGGACCCAGGCTCACCTCAGGCACCCCGGGCTTTGCTGAAACAGGAGGCATACATTAAATAAATTCCAGTTGAGTTTCTGTCACTTGTAGGCAAAAATGTCTGAATACAGACACTGAGAGGAAGAAAGAGCATAACCTGTGTTGAGGCAAACCTTATGTTTTATTTTTAAAAAACAAAGGATGATGCCCTTTAGTGCTTGGGATGGTAGCTAACTTTGAATGTGTGTGATAAGACTTTTTATCCTTTTGGGGGTGTGTGTGTGTCTGTGTGTGTGTGTGTATGTGTCTCTGTGTGTCTGTGTGTGTATGTGTCTCTGTGTGTCTGTGTGTGTGTGTGTGTGTGTCTGTGTGTGTCTGTGTGTATCTGTGTCTGTGTGTGTGTGTGTCTGTGTGTGTCTGTGTGTATGTGTCTGTGTGTGTGTCTGTGTGTGTCTGTGTGTATCTGTGTCTGTGTGTATGTGTCTGTGTCTGTGTGTATCTGTGTCTGTGTGTGTGTGTCTGTGTGCATCTGTGTGTGTGTCTGTGTGTGTCTGTGAGTGTGTGTGTCTGTGTGTGTGGGAGTGTGTGTGTCTGTGTGTGTGTCTGTGTATGTCTGTCTGTGTGTGTCTGTGTCCGTGTGTCTGTGTCTGTGTGTGTGTGTGTGTGTGTATGTCTGTGTGTGTGCCTGTACGTGTGTGCCTGTGTGTCTGTGTGTGTGTTTGATTTTGGTTTGCTTCGCAGTGTTCTAGGCATGTTGAGATACACTAGGACAAGAAGCAATGGGCGCCAATTCTCTTAAAAGGCATTTCTTTAACCAAAGGGGAAGAAGGCAGAAGTTCCCAGCCATGGCGTTGGTTTCGTTTCCTGCCGGGACGTGTCTGTCCACACAATGGCCCTCATCACATGAAGGCCCGAAATCCGTGGAGTCCTGCAGCTGTTAGGTCACCAGCAGAATGTGACCTGCTCGGGATGGCCTTGAGGCAGAAAAGCCAGTCCTGACCCATGAACCGTGGCTCCCGGGTTATCTGGCGGCTGGTATCTCACAGCGCTGCTATTAATCAGATCATTGCCACATTTTCCTCTGGGGCATAAATAATTTATGTATGGCAACTCATCCTGGAATCTCATTTTAAAAACAGAACAACTCATTCCCTTTCGTTTTAAGTTAGTTTTTGGTTTGTGTTATTAGAAGCAGCCTGAAATAAACGAAGGGGACTCAAATGTAAGAGGTCAATTCAACAAATGTGCATTCAGTGTCTCTTTCAAGAAAAATGTTATGCTGGGGTGGTGTGGAGGGGTGGAGGGGGTGGTGTGGAGGGGTGGAGGGGGTGGTGTGGAGGGGTGGAGGGGACAGAGAAAACTGTACCCTTCCCCAGAGAGCTTACAGCCTAGTTGGACAGAGAGGACAAAGATAAAGCCAGGGGAATACGACAAACACACACATCTCAAAAAAGTTCAGCAAAAAAAAGACAAAAAACTTCATGAACCTTTAGAAAAAGGGTGTATTCAGGTCCTTCAGAGATACAGAACCAATTCAATAGATATAGATGGAGAGAAAGAAATGTCTTATGGGAATCGGCTCACATGATTATGGAGGCTGAGCAGGCTCACAATCTGCCACCTGCACGCTGGAGGCTGAAGAAAGCCAGTGGAGTAATTCAGTCCAAAGCCCGAAGGCCTGAGAACCAGGAGAGGCCACGGCATAAGTTCCAGCGTGAGTCAGAAGGCCCCAGAAGCAGAAGCACTGATGTATGAGAACGGGAGAAGCACGCCCAGCCCAAACAGAGCAAATGTGCCCTTCCTTCTTTTTGCTCTATTCAGTCTCTCAGTGGTGACAGCAGATAATCTGTGCTCAGTCTACCTATTTAAATGCTAGGCTCTTCTGGACACCCCCTCACAGACACACCCAGAAATAATGCACCCATTAGGTCAAATTGACACATAAAATTAACCATCATAAGGGATTACACATTCAACTAAAATTCCAGATGTATTTAAAATTTGACATGGGCTATAAATAGTGGAGGGTGGATATCTTCAAATTTCCATTTTGAAAAAGGATTATACTACTCAGTCATAAAAAGGGATTAATTAACGGCATTTGCAGGGACCTAGATGAGATTGGAGACTATTATTCTAAGTGAAGTAATTCAGGAACGAAAAACTAAATATCGTATGTTCTCACTCATCAGTGGGAGCTAAGCTATGAGGATGCAAAGGCATAAGAATGACACAATGGACTTTGGGGACTCAGGGGGAAAGGGTGGGAAGGGGGTGAGGGATAAAAGACTATCAATAGGGTACAGTGTATACCGCCCAGGTGATGGGTATACAAAAATCTCACAAATCACCACAAAAGAATTTACTCATGTAACCAAACACCACCTGTTCCCCAAACTATGGAAATACAATTTTTTAAAAGGATTATAGACACATGTGTACACACATGTATATTTGTCTATATCCTTTACATGCTCACAATGATCATTAATACGCACTTTCAGACTCATGTAGTTTTTGAAAAGTTATTGTCAAGGTAACTCATTCTCATTGTGAATGATCAAGCTTCCACTACAAACAGAAGAGAAAAGTGGGTAGAATGGAAAGGAGAAACCGGAAAGGATCAAATGGGAGAGGACAAAATTATTAGCTCCCTGGACTGGGTAGATTTTGAGAACTGGAGGAAGACCAGCATCAGCGCGATCCATGAGGTTTTTAGCAGTGTGATGACCTCAGTAGCATCTCCACCCACGGATATGCCTCAAACCCAGTCTGTGTCTTTGGACCATACCCAGTGCTCACAGGCATCCTCCAGGAATCATCACAGCTCTACATAAATGGAAAGGAATCAATTAAACTATCATCTCCAAATGAATGCATGGAGGTCTACTTCTTAGGAATTGATTTCCCAGGCCTGGCACAAAATTTCAGCTCAGGTAAATATTAAGAAGATGAACTTTTACCATGAGCACCTGTAGGGCAGAGTCTCTCCCCAGCTTTCATAACACACAGCAGTGTTTGCATACTGCATTTAATAACTGCTGTTGTTATAAGAATCAAGATTTTGACAGAGTCTCTATAATTTTCAATAGAGTCTCTGTAATTAAATAATCTGATGTTTTGCCCAATCCTCCTCACTTTTATCCCATTTAAAGTGGGCATACGCTCTTTTTTCCATATGCTTCTTTTTTCTCTTCTCAATCTCTCACCTTTGTGGGTGGTTTCAGATCCCATGTTTGAGACTCATTCTTCTCCTCTCCAATTAAACTTCATTCCTGGCTCTCTATGGAATTCATAGAGAATAAATAGAACATGTGACAGACACAAGTTAACTTTCTGTGAGCAATTTTAATTGACAATCAGATGGAATTAATACCCGATTGATCAATTAAAGTGATAAATAGGAAAAAAGCAAGAACACAGACTGAAGGCCATGCCAGGAAGAAACCCAAAACTATTGACAAAACAGTTAAAAATTGTAAAACATTTTAATCATTATCAACTTTGGTATATGAATTAATGTTTGACATCTTATCAGTTGCAATCCTGCATTGAACTGCCATAAGATGTCATCAGAAACATACGAGAGGAAATTAGGAGGAAAAGTCTAAATCAAAAAATATCATCATTTTTATGGCATTTGTGCTGGAATTATTTCTAGAATAATGCAGTTTCACAGCTATAATTCAAACTAGGTTTTAGTCTATTGGTTTAACTGCAGCATATCTGAAGTTAAGAAGTTTTTACAGTGCTCAATCCCACAGAATGATCGTTAAAAACCTTAGAGAAAATGCAATTATAATAGACGGCAAATTTCTTCTTTCCTTTTTCTTAAAAATGGACTTCATTTGGAGACCTGCTAAATAAATAGCTGCTTTCTAACTCCTAACTGTATTAGTCTGTTCTCATGTTGCTATGAAGAAATACCCGAGACTGAGTAATCTATAATGGAAAGAGGTTTAATTGACTCACAGCTCCACATGGCTGGGGAGGCCTCAGGAAACTTACAATCCTGGCAGAAAGCACCTTTTCACAGGGCAGGAGAGAGAATGAGTGCCCAACAAAGGGAGCAACTCCTTAAAAAAAAACATCAGATCTTGTGATAACTCACTCACTATCATGAGAACAGGACGTGAGAAACTGCTGCCATGATTCAATTATCTCTACCTGGTCCCTCCCTCAACACCATGCGGATGGGAACTATAATTCAAGATGAGATTCGGGTGAGGGAGCAGCCAAACCATATCACCAACCCCGTGTCTGTCACAATGGATTGGATTACTACTCCAGAAATGCTACAGAGGAACACATAGGTTATTAAATATAGTATGAGAGTGTTTTAAAAAATAATTCCTTAATAATTCTTATTCAGGTAAAATAGATCCTAATACAGTTTTAAATATACCACGTGATAAAATCATCACACAAATTTCTACAAATACATGTGGCATCAATAAGAATCCAGAAAAGGCCCAATCATGCTGAGGACTGGAGGTCTCACCTTTTATCTTAAGGCAATGAAGAAACAGAACTGAAAGATGCCCCAGGCTTGTGGGATGCTGGTGTTCTGGCTGCCAAGGACAGCTCCATGCCCAGGAGGTGTGCTGATGGCCCCTGCTATCCTACAGGCGGTGATGAAGGCAACTGGCTAAAGAGGTGGCTAGGCACCTCTTGTCTTCCTTTCCACATACCCCTCTTAATTAGGGCCATTTTAAAAAGCTATTTGGAAATGGGCCGAGTAGGAAGTGAGTACCAGGTAAAGTTTTGAGGAAAGGATTTCAGAATTATTTAGGGTTCATTCTAAGAGATTATTTAACCCAAATATCTGTTTGATCCAAGAACATGAAGTCCAAGAAATTAAGTAGCTCACCCAAAACCAAGCAGCTAATTCATGGCAGAGCCATTGGAACCCAGTCTCTAGGTCACCGTCTCCAGCAGCTTCCCCTACATCAGAGCTCAGAAAAGCTCTTCTCTCCCGAGATAAACATCCTCTGATCAGAACCTTCTCTTGGGCTGCCTGAAGCACCTGGCCAGCTTATCTGAAGGGTGACAACGGGCTCTCAGACTGAGTTTGTACTCAAATGAAGAATAGATCTTTATTGGTAGGACTCAGCTGAGAAGCAAGTTCAAGTGAGTCACATTTATTAGTGTCTATCTTGGAGCCTTCATGTGCAGTGCTTTATTAGTATATATGCATTATACATCATGATTTACTCGCAGTCTGGGGCACAGAGAAGAACCAAAGGCTCCAGCAGCCTGGCAGTAGTTTCAGTCTTTGTGAGTTCCCACACCCTGCAGCAAAGACCTGCAGCCTTTAACTATGGTCTAGTCATTCCTACAGTGAGATAGTATTAAATAGATTATTTCAAAATCAAATATTTAAGAAAGGATACAGCAAATATGAAATATACAATAGATTTGTTTATCTCATGAACAAAGCCAACTTTCTCCCTTGGAGTTACCATTGTAGGGGGCAGGATTTGCACATTTAAGCAAATTAGCACCATGCCAAGAGCTATAATTTATTTCAAAACTATGAAGACTCCACTACTCTTGGTGAATTTTAGCAATTTCCTTTAAGGGGATCATTTGTTTGCTATTATACTGCATGACGCCTTGTTGTATGTGTGTGTGTGTGTGTGTGTATTTAGTCTTACAGTTTCTCATCCTATTTTTTAGTATATTTTCATATGTATTAAAAGAGATTTGCAAAGTGAGTCAAATCCATTTTTTAGGATGTTTTTCAGAATTAAATATGTATTCTTAACGAATTTTTTAAACATATACACATATAACTAGATATTGTATTAACAGTTTAAAGGGAAGAGTAATTATAAGAGAAGTTTATTTGGATTCCATTAAAATCATGTGTGTGAGATATGCTATATCCCACCAACTCTTCATACAAGAATGCTATGGAATAAAGTAGTAGGGAAAGCCTACCTCTGGTCCAGTGAGATTTCTACTGGATTTCTTATAATCTCAGAATAGTGCTAGCATCCTGGCAAATTTTGAGAGTGGCCAGGTGTATCAAGGATGGTCCTGGCTGCCACCAGAAGCAGGTCCAGTTGATATTCCAGTTGCTGTCACTCACAGCTACAGAGCTTGTACCATGCTTTCTTTATTTTTTTATTTATTTATTTATTTATTTTATTATACTTTAAGTTCTAGGGTACATGTGCATAACATGCAGGTTTGTTACATATGTATACTTGTGCCATGTTGGTGTGCTGCACCCATCAACTCGTCAGCACCTATCAATTCATCATTTATATCAGGTATAACTCCCAATGCAATCCCTCCCCCCTCCCCCCTCCCCATGATAGGCCCCTTCCCGAGTCCAAGTGATCTCATTGTTCAGTTCTCACCTGTGAGTGAGAACATGCAGTGTTTGGTTTTCTGTTCTTGCGATAGTTTGCTAAGAATGATGGTTTCCAGCTGCATCCATGTCCCTACAAAGGATGCAAACTCATCCTTTTTTATGGCTGCATAGTATTCCATGGTGTATATGTGCCACATTTTCTTAATCCAGTCTGTCACAGATGGACATTTGGGTTGATTCCAAGTCTTTGCTATTGTGAATAGTGCCGCAATAAACATACATGTGCATCTGTCTTTATAGCAGCATTGTACTTTGCTTTCTTTAATTCCAGATAGCATTCTTTCTCCTTGGTCAGGCAGTTTTGCCTGTGTTGGGTCAGTATCTCAACCACATGGCTCTGAGAAGGGTAGATGAGCTTTCTAGTCCCTTGGTTCTGCATGTCAGCCCTCCTCTTTTTATATCCATGGTTAGCATGGACTCCTAGTTACTGGGATCAGGAGGCAGAGAAGTGTATCAAATTGCTGATGCTACAAAACGTATGGGAGTCTGGCAATTGTAGATACTCAATAACTAGCCCATTAGGCTAGTCATCCTAGGAGTATAGAATTCCATAAGGATGGTATTAGGCACCAGGCTTTGTCTTTTGTTTTTGACTCCTAATTAGAGAAGGCCAAAACTTTGCTGCTGGACACAGTGAACACTGAACTGGTTAATGACTTAAGCTACACGGCTTTATTAAGAATCCGCTAGGTGTTTTGTCTTTTCTGGAAATCTAACATAAAATGGTTAAGAATAGTACACACCACTGTGAAAACAGCACTGATGTCTGCTAAATATTTAATTTATGACTGAGATATTCTGGATAAAATCTGTACCCTTCATGATGAAAGCCCATCTGTGCCTTCAGGAGCATTTTCTAGTAAAAACACTTCCTCATCCTTAAGTGCCTGCAGCCTGCCCATCCCCCTCTTTCATCTTCCCTGCCAGAGGTTTTAGGAGAAGAGGACCACTTCTACATCCTTGATAAAAACAGGTCTGAGAATCAGTTAACTGAGACAGGTTGTAATTTCATACCATGGCTAAGGTGCTAAGTAAATATTGCAAAGCAAACAGAAAAGACAGAAGAGTTCATTTCTCTTCTAACAAAGAAAAACAAAAAGGTAGTTTCTTGGATATGAGAAACAAAGGGAAAAGGGGAAATCATTCCATGTTTGCTTTTTTAAAATAGGCTTTGAGTCTCATATGCCTTTTTTATTATTTTGTTCCAGTTTTATTTTGGTTTGGCTTCAGATAAAAAAAAAAAAAAAAAAACCAGAGGCTTGATATTATGCTAAGTGAAATATTACATAATCTCACTCTTATGTGGAATACTCTTTTAAAAGGTCAAATATAGACAGAACGGTATAGTAATTACCAGAATTGGGGCTAGCTGGGGTGGAGGGCATGAGAAATGGGGAAATATAGGTCAAAGGATACAAATTAGCAAATATGTGTGTGAGATGTTCTATATCCCAGCAACTCTTCATACAAGAATGCTATGGAATAAAGAAGTAGGGAAAACCTACCTGTGGTCCAGTGAGAAACGGGGAAATATAGGTCAAAGGATGCAAAGTAGTAAATATGTACCATAAACAAGTCCAAAGATCTAACTACAACCTAAGGACTACAGTTAATAAAAGTATATTGTATTCAGAATGTTTGCTAAATGTTTAAGTTCTAGGGTACATGTGCATAACGTGCAGGTTTGTTACATACGTATACTTGTGCCATGTTGGTGTGCTGCACCCATCAACTCGTCAGCACCCATCAATTCGTCATTCATATCAGGTATAACTACAGCTGCTCTTACAGTGGGGTATGGGTAACTATTTGAGATGAGGGATTTGTTAATTTGGTCCACTATAGTAACATTTTACCGTCTCTACATATTTCATAATATCATATTGTATACCTTAAATATATACAATAAAATTTGTTTATAAAGAAAAAGAAAAGTTACAGAGCACACTAAGTCCCCGTTTTTCCCTGATAGCTCTTGAGGGAAGAGGTGGAGGTTCGCACTGAAGTGGGAAGGAAGCCAGGATGACTTGATCCTAATGCAAAGTTAGAGTGAAAAACTCACCCAGGCTTCACACAAAAGCAGCACAAAGAAGTAGTCAGGTTTATCTCTGAATAAAAGTAAAATGTAAAAGAGTTTTCACATGTTATTGAGCTCATACATGTGCTATGAAAGATACAGAGAAGTAAGAAATCTGAACCTAAATTCAAGTCTCTCATAGTCTACTGTGGTACATACATAAGTCATTCCCTATGGGAAAGCTAGGTAATGGCAAAGGTGGAACACAGCAAGTATGCAATGAGTGGTTCTTAAAGCAAGTAGAATGGGATGATTTTTCCCTCTCATGTCCCTGGCTCCAAGTATCATCATCAAGATGAGCTTTCCTGTATTGGTATCCCTGTTTTTGACCTCTCCATTGAACTCCTGATCTTTGTATTCAACTTCTCAATTGACATCTCCACTTGGGTATCAACAGGATTCTCAAATGTTTTCCCTAGATTTACTTCTCCACTGGTCTTCCCCATCTCAGCAATGATTCTTCCCCTGACTCAGCTTCTCTAGTCAAAAGCCTGGCAGTCATTTTTAATGTTTTGCTTTCCCTGACAAGACACATCCAATTAATCCTTAAGTCTTACTGGCTCTACCTCCCCAGCTTAACCTGAATCCACACATGTCCTGCCATGGCCACCACCACCGCCATGTCTGGCCTCCACTACTGCAATGACCTCCTTCCTTCACTCCTCTCCCTCTATGGTCTGTTCTCCATAATTAGGGAGAGGTCATTTTTCCAGCCACCACAGGGCCTTTGCAGGAGTGCTTCCCAGCCAAGATTGCACTTCTCCGAGAGCTATTCTCATCCTTCTGCTATCAGCTCAGATGCTCTCTACTCCCCGCCCATCCAGATCAGCTAATCGGAAGGAGCAGTAGGTCACTCTCTGTCACTCCATCCAATCTTAGTTCAGAACTTCATTATAACCTGCTATGTTATTATTTAATAGTTTACTCGCTGGCTGCCTGCCTTCCCATTTAGGATGTACGTTCCAGACAGCAAAGACTGAATCCTACTGGCTTGTCACCATGTATCGAGTACCTGGAATAAAGCCTGGAATACAGTAGGCACTTAATAAATGTTGGTTAAATAAGTAACTAGATGAATGATTGTTCCTCTCTACACTGAAATCAACCAAACACATCAACATAAAAAAAAAAAAAAGAAATGGAAACACCCACCGGTTTTTGTAGGAAGGCTCTCCTTGCCTTTACACGTTCATGTCCAACTCACTGCTCCCTGGTCCCAGGTTCCCTCTCTCAGTGTGATCCTGCTCCTGCCTTTGGATCCTGCTCAGGCCCCACCACCTTCTGCCTTTCTACTTGTTCTCAAGTTCCTGAGGAACACTCCCACAGGGCAGGTCCAGAGGTATCCTGCAGCAGGTGAGCTGCTCTGGAGCCCAAAACCACGCACAGGCCTGGTGTATCACCTGGAGGGCTCCCCTGACCTCCATTCAAGGGTTTCAGACAGGGTCAGAAGATACCACCACAGATTAAGAAAGGAGACTTCCTAGAGAAGCCTAATGGTAACTGGGCCTTGCAAGATGGTGAATACAATGACTTTCCTTAATGTATATTAATGTTTCTCAACCTTGTTTTCATCATTGCCCCTCCCCAGCATGGAGCCTTTTCAGTCTTTTCACCCCCTTCCCACAAAATCTGAATGGTACAGATATGCTCTATATCTGTTTATATACTACAGTCTTTCAGAGAGCCATAAGCCTTTATAATATCTAAGACTTTTTTCCACCCCTTTCCCCCAAAAATCAATTTTCCCTTTTGGGGGTAAATATCACCTCTGTTGAAAATGCAAGCCATATGTGTGTTTCTCTTGTGTGAACAGTGATGTCTTTCTGTTATCCTTTGGATAGTAGGCATAGTTCCCCTTTAAGAAAAATATTTTCCAGTATTGGTTATTTGAGAATGTTTGGATCCCTTTAGGGGAAAAAAAAAAAATGAACCCTTAAAAGAGGGGCCTCCAGTTGTCAGAAGAAGAGACACTTCATCCCTCTCATGACTTTGCTCTTTATCTCCAGACTTTAAGGAGTCCAGATGTCTTTGAAGGATGAGAGGTGGCCCCTGAATCACAGAGAAAGCTGGGCATTGGGAATGCTGACTTTCCCAGAGCAGACATTACCTAAAGATGAGAAACCATGTTTGGTGGGCTAGACATTATTTCAAATTACTCTGTTTCTATACTTTCACTACCTCTATGAATTCATGAGTCAGCAAGGGTAGGAAAGAGAGGTGAGGAAGACAGAAGAACGAGCATGCAGTGTGCTCTCAGCGGGATCACTGAGGAAAGCTGACTCCTTCTTCTGAGGAAAGGGTGGCATCACAAAGGGGATAGAAATGGAATTTGGCCTGTGTCTCAATTTTGTATAAATCTGGCACATGCTTACAGCTTTGATTTTAACTGAACCAATCTAGCTATCCTTCCTTCTCTCACTCCTTTCAATAAATATTGAGGGTTAAGTATTTGAGTCCTAGGAAATGCAAGGTCAAGAAGATGAACTTTGTTTCCCAAAGAGTCTGCTGCAAACAGGGAAAGCACATAGGTGATTATATTAGGAGAACTGGTGAGTAGAAGCACAAGGTTCCCCCAGACCTTTTGCACCAGCCCTCCATATTGTTGAGACAGGCAATGTTTCTTATTCTTCAAGAATGAACACATCTTTTGGGAACTTTTTTATACTTCCAAGTTTGTACTTCCAAATTCATTGTTTTTGAGGAACATAATCAAGTAGCATAATGTCAAGCTGCTACCTAAATTAAGATCTCTTCCTTCATTTCACTCTCACCACAAAATCAGTGATTACAATCAAAGAAACAATTACCTTTGTTTGGTAAAATCTGCTTTTAATTAACCTATGTTTGTTCCTCATTGAAAATGCCTCCATGAAGAGTGCACCTAGTGAGTCCTTCTGTTCCAGTACCCTGAAGAACAGACAGGTGATAAGCAAATGGCCTAGTGGCACCACTCCATTCTCAAGACTGTAAATCTCCTCCATTCTCAAGACTGTAAATCTCAAAACAATCAGGTCTGCACATGCAGAACCCAAAACCAGAGCTTGCTGCAGGCTGCTTCTGAGGACACAGAGTTGTCTGGAGAATGGGAGAAAGAGAAGTCTGGCTGTGAAGGATGGAAGAGGCTCTATAAGAAGAATCAAGACTTTTACCTGCCTGGTTATAAAGGTATTTAGCTTCATAAGGTGTTATAATGACGTTTTGCCTAATCTCTTGACATTTTCACATCATTAGATGCAATAAATCTCTTCCTGATGAGTCGCACACTATCCGAAAGCAATGGTCACTTTGAAATTTCAACCAAGAGGAAATTTTATCAACAACAGTACAAACCGCCCAGACTTGAACAGACATTTATCCAAAGAAAATAGACAAATGGTCAAAAGCACATGAAAAGATTCTCAACATCAATAATCATTAGAAACAGCAAATCAAAACCACAATGAAGTAACAACTCACCACCCATCAGGATAGTTGTCATCAAAAACACAGAAAATAACCAATGTTGGTGAGGACATGGAGAAATCAGAGCCCTTGTGTGCTGTTGGTAGGAATCTAAAATGATTTGGCCACTATGGAAAATAGTATGATGGTTTTCCAAAATGCTAAAAATAGAACTACCATATGATCCCACAATTCCATTTCTAAGTATATAACCAAAACAACTGAAAGCAGAGTCTTAGAGAGAGATTTGTACATCCATGTTCGTAGCAGCACTATTCACGATCGTCAAAAGGTAGAAGCAACCCAAGTGTCCACTGACAGATGAACCAACAAAATGTGTCATAAACAGACAATGGAATATTATTCAGACTTCAAAAGGAAGAGGCCAGGCACAGTGGCTCATGCCTGTAATCCCAGCACTTTGGGAGGCCAAGGCGGGTGGATCACCTGAGGTGAAGAGTTCAAGACCAGCCTGGTCAACATAGCCAAACTCTACTAAAAATACAAAAATTAGCTGGGCATGATGGTGGGCACCTGTAATCCCAGCTACTCCGGAGGCTGAGGCAGGATAATCACCGGAACCAGGGAGGTGGAGGTTGCAGTGAGCTGAGATTGTGCCATTGCACTCCAGCAAGAGTGAAACTCCATTTTAGAAAAAAGAAAGAAGGAAAAAAAAAAAACAGAAGAAAGAAGAAGGAGAAAAAGAAAATTTGAACATGTACTACAATATGGATGAACCTGGAAGACATTATGGCCAAGTGAAATAAGCTAGTCACAAAAAGGCAAGTACTGTGAGATTCCACTTCTGTGAGGTACTACAGAACTGGACACTTAAACATGATTAAGATGTTAAATTTTATGTTACGTGTACTTTTACCACAATTTTTTAAAATCAACAAACCAAAGAATAAAACTATAAAAAGAGAAAGTATGCTGGCATTAACTATTAAATACCACGTTTAGCTACCAAGGATTCTTTTGCTCCATACATCTCCAACCCAGCCTCTCCTCCCCTTCATGCCACTATGACCCGGCTGTTATGTGGGACAATGAGAAGATATGAAGATGGAGATAGAGATGGAGAGAGACAGTGAGACAGAGACATAGAGAGAGAGAAATATCTGCATCCCTCTCTTCTATGTGGATAATAGAACTTGAACGGAATTAAATCCTTATCCAAAGGAGCCTGAGACTTTTACCAACCAGATTAATATGAAAATCACTAGAGTTGGGTTAACTTACCATAAATGACAGATATTTTATGAGCTGGCAACATCATGATTCCCCTCACCCCATGTCTGGAGAAAAAGATTCCAAGAAGCAAGTTGATGGCGGTTTTAGAAAACACCAAAGCACTCCCATACCTGCATTTTACTGAATGAAGACTACTCAACGATGAGTCTAGGTTTATGCCCTGGCATATGAATGACCTTTGGGATTTAGTCTGCAATTAGGAAAACCTGCTGGCCCTCAGTGGTAATAGTTGGTGACATCCATGTGGGCTACAGAGATGGCAGACTCTATATATATAGCAGGAGTTTTCAACCAGGAATGACTTTACCACCTACAAGATGTCTGACATCTAGATGGAGACGTTTCTAGATGGAGACGTTTCTAGATGGAGATGTTTCTAGATGGAGACGTTTCTAGATGGAGACGTTTCTAGTTGTCACAGGTTGGGGGCTGCTGCTGGCATCTGGTGAGTGAGCCAGTGATACTACTAAACCTCCTACAACACATAGGACAGCTGCCCACAACCAAAAATGATCTCACCCAAAATGTCAGTAGTGCTGGGGTAGAGAAACCCTGCTGCAGATGAGATTCACCAGAAACAGGGACAACTGCACTTTCCCACTTTGGTTTCTGTATTAAAATAGCTAAGTGAATATGAAAAATAAAATGGTCACACAAATCGGCTACGTAGAGAAGTATCGTCCTCTGCTAGGGAGGTTGAGGGGCAGCAGCTTCTCTAGAAAGACCACCCTCACTGCTGCCAGCTTTCCCAGCCAGACTCAGTCAAGCAGCTTTCATGCAGGAGCAGGCTAAACTTGCTTGTTCTATTTAGGAGTGGCAGAGGCCAGCAGAGCAGCTAGCCTGCTAAATGATTCCTCAAGGAACCTGATTCTGAAAGCCCTTTTCTCACCCTACCTGAGCTTCCCTGCTGGGCACTCCTACACAGTCAACTCCTCCCTCCAGGAGGCAAGATCCTCCCTGAGTTCAACAGCTTGTCCTAAAGCTCACGTTTATGGCTGCCTCTTGCAACCCTGGGGCTGAATCTAAACGGCCATTAAGAAGGCATAATCCTCTCCTGCAGAATTCCTATAAGAATTATCAGCAGAACAGCAGAAGTGTGTAGGGCAGGGATACATTTAGCTGCAAGCATATTTCAATATTATGGTCTCAGGTTTAAGATCTCTGTGTTTATACAGTGTAAGCAACTTTCTGGGTACAAATTAGTATTTTGAAGATTAACAATTAACTGTCCTTTATCCTTAATTGATCTAATACTGGAGATCAAATTCATCTCCAAGCTTGAAGAGAACATGACTTTTGAACATCCTGAATTCTTGCTTGCACCTACCAATCGTTTCTGTAATAATTTTATGTCTATCACAACACAGGATCAGCAGAAGCCACTAAGTAGGACCCAGATTCCTGAAAGTCTGGGGATTAATGCAAAGACCTGTGAGCTATCTGCATATATTCTGTATTTTTTTTTCAATTTTGTGGGAGTTTTCACTAAATTTCTTGGTATTCAAAAAGGATCCTTGAAGAAATTAGGAACCATTGCTTTAGAGTATATGCAATTACTTCGGTGGAAATGTGATTTCAAATTTAATCTCAGCAAATTTGCAGAAACAACAGCACATTCAGCTCCTCTGTACTCAGACTATAGAATCTGATCTACCACAGGGTTTCCCTACCCCCGCACTACTGACACTTTGGGTCAGGTCAGCTTCCAAGTTTTAGAAGAAGTTGGGAACTTGGGAACTACTCTACGTCTTCAAAGTGTTTCTGGCAATCCACTCTCCATCTTCTGGCCACTCTATGCTTTCTCCACTGTAATCACAAGCCAGCCCTTCCCATGGTAAACGAGACCACTCATTAAAAGAATATTCTTTATTCGCCCCTTTAGCATAGCACCAGAATTCCATCAGACCTCTAAATTCCACCAGTTCAAAGAAGAAAAAATATGTATCTCGATGTAAATGAATCACCCCACCAAAAAAATAAGATTCAGGTTGACTATTTCTCTCCAACAAATTCCCCCATCATTTTCCATCTTCTGAAGATGAGCAAAAAGTTGTCATTGAATTTCTTCCCTTGTTTTATTTAATTTGAACTCGAATTTAAATGCAGTAGTTCCCCAAGAAACTGCTGCAGCCTGAGGTTTTCATAGCCAGTTTCAAGCTACAAACTCAAGCTTATCTACAAATGTACAATAATACTGAAATAGAACTTACTGAGATTCTAGTGTTTTTACAAAGAGGATTTATTAGTAAAGAAATTTTAAAAAGTTGAGAAAGTAAAGTTTTGTGTATGAAAGTAAATACACTGTTCCAGAAACACTATCCCTCTAAATGTGTTAGGTAAGGAGCTGAGTGGACTGATGTTTCTTCAGATTTGCTGAGAATAAATTTGGAATCACATTTCCACCGAAGTAATTGCATATCCTCTAGAGCAATGGTTCCTAATTTGTTCAAAGATCCTTTTTGAATACCAGGAAATTTAGTGAAAACTCCCACAAAATTGAAAAAAATGCAGAATATATGCAAATAGAAGCTCACAGGTCTTTGCATTGATCCCCAGCCTCTCAAGAGTCTGGGTCCTACTTACTGGCTTCTACTGATCCTATATTGTGATAGACATAAAATTATTACAGAAACGATTGTCCCATGCAAACATCCTAGAACGTGCTCACTGCTCCCATTAAAACTTCACAGAAAACTATGCCTACATCATATCTGCCTATGTTAGAAAATAAATGTCCTCTTCTTTTTCTTCAGTCTTCATACATAGTCTACTATTGATGTTTTATACCCTATAAATTTACCTTTCTAATACTCTCTAATTAAATCTAAAAACGACTTGCCTTCTTCTTAAGCATACGGTTGAGTTGTGAGAACCCATAGAAACCATGAAGGGCCTTTCTATATGCAAATAATAAATGTGAAAACTTATCATTCCCACCATTGGGATGATTATCTACATAAATCTTAACTGCACCATCGAAAACTGCATTAAATCATCCTGCTGGTCCATTGCATTGTGGGAGATAAGCCAGCACTTGCACGTCTTTAACCCCACTGCAGTATCCCAGGAAATTCACACCCTCGCCTGCAAGAATCTCCGCAAGAAATCCAGGCCGAAATTGAACCATGCCAATTCTCACCGATCTTGAGGGCATAAGAATGCAATGTCCTGCTGCTTCCCTAGTCCCTTATATCATGAAAGTTGCTTCCACAATAAATGTTTTGCACTTTTAAGAGGTATTTTCTAATTTCCATGTGCTCTAAGAAAAAAAAAAAAAAAAACTTCCTACTGACAGATCAAGAAGACTGTGGGCTGTTTGGTCATTCTTCCTTTCCTGCCTCTGGCACACCTCACCACCTATATATTTTCATGCGTCTGGCTTTGGGTCATAGAATCCTAGACATTATTTGGGTGGCATGGATTCGTGAAGACCCATAAACTTGGATAGGGGAAAAAAATGACATCTTTATTTTCACTAACCTCTAACTTAAATTTAGTATTTCCTTCAAATATGAATGCAGGCAGCAAACCTAGTCTCAGAGACTTTACGGCCAAGAGAAATCACAGATATTTTCATATCACATTAAGGTCGTGCAGGCATCTCAAAATATTTACTCTCATCACTATTTCAAAATTTCGGTCGCTGTTAGAGCTGCCATGAGAGCTTGCTGTTTAATGTGGTAATAAAGCCCATATATCACAACCACTAAATCCCCAATTTGAGCTGTGTGTGTGTATATATATATATATTTGATTATTATATTTTAACCATTATAATTAGTTTCTTTAGCCATTCTATGTATTTTATTTTATGCATTTAAAAACATTATTTGGAGAAAGAGTCCATGGCCCTCATCTGATAGCCAGAGGTCCAGGGCACAAAGAAGGTTTGCTTTCTTGCCTGAATCACCACGGCCACATCCTCCAGTACCCTGCATGGTTTTCAATACACTACTTTAAGGAGCCCTGGATACCTCCCGTGTGCCCTGTGTTGTAGGGGCTATTCCTGTTTGGCCTCTACAGATGAGATATTCTGAGCAGAAGGTCTGTCCAGGTGACCTTATCTTTTTTTTTTTTTTAACTTTTGCAAATTTGGTTTATTATAGAAAGCTTACAGTGGTTAAAAAGCTTTGTTTTATAAGTTGACCTCAAAACAGTGTGATCATGTGTGTGTGTGTTTTCTTTTCTTTCTTTAAATTTTTTTTATAATTTCAACTTTTATTTTTAATTCAGGGGATATATGTGCAGGTTTGTTACATCAGTATATGGCTTGATGCTGAGGCTTGTGGCACCACTGATGCTGAGCATAGTACCCTGTAGATTTTCAAACCTTGCCCTCCTCCTCCCCTCCCCTCCTCTAGTAGTTCCCAGTGGCTATTGTTCCCATCTTTATGTTCATGAGTCAGGTGGGCTTATCTTTATAGTCATCCCTTGTGACTTTTTTCCAACACCTTACTCACAGGGGAAATGGCATGGCTCTCCAAGGGCCTCCCAGTCATTAGCAGGAATGAATGAGGGCCCTTCGAGAACATTTCATCTGCCTCCTAGTTACAGTCAAGTCAATAGAATTCCAGAGAGCAACAAAACGGCCTGCCTCAAATTCCCACAGATACTGAATTGCCCTGACTAGTTAATTAGAAAGCTCTTTTCTATATATTACACATGGACAAATACAATAACTAGCATTTTGGTGTATTTTTTATTTTTTTAATTGACATAATAGTTGTATTACGTATCATGAGGTACAGTATGTGATGTTTCAATGCATATATACAATGTGTATTTAGCATATATACAAGGTATTTAGTATATCCATCACCTCAGACATCCATCACTTCTTTGTGGTGAGACCACTGAGAATCCTCTCTTCTGGCTACTTTGAAATACACACCATAGCATTGTTTACTGTCATCACTCTACTATGCCACAGAACACCAGAACTCATTCCTATCTAACTGCAACCTTGCACCATTGACCAGTCTCGCTCCATCATCCTTCCTCCCTAACCCCAAACCTCACATGACTAGTGTTTTCTCATGCTCATTGTTTACTAGGTGCTATTCTAAGTGCTTAACATGTTAATTCCTCTAATTATCACAATAAGTACCTAATTATTACAATAGGTAAGTTCTATAATTACTCACATTTTAAAGATGGGGAGATAGAGGAAGAGCGTGGTTAAAAGACTTCCTAGTCTACATGAATCAATGATGAAGCCAGGATCCAGATCAGGCTGTCACTTCTCCCCCAGTCCCTTTACTGTCCTGCCTCCCAACCCGCTACCACCACACAGCATGTGGAAGCTGATTAAAAACAAACAAAACAAAACCACCTCAGCATCAAAATGAGCAGAGGTGATTCCCCCAAGATCTCTTTGGCTCGCAGAAGTCAAACAGTTTCCTCATCTTGTAAAATAGGGATACAAAGGCCTACTTTGCAGGGGTGGTCTGAAAATTAAATAAAACACATGTATCAAGTGCTAAGTGTGTTCGGTGCATAAGTTCCCCAAAACAGTAGTTATTACAATATTTACTATCATTTTTGTCAAGATGTACACCAAAGATAGTGGACAAAGATGAGATGGATGTTGAATAACAAACCTTCAGGAGTATGGGGATGAGCAGAAAATCACAGTAAAGTATGAGAGGTCACATAATCCAACCCACATTTATGCCAGTCTACTGGGCCCCTCCAGGCTCCTGAGGTTTAAAATTGACCTGTTGCCTCTGTCTTCCCCCAGATTTGTCCCTACACATGTTTGCCTTCCTTCGTGAAAGTTGCCATGTTGGCCTTCTTTCACTTGCTTTCTTATCTCCCTCCTCCAAGTTCCATCCACAAATCCCGTCAACCTGCCCCAGAAATATCTCAGACAGTTCAAAACATAATTCAAGCACTGAATTTAATTCCCTCTCAAAATTAGCACCAGGTGATCAAAGGAAATCCATATGGAAGCTGGAAAATTGGAAAGGTTGAAAATGACATTTAAATGATATTCAAGGATTTTCCACATGGAAAGCAAGACCAGCCGCAGAACAGGACTCTCTGGCCCACAACCGCCAAATGCAAGGGGAAACCCACATGGGAACAAGTAGCAGGGAGCCTCAGCTAAGTCCCCCAGCACTTCCTGGCTTGGGAAGTGTGAGCGATGTCAGTCTGTTTTGACTATCTCACCTCTTCACCTCCTTCTTTGAGGGAACTGTGCCTGTCCCACTGGTGTAATCACACAATAGGTTCTTCTTGCCTGCTGCACAAATAAACACATTCACTGAGACAACATGATTGCAGCAAAGAAAGAGTTTAACACAAGTCTGGCCAAGCAGAAGGACAGGTGTTTATTATTACTCAAATCAGCTTCCTTGAGAACTCACAGGCTATGGTTTTATGGATAATTTGTTGGGCAGGGGCTAGGGAATGGGTGTTGCTGATTGGTTGGGGATGAAATCTTAGGGGTGTGATAAATGGTCCTTGTGTGCTGAATCTGTCTTTGGGTGGGGGCCATAGGAATGGTTGAGTGATGAGCCACAGGTCTGGGTGGAGTCATTTAGTTGTCAGAATGCAAAAGTCTAAAAAATATCTCAAAAGACCAATCTTAGGTTTCACAATAGTAATGTTATCTACAGGAACAATTGGAAATGTCACAAATTTTGTGACCTCTGGCCACATGATTCCTGAGCAGCAAGGGATTACAGAAAGACAAGCAAGAGAACAACAGCTCATTATTTTTCAACTACACCTACATCTTAGCAGAATCCAGGTCTCTCCCAGGTCCCTCCCATAATCCTAATCATGTGGCCTTTCATTTGTATTACAAAGATAGTTTTAGTCCTCAAACAAAGAGGGGATCAGTTTTAGGGAGGGACCATTATCGTCCTTGCTTTAAAGTTAAATTATAAACTACATTTCTCCCGTGGGTAGCTTGGCCTATACCCAGGTAGGAGCAAGGCCAGCCAGCTGTGAGATTAGAAGCAAGAGGAGGGTCATTCGTGCTAGACCCATCTTGCTGTCATAATCTTTGCACAGGTGGTTTCCGTGGGGCTCCCGACCATAGAAGTAGGTATGAGACTGAGGTAGCTCAAGCAGACTTTCCCTCCTGAGAATTCAACCTTGGTTGAGACACACAGGGACGAGAGAGGGTAGAGTTGAATCACTGTAATAACACCAAGGTCTCCAGAACTACACCATGTCCAGCTCTCTCAAGGCCCATGGTCCATCTTTCTTTGATTTTATGAGATTATGTCAGTGTTCCCCATGTTTATCTATTATGCTTCATAACACCTGGGTACACTACATACATCTTTCTATAATACATGAATCAATATTTCATAATCAACATTAAAGAATAAAACAGCCAAAACAAAAGATAATTTTAAAATATTTGCTCTCAGATAGTGGGATAGGACTCACTGCAGACTCGAATGAATGGAAAGAATTATGTGCTAATTCTGCTAAGGAAAATGGAAACCATTAAAATGACTTAAGAGAACTAAAGAAATGAAAAATCTAACCAGGTAAGAAAGGGAGTTAGTGGGATCTCAGTGAGGTTGAAGGCTCCACTCCACTCACAGTTAACTAAAACATTGAACCCTATGGGCCAGGCATGGTGGCTCAGCACTTTGGGAGGCCGAGGTGGGTGGGTCATGAGGTCAGGAGTTCAAGACCAGCCTGGCTAACACGGTGAAACCCCGTCTCTACTAAAAATACAAAAAAGTAGCCGGGCATGGAGGCGGGCACTTGTAATCTCAGCTACTCAGGAGGCTAAGGCAGGAGAATGGCTTGAACCCGGGAGGCAGAGGCTGCAGTGTGACGAGATTGTGCAACTGCACTCCAGCCTGGGCAATACAGGGAGACTCGGTCTCAAAAAAAAAAAAAAAAAAAAAAACCCCATGGACATGGGCTGCAAGACCACCTCACTGAAGGATGTAGTTTAGGAGCCCCAGTAGTTTCTTCATAGACAATCATTAAAAAGCCGGCATGTCTATTTCACGCACAGGAAGACCCGAGCATCCAAGGCATGAATCCCACAACAAATTATCTTCAAGAGAAGCACCATCTTTCTGCCTAGGATGTGAGCCCAATGTACCTGGAATGATAAAACTTCCTTTTCAGTGAGTATCATTTTACCCTTGGAACCTTCCAAGGTTTCAATGATTTTAAGGTAGTAGGTATTTTAACACACAAGTATTTTAAGTATTTTAAGGTAGATTACACCATCTTAACACCTACCCTAAAATACTTGAGCACACACAGTGTGATGCCATAACATGTTAGTTTAACTTATAACCTAGGCACAGCCAGTGGCCCGATGGAGATCTGCCAGCCAGTCAGTAGGTCACCAGCAAGTCCACACACCAGAGAGGGCTACAGCAAGAGCATCAGCCAAGCAAATATTCATCAACACCAAAGGCTTTTCTTTTTTTTTTTTTGAGGCGGAGTCTCGCTCTGTCGCCCGGGCTGGAGTGCAGTGGCCGGATCTCGGCTCACTGCAAGCTCCACCTCCCAGGTTCACGCCATTCTCCTGCCTCAGCCTCCCGAGTAGCTGGGACTACAGGCGCCCACCACCTCGCCCGGCTAGTTTTTTGTATTTTTTGGTAGAGACGGGGTTTCACCATGTTAGCCAGGATGGTCTCGATCTGCTGACCTCGTGATCCGCCCGTCTCAGTCTCCCAAAGTGCTGGGATTACAGGCTTGAGCCACCGCGCCCAGCCTGGTCAGTGATTTCTGTTGGTGGAATTAATGGTATTCAAGTTGTGTGGCAGAGTGAAATATTTCAGTAACAATCCCACACTTCATGAACAGCACAAAATCCCAGGAAATGATGCCGCTCAACATCTAGTGTCTTAGGAGTCCCAGGTCCCTCACTGAGTCAGAAGCAGTCTGGACTACAGATACCATCCTATCTACCTTGGGTGAACCTGCCAGGCAATCGGTCAGACTACCCACAAGACAGGGAACATACAAAAAATTACCAGTATCGGAGATAACGCATATGTTAATTAGTTCAATTCAGCCACTACACAATGTATACATATTTTGAAACATCATGTTACACCTGACAAATATATACAACTTCGTCAATATTTTTAGTTACTTTTTTAAAGAAAACAGAATAGGGACTTCGTTGAGCTCACAGGCTTGATAATAAGTGTTCATTAAACGTCCAGATGGAGGGGAGAGTTTGGTCGGCCGCCTGCTTTGCCTATAACCTGCTTGTGCCATTGTCTTCCACCTAAAAGAACCCGAGAGTTTCTGACAATCAAACAGGAAAGCTCACCACAGAAGGTTAGAATATCAGTGCCTGTATGTTACAGTAAATAATAATCTACATATGTTTGGTATTTATAGTGTTTAGGGATAATTTTGTCTATAAAAACCAACAGATTCGCTTTATGATTCCATTAAAATGTACCCTTTATTTTCTACTTGAGATTTTAAGCTGAAAGATTTAAGAGTCTTGTCTGGGTTTGTAAACAGCATTGGATGCTTAAGATAACTGGAGATTTACTATATTCATAAGATTAATTTATTATATTACCTACAGAGGGGAAATCAAATATATTATATTTATAAATGCAATAAAAAGGTTTAAAGGAATTTAATTAACCAAGTTGTAAACGGGGCTGATTATTTAAGGTAGTTTTGTCTGTTCAGCTGGAACACTAATAAAAGCGTCCTTGAACAGGATTGCTGAAATTCACTGGATTTATAAAAAGAACAAAAAGATTTATAAGTGGGACTTACATGGGCTTAAGGAAAACAAGACTTTTTAATTTATGATTTGAATAAATTGAATACTAATTCATGATAAAACTCCAAAATAAATGTAAGTCATTCCTTTTGGGGGGAAAATGACCTTAAAGACCAAAAAACTCACAGCAACAACTCAGAACTGTGAATCATTATTAATTGAGATGTTGGCATTATTCTCCCGCAGAAAGAATCGCAGCATTCTACAACAGTTGCTGCCCAACTCTTTTGATTATGCATCCCTAATAGTAAAAGAAGTTTGAAAATGTACCTTTAAAATATGTGTATTTATTGACACACTGTGGTGGTCACTGCTAGGCGCTGCCCAGAGTCCCCAGTGAAGGACATGTTGTCCTGTGCTGTGGACAGAGAGCCCTCAGTGATCAGTCCTTCAGGGATGCTGCAACTGCAGAGGGCTACCTGGTTGAATGCATGTCCTTCTCAAGACAGCCCATATGCAGTGACTTATCCGTGCAGGTATATAAAGGCCTGGCCACCTGGGTCCAGCTCTAGAGAGGTCTGAAGGGCCATTCTAGCTCCCATGCTCTGCATGGGGTTGACTCAGGCTGTCACAGAGCCTGTGTCACAGATGAACTTCTCCCTCTGCTCCATCCTGATTCCTTCTGTCCCTCCTACAGATGTCAGTGCCCAGGATATACTCTAGCAAACATCCCACACGCTCCATTTCTTCCCAGAGTCTGCTTCCCAGGAAACCCAACCTGTAACACAAACTACATAGGCAAACCTCTCAATTACTTCGTTAAACATTAGCAAAACTTAATGTCTTTATGATTTGAATACCTCAGCCTTGGAAATGGTAGTGAGGAGACCAGAATGCTAATGAGCCATAAAGTATGGATAATTGAGAGTCCATTATGGCTGCCATCGGAAAGTATCTCACATGAGGTAATTTATAAAAACAAATTTATTTCTCACGTTTCTGAAGACTGAGAAGTCCAAGATAAAGGTCCACTGCCAGATCCAGTGTCTAGTGAGGGCTCGCTTTTTGCTTCAAAGATGGCACATTCTAGGTTTCCTCACATGGCAGAAAGGGGAAAAGAAACTCCCTCAAACACCCAGAGGGCAGGGCATGTGGCCCCACAAACTCCCACCACTGATAGCCAGGTGGGAAATGCCAGAGCTTCCAGCTCAGTGATCTTGCTTCTGTGTGAACTCAGTTAGAGGCCACAGCTTCCTGTTATCCCAGGAAAAACTCAATGGCAGAGCATGCTACCTCGCCCACTCCCTCCATGGGTAGCCAGGTGGGCAACACCTGCTAGAGCTTCTGGCCCAGTGGTCCCACTTCTGTGTGAACTCAGCCAGCAGGTACAGCCTCCTATTGTACCAGGAAGCACCCAGACAGCAGGGCAGGTGCCTCTGTCCACCTCTACCACAGGTAGTAGTCAGGTGAGCCATGCCTGCTAGAGCTTCCAGCCCATCAGTCCTACTTCTGCCTGAATTTGCCAAGGGGCACACCCTCCTATTGTCCTGGGAACACCAGGATGGCAGGATGGGCAACTCCCCCAACCCCTGCCTCATGTAGCAGAAGGGCCACACCCACTAGAGCTTCCAACCCAGTGGCCCTACTTCTGCCTGAGCTCTGCAGGAAGGTACAAACCTGTTTCCCCAGGAAGCAAACAAATAGCAGATTAGGGCCAATTTAGCAAGGATAAGGCTTATCTGCCAAGTGCGGCCCCTGATTGAGGGAGTCTCATGGACCAAAACACCCAACAAAAGAAATGTGGGCATGGAGACAGTAATTGGAGGGGCTCCTCCAAGAGCCTGTAGCAGACTAGAATTGAAGCCAGTCAACCAAACCCACCTTACAGCATCATCAAACCCCAAAGGACATCAAAGAAGAAAAAGGCAAAAAAAAAGAAAAAATCTATCCAATCTATCTTTGAAGGATAGCAACTTCAAATATTGAAGGAACACCAGGTCACACAATTAAGAAAGAACCAGAGCAAGAACTCTGGCAACTCAAAAAGCCAGAGTGGCTTCTTTCCTCCAATGACCACACTAGTTATTAGTCCATTTACACACTGCAATAAAGAACTACCTGAGACTGGGTAATTGATGAAGAAAAGAGGTTTAATTGAATCACAGTTCTGCAGTCTTCATAGGAAGCATGTCTGGAAGGCCTCAGGAAACTTACAATCATGGCGGAAGGGGAAGGGGAAACAAGCATGTCTTTACTGTGGCAGAGTGACAGCGAGAGAGAGAGAGAGAGAGAGGGAGGGAGGGAGGAGGGGGAAGTGACAAACACTTTTAAAACATCATTTCTCATGAGAACTCACTCACTATCACTAGAACACCTCCCACCAGGCCCCTCTTCCAATTCAACATTAGATTTGGGTGGGGACACAAATCTAAACCATATCACCCACCAAGGGTTCTTAACCCAGCTGAAGCGCCTAAAATGACGGAAATAGAATTCAGAATATGGATAAGAATGAAGATATTGGAGATTCAGGAGAATGTCAAGACTCAATCCAAGGAAGCTAAGAATCACAATAAAATAATACAGGAGCTGATAGACAAAATAATTATTATAAAAAAGATGCAAACTAATCTAATAGAGCTGAAAATATACTATAAGAATTGCATAATACAATCACAAGTATTAACAACAGAACAGACTAAACTGGGGAAAGAATCTCAGAGTTTGAAGATTGGCTGTCTCAAATAACTCAATGAGACAAAAATAACAAAAAAGGAATGAACAACACCTTTGAGAAATACAGAATTATGTAAAGAAACCAAATTGATGATTCGTTGGCATCCTCAAAAGAGATGGGGAGAAGACAGGCAATTTGGAAAACATATTTCAGGATAGCATTTATTAAAACTTCCCTAGAGAGGCCAACATTCAAATTCAGTAAATGCAGAGAACCCCTGTGAGGTTAACACAAGAAGAGTATTCCCAAGACATATAATTAGATTTTGCAAGGCTGAAATGAAAGAAGAATCATTAAAAGTAACTAGAGAGAAGGGGCAGGTAACCTACAGAGGGAATCCCATCAAGCTAACAATGGACATTTCAGCAGAAAGGCTGCAAGCCAGAAGAGACTGGGGGCCTATATTCAGTATTCTTAAAGAAAAAATGTTTAACCAAGAATTTCATTTCCAGTCAAACTAAGCTTCATAAGTGAAGGAGAAATAAGATTATTTTCAGACAAGAAAATGCTGAGGGAATTTGTTACCACCAGACCTGCCTTACAAGAAATCCTGAAAGGAGCAATAAATGTGTAAAAGGAAAGACCATTACCAGCCCCTACAAAAACACACTTAAGTACATAGACCAGTGACACTAAAAAGCCACCAAACAATTCTGCATAATAACCAGCTAACAACACAATGACATGATCAAATCCACACAAATCAATACTAATCTGGAACATAAATAGGCTAAATGCCCCAACCAAAAGGCACAGAGTGGCAAGCTGGATAAAAAAGCAGGGCCTAATGCTATACTGTCTTCAAGAGACCCATCTCACATGCAATGACATCCATAGCCTCAAAATAAAGGGATGGAGAAAATATATCAAGAAAAAGGAAAACAGAAGAAAGCAGGGGTTGCAATCCTAATTTCAGACAAAAGAGACTTTAAACCAACAAAGATCAAAAAAGATAAAAAGGGGATTATATAGTGGTAATGTGTTCAACAAGAAGATCCAACTATTTTAAATATATACACAACCAATACAGGAACACCCAGATTCATAAAGCAAGCTTTTAGAAATCTATGAAGAGACTTGTATTACCACACAATAATAGTAGGCAACTTCAACAGCCCACTGACAGTGTAAGACAGATTATTGAGACAGAAAGTTAACAACAAATTATTTGGGTATTTGGGACCTGAACTCAATGCTTGACCAAAAGGACCTAACAGACATCTATAGAACTTTCCACCAAGAAATAACAGAATATACATTCTTCTCAACACTACATGGCACACTCCAAACTCGACCACACCATCACACATAAAACAATACTCAGTAATTAGAAAATGAAATCATACCCAACCACACTCTCAGACCACAGCACAAAAATAGAAATCAATAGTAAGAAAATTACTCCAAAGCATACAATGATATGGAAATTTAACAATCTGCCCCTGAATGACTTTTAAGTAAATAATAAAATTAAGGAAGAAATCAAGAAATTCTTTGAAACTAACGAGGACAAAGATAAAACATACCAGAATCTCTGGGACATAACTAAAGCAGTGTCAAGAGGAAAGTTTATAGCACTAAATGCCCACATCAAAAAGTTAGAAAGATCTCAAATTAACAATCTAACATCAGAACTAGGAGAACTAGAGATGCAAGAGCAAACTCACCTCCAAAACTAACAGAAAATAGGAAGTAACAAAAATCAGAGCTGAACTGAAGGAGATTAAGATGCAAAAAAAAAAGTATTAAACAGAGATTAATGAATTTAAGAGTAGGTTCTTTGAAAAAAATAAGAGAGACCACAAGCTAGACTAAAAAATTTTTAAAAGATTCAAATAAATGCAATTAGAAATGACAATGGAGACATTACCACTGACCTCACAGAAATTAAAAAAAAAAATCAGAGACTACTATGAATACCTCTATGCAGACAAACTAGAAAATCTAGAAGAAATAGATAAATTCCTGGACACATACAGCTTCCCAAGGCTGACTCAGGAAAAAATTGAATCCCTGAACAGACCAATAACCAGTTCTGAAATTGAACCAGTAATAAAAGCCTGCTAACCAAGAAAAGCCCAGAACCAGCTGGATTCACAGTAGACTTCTACTAGATGTATAAGAAGAGGTAGTACCTTTCCTACTGAAACTATTCCAAAAAAATTGAGGAGGGGGAACTCCTCCGTAACTCATTCTATGAGGCCAGAATGGCAGAAACACAACAAAAAAAGAAAGCTTCAGGCCAATTTCCTTGATGAACATAGATGTAAAAATCTTCAACAAAATACTAGCAAACGAAATCCAGTGGCACATCAAAAAGGTAATCAACAATGATCAAGTAGCCTTTTTCCCTGGGATACATGGTTGATTCAACACATGCAAATCAATAAATGTGATTCATCACATAAACAGAACTAAAAATAAAAAACTGTAATTATCTCAGCAAAGACTTTCAGTAAAATTTAACATCCATTCATGTTATAAGCCCTTAATAAACTAGGCATCAAAAGAACACACTTCAATATAATAAGAGTCATCTACGAGTAAGCCACAGCCAACATACTGAATGGGCAGGAAACATTCTCCTTGACAACCAGAACAAGACAAGGATACCCTCTCATACCACTCCTATTCCATATAGTATTGGAAGTGCTGGCCAGGGCAATCAGGCAAGAGAAAGAAAAAAAGGCATCCAGAGAGAAAGAGAGTATGTCAAAGTATCCCTGTTTGCAGAAAACAAGATTCTATCTCTAGAAAACCTCACAGTTTCAGTCCATAATCTCCTTGATCTGATAAACAACTTCAGCAAAGTTTCACGACACAAACTTAATGTACAAAAATCAGTAGCATTCCTATACACCAAGATCCAAACAGCCAAATCACAAATGCAACTGAATTCACTATTGCCACAAAAAATAAAATATCGAGGAATACACCTAACCAGGCAGGTGAAAGGCCTCTACAACAAGAATTACAAAACACTGCTCAAAGAAATCAGCAATAACACAAGCAAATGGAAAAACATTACATACTTATGGACAGGAAGAATCAGTATCACTAAAATGCCCATTGTGTCCAAAGCAATTTACAGATTCAATGCTATTTTTACCAAATAACGAATGACATTCTTCACAGAACTAGAAAAAACTATTAATATTTTAATCATATAGAACAAAAAAAGAGCCCAAATAGCAAAGGCGATCCTAAGCAAAAAGAAGAAAGCTGGAGGCATGTTACCGAACTTCAAAACATACTACAGGATACTAGTAACCAAACAGCATGGTACTTGTACAAAAGTAGACACATAGACCAAAGGAAGGGAACAGAGAACACAGAAATAATGCTGCACACCTATGACCATCTGATCTTCGACAAACCTGACAAAAACAAGCAATGGAGAAAGAATTTCCCATTTAATAAATGGTACTGGGATAAATGGCTAGGTATATGCAGAAGATTGAAACTGGACCTCTTTCTTTTGCATCCAAAAATAACAAATGTATACTTTAATTTCTAAAACAGATATGTTTCCTGACATGTGTACAAGTGTGTTTTCCTAGTGCAAACTTTCCCATGGATTAATATTATAATTTTTTAAAATTATACTTTAAGTCCTAGGGTACATGTGCACAATGTGCAAGTTACATAGGTATATGTGCCATGTTGGTTTACTGCACCCATCAACTCGTCATTTACATTAGGTATTTCTCCTAATGCTATCCCGCCCCCAGCCCCACACCCCCCAACAGGCTTCAGTGTGTGATGTTCCCCGCCCTGTGTCCAGGTTCTCATTGTTCAACTCCCACTTATTAATGAGAATATGCTGTGTTTGGTTTTCTGTACTTGTGATAGTTTGCTGAGAATGATGGTTTCTAGCTTCATCCATGTCCCTGCAAAAGACATGAACTCATCCTTTTTTATGGCTGCATAGTATTCCATGGTGTATATATGCCACATTTTCTTTATCCAGTCTGTCATTAATCGGCATTTGGGTTGGTTCCAAATCTTTGCTATTGTGAATAGTGATGCAATAAACATACATGTGCATGTGTTGATTTATAATCCTTTGGGTATATACCCAGTAATGGGATCACTGGGTCAAATGATATTTCTAGTTCTAGATCCTTGAGGAATCGCCACACTGTATTCCACAATGGTTAAGCTAATTTACATTCCCAGCGATAGTGTAAAACTATTCCTATTTCTCCACATCCTCTCCAGTATCTGTTGTTTCCTGGTTTTTTAATGATCGCCATTCTAACTGATGTGAGATAGTATCTCATTGTGGTTTTGATTTGCATTTCTCTGATGAGCAGAGATGATGAGCATTTTTTCGTATGTCTGTTGGCTACATAAATGTCTTCTTTTGAGAAATGTCTATTCATATCCTTTGCCCATTTTTTGATGGGGTTGTTTTTTCTTGTAAATTTGTTTGAGTTCTTTGTAGATTCTGGACATTAGCCCTTTGTCAGATGGGTAAATTGCAAAAATTTTCTCCCATTCTGTAGGTTGCCTGTTCACTCTGATGGTAATTTCTTTTGCTGTGCAGAAGCCATTTAATTAGATCCCACTTGTCAATTTTGGCTTTTGTTGCCCTTGCTTTTGGCGTTTTAGTCATGAATCTTTGCCCATGCCTATGTCCTATATGGTATTGCCTAGGTTTTCTTCTAGGGTTTTTATGGTTTTAAGCCTTACATTTAAGTCTTTAATCTATCTTGATGTAATTTTCATATAAGGTGTAAGGAAGGGATCCAGTTTCTGCTTTCTACATATGGCTAGCCAGTTTTCCCAGCACCATTTATTAAATAGAGAATCCTTTCCCCATTGCTTGTTTTTGTCAGGTGTGTCAAAGATCAGATGGTTGTAGATGTGTGGTGTTATTTCTGAGGCCTCTGTTGTGTTCCATTGGTCTATATCTCTGTTTTGGTACCAGTACCATTGCTGTTTTGGCTACTGTAGCCTTGTAGTATAGTTTGAAGTCAGAGAGCGTGATGCCCCCAGCTTTGTTCTTTTTGCATAGGATTGTCTTGGCTATGTGGGCTCTTTTTTGGTGCCATATGAACTTTAAAGTAGTTTTTTCCAGTTCTGTGAAGAAAGTCATTGGTAGCTTAAAGGGGATGGCACTGAATCTATAAATTACTTTGGGCACTATGGCCATTTTCATGATATTGATTCTTCCTATCCGTGAGCATGGAATGTTCTTCCATTTGTTTGTGTCCTCTTTTATTTCATTGAGCAGTGGTTAGTAGTTCTCCTTCAAAAGGTCCTTCACATCCCTTGTAAGTTGGATTCCTAGGTATTTTATTCTCTTTGTAGTAATTGTGAATGGGAGCTCACTCATGATTTGGCTGTTTGTCTGTTACTCGTTTATAGGAATGCTTGTGATTTCTGCACATTGATTTTGTATCCTGAGACTTTGCTGAAGTTGCTTATTAGCTTAAGGGGATTTTGGGCTGAGATGATGGGGTTTTGTAAATATACAATCATGTTATCTGCAAACAGGGACAATTTGGCTTCCTCTTTTCGTAATTGAATACCCTTTATTTCTTTCTCTTGCCTGATTGCCCTGGCCAGAACTTCCAACGCTATGTTGAATAGGAGTGGTGAAAGAGGGCATCCTTGTCTTGTGCCAGTTTTCAAAGGGAATGCTTCCAGTTTTTGCCCATTCAGTATAATGGCTGTGGGTTTGTCATAAGTAGCTCTTATTATTTTGAGATATGTTCCATCAATACCTAGTTTATTGAGAGTTTTTAGTATGAAGCAATGTTGAATTTTGTAGAAGGCCTTTTCTGCATCTATTGAGACAATCATGTGGTTTTCGTCTTTGGTTCTGCTTATGTGATGGATTACATTTATTGATCTGTGTTTGTTGAACCAGCCTTGCATCCCAGGGATGAAGCCAACTTGATCGTGGTGGATAAGTTTTTTGATGTGCTGCTGGATTCAGTTTGCCAGTATTTTATTGAGGATTTTTGCATCGATGTTTATCAGGGATATTGGTCTAAAGTCCTCTTTTTTTGTTGTGTCTCTGCCAGGCTTTGGTATCAGGATGATGTTGGCCTCATAAAATGAGTTAGGCAGGATTCCCTCTTTTTCTATTGATTGGAATAATTTCAGAAGGAATGATACCAGCTCCTCTTTGTACCTCTGGTAGAATTTGGCTGTGAATCCGTCTGGTCCTGGACTTTTTTTTTGGTTGGTAGGTTATTAATTATTACCTCAATTTCAGAGTCTGTTATTGGTCTATTCAGGGATTCAACTTCTTCCTGGTTTAGTCTTGGGAGAGTGTATGTGTCCAGGAATTTATCCATTTCTTCTAGATTTTCTAGTTTATTTGAGTAGAGTTGTTTATAGTATTCTCTGATGGCAGTTTGTATTTCTGCGGGATCAGTGGTGATATCCCCTTTATCATTTTTATTTAATCCATTCGATTCTTCTCTCATTTCTTATTAGTCTTGCTGGAGGTCTATTTTGTTGATTTTTTGAAAAAACAAGCTCCTGGATTCACTGATTTTTGAAGGGTTTTTTGTGTCTCTATCTCCTTCAGTTCTGCTCTGATCTTAGTTATTTCTTTCCTTCTGCTAGCTTTTGAATTTGTTTGTTCTTGCTTCTCTAGTTCTTTTAATTGTGATGTTAGGGTATCAAATTTTCAATCTTTCCTGCTTTCTCTTGTGGGCATTTAGTGCTATAAATTTCCCTCTACACACTGCTTTAAATGTGTCCCAGAGATTCTGGTACATTGTGTCTTTGTTCTCACTGGTTTCAAAGAACATCTTTATTTCTGCCTCCATTTCATTATGTACCCAGTAGTCATTCAAGAGCAGGTTGTTCAGTTTCCATGTAGTTGTGTGGTTTTGAGTGAGTTTCTTAATCCTGAATTCTAATTTGATTGCACTGTGGTCTGAGAGACCATTGTGATTTCTGTTCTTTTACTTTTGCTGAGGAGTGTTTTACTTCCAACTATGTGGTCAATTTTAGAATAACTATAATGTGATGCTGAGGAGAATGTATATTCTGTTGACTTGGGGTGGAGAGTTCCGTAGATGTCTCTTAGGTCTGCTTGGTCCAGAGCTGAGTTCAAGTCCTGGATATCCTTGTTAACCTTCTGTCTTGTTGACCTGTCTAATATTGACAGTGGGTGTTAAAGTCTCCCATTATTATTGTGTGGGAGTCTAAGTCTCTTGTAGGTCTCTAAGGAATTGCTTTATTATCTGGGTGCATATATATTTAGGATAGTTAACTCCTGTTGTTGAATTGATCCCTTTACCATATATAATGGCCTTCTTTGTGTCTTTTGATCTTTGTTGGTTTAAAGTCTGTTTTATCAGAGACTCAGATTGCAACTCCTGCTTTATTTGCTTTCCATTTGCTTGGTAGATCTTCCTCTATCCCTTTATTTTGAGTCTATGTGTGTCTCTGCATGTGAGATGGGTCTCCTGAATATAGCACACCGATGGGTCTTGACTCTTCATCCAATTTGCCAGTCTGTGTCTTTTAATTGGGGGCTTTAGCCCATTTACATTTAAGGTTAATATTGTTATTTGTGAATTTGATCTTGTCATTATAATGTTAGCTGGTTATTTTGCCCATTAATTGATGCGGTTTCTTCATAGTGTCAATGGTCTTTACAATTTGGTATGTTTTTGCAGTGGCTGGTACTGGTTGCTCCTTTCCATGTTTAGTGCTTCCTTCAGGAGCTCTTGTAAGGCAAGCCTGGTGCTGACAAAATCTCTTAGCATTTGCTTGTCTGTAAAGGATTTTATTTATCTTTCATTTATGAAACTTAGTTTGGCTGGATATGAAATACTGGGTTGAAAATTCTTTCCTTTAAGAACGTTGAATATTGGCCCCCACTCTCTTCTGGATTGTAGGGTTTCTTCAGAGACATCTGCTGTTAGTGTGATGGGCTTCCCTTTGTGGGTAACCTGACCTTTCTCTCTGGCTGCCCTTAACATTTTTTCCTTCATTTCAATCTTGGTGAATCTGACAATTATGTGCCTTGGGGTTGCTCTTCTCGAGCAGCATCTTTGTGGTGTTCTCTGTGTTTCCTAAATTTGAATGTTGGCCTTTCTTGCTTGGTTGGGGAAGTTCTCCTGAGTAATATCCTGAAGAGTGTTTTCCAACTTGGATCCATTCTCCCCATCACTTTCAGGAAGACCAATCAAATGTAGATTTGGTCTTTTCACATAGTCCCATATTTCTTGGAGGCTTTGTTCATTTCTTTTCACTTTTTTCTCTACTCTTGTCTTCTCACTTTATTTCATTAATTTGATCTTCAATTACTGATATCCTTTCTTCCACTTGATCAAGTCAGCTACTGAATTTTGTGCATGCATCACGAAGTTCTTATGCTGTGATTTTCAGCTCCATCAGGTCATTTAAGGTCTTCTCTACATTGTTTATTCTAGTTAGCCATTCATCTAACCTTTTTTCAAGGTTTTTAGCTTCCTTGTGATAGGTTGGAATATGCTCCTTTAGCTTAGAGAAGTTTGTTATTACCAACCTTCTTAAGCCTATTTCTGTCAACTCATCAAACTCATTCTCTATCCAGTTTTGTTCCTTTGCTGACCAATAGCTGTGATCCTTTGGAAGAGAAGAGGCACTCTGGTTTTTGGAATTTTCAGCTTTTCTGCTGTTTTCTCCCCATCTTTGTTGTTTTATCTACCTTTGGTCTTTGATGTTGGTGATCTACAGATGTGGTTTTGGTGTGGATGTACTTTTTGTTGATGCTGATGCTATTCCTTTCTGTTTGTTAGTTTTCCTTCTAACAGTCGAGCCCCTCAGCTGCAGGTCTGTTGGAGTTTTCTGGATGTCCGCTCCAGATCCTGTTTGCCTCAGTATCTCCAGCAGAGGCTACAGAACAACAAATATTTCTGCCTGATCCTTCCTCTGGAAGCTTCATTCCAGAGGGGCACTCTCCTGAATGAGGTGTCTGTCGGCCCCTACTGGGAGGTGTCTCCCAGTCAGGCTACATGGGGGTCAGGGACCCACTTGAGGGGGCAGTCTGTCCATTCTCAGAGTTCAAATGCCATGCTGGGAGAACCACTGCTCTCTTCAGAGCTATCAGACAGGGATGTTTAGGTCTGCCAAAGCTGTCTGCTGCCTTTTATTCTGATATGCCCTGGCCACAGAGATGGAGTCTACAGCAAGGCAGTAGATCTTGCTGAGCTGCAGTGGGCTCCACCCAGTTCGAGCTTCCTTGCCTCTTTGTTCATCCTGTGAGCACGAAACTGCCTACTCAAGACTCAGCAATGGCGGATGCCCCTCCCCGCCACCAAGCTGCAGCATCGCAGGTTGATGTCAGACAGCTGTGCTAGCAGTGAGCAAGGTTCCGTAACCAGGCACGGGAGGGAATTTCCTGGTCTGCTCGTTGTGAAAACTGTGGGAAAAGCATAGAATTTGGGCAGGAGTGTACCATTCCTCCAGGTACAGACTGTCACAGCTTCTGTTGGCTAGGACAGGGTAATACCCCAATCCCTTGCACTTCCTGGGTGAGGCAACACCCCGCCCTACTTCAGCTCACCCTCCGTGGGTTCAATCAGTCCCAATGAGATGAACCAGGTACCTCAGTTGGAAATTCAGAAATCACCCTTCTTCTGTGTTGATTTTGCTGGGAGCTGCAAACCAGAGCTGTTGCTATATGGTCATCTTGGAACTCTGAAACTGGACCTCTTTCTTACACTACATATAAAAATAAACTGAAGATGGATTAAAGACTTGAATCTAAAACCTAAAACTACAAAAACCCAGGAAGATAACCTAGGAAATACCATTCCGAATACAGGACTTGGCAAAGATTTCACAACAAAGACGGTGAAAGAAATTATAACAAAAACAAAAATTGACAAATGGGTTCTAATTAACCTAAAGAGCTTCCGCACTACAAAAGAAACTACGAATGGAGTAAAGAAACAACCTATATAGAATGGGAGAAAATGTTTGCAAACTATGCAAACAGGTGATGGCATCTTAGACTCAAGAAAATACCCAAGCATGTGTAAATCCATTTTAATCCACAACCTGGGGGTAGGGAGTTAATATTGTACATGCCTCAATCAAGAATCTACCCGCTTGGAGTGATTCTTCAGTATTTCAAAGATCCTTTCAGAAGCCAACAACCTAGAACTATTCAACCAAGAGCTATTCAACTATTGCACTCTGAATCAGAGAGTTTGTTTCACTAGAAATAATTTTTTGTTAGTAAAATGAATGGTGTTCAAGGTGTTTGAATTGGCTAGAAATATTTTCCAGGCACCTGTGCTCAGGCATGGCCAGGGCAGAAAATTCTCGCCAGCAGTCTAACACCAGGCCTATGATGACATTACGTCTTTGGATTCTGCAAAATTGCTAAGAATTCTGCTGTGTGCTCTAATTTTCAAAGAGGCTAAGGACAGAGAGTGGAAACTTCCCTGGGTTCCCAAGAGAAGTTTTTTTGCTTCCTTGTTAAACAAAGCTTTTTGGCGATGAGGTGGGCAGAATTCATTCTGAGATTTGCTTTCATTGTCAACACTTGGTAATAAGGTGATGGAAGATGAGAACGAAAGCCCTCACCCACCTGTGCTCTTGGGAGGCAATCTATACCTCCCAAAATCACTGGACAAGTGTGAAGGCCAAACTGACTCATCTGCAGCTGGGAGCCTGCCCAGTTCCGTACCTCCAGTCACCATTGTCACCAAAGTCACTTCTATTAGCCACCCAGGGTACAACTGATTCAAGAACTGTAACTCAAGTCATGAACTTTTGCAATCATGAAAACCTCTCTTCTTGGTACAAATATATGAATCAAATGATAGTGGCACAGGTTCAGCTTGTAGAAATTCATTTAATGTTGCCTCAGGTAATTATTTGTTCTGTCAAAGTGACCCAAAACTTATCCATTTGGAGTCTCTGTTATGAACAGACATATAGTGGTTGCTAAGCAACATCATGCATTGTTGTTTCCTCATCCAATTTAAAATTTTCAATTCACAGTAAAGGTCTTCAGAGAAAAGTTATTGTGCAGGGTGGGCCAAATACCATTTTTCACTGTAGCCCATTCAATTTAGAAAAGAAATTACAGTGCACCGTTTAATCAACATAAAATGATTTGTACAGAGCATTTAACATCTTGAAGTGTAGCTGTCTTCTTTTCCTAATCAGATCTACTTAATTTATTTTAAACTTTCCCAAGGAGATTTTCTTTCTCCTTCAATCCTTGACCCTTCTTCCATTCCCTCAACTTTCAAGCCAATTTGCAGATACCCGTCAGCATGGGAACTGGGAGATGTGGGAAGGAAGATTTAGAAATATAAGATATACTCTTCTTATCTTGTAATTTAGTCATGAGAAAGGAGTCTCAAGTAGTTGAGTCATTCTAATGAGTCACTTACATGAAATTCCAACTTTATTATAAAGAAAACTTATTTAACATAGTAGTTTTCTGGCCAGGCATCATGGCTCCTGCCTGCAATCTCAGCACTTTGGGAGGCCAACTGGAGGATTGCTTGAGCCCAGGAGTTCAAGACTAGCCTGGGCAACATAGGGAGACCCTGTCTCTACAAATATATATTTTTTTAATTAGCTGGGCATGGTGGCAGGCTCTAGTGGTCCCAGCTACTTGGGAGGCTGAGATGGGAGGATTGCCTTACTCCAGGAGTTCAAAGCTGCAGTGACCTATGATTGCACCACGGCACTCCAGCTTGGGCAACAGAGCGAGATTCCATCTCAAAAAAAATAAACAAAAATGCTAGTTTTCTGATATGAATGCTGCAAAATTAATCAATTGTTTGCTCTAACAACTCCTGGTATTGCTTCAAGTATCTTGAAAAAGTGTCACTGAGGTTCCCTCCCAAAGGATAGAATGTCACATTATTTTCCTTTCCCCAATAATATTTCTTGGTATTAAGATTAACTTCTTGGCAAAACTCATTGGCAAGGAAATACGTTTTCACAAAATACACAAAGACATTTCTGCACAATGACCCTCTCATTGTGTGTTGAGTGTATTGAAACATCAAGTGAATCAAAATGGATTAAAATACACTCTTGATTATCACAATTTCTTGGAATATGGAACAATCTAGAATTGAAACCTTGCATATTTAGGCTAATGGAAGAAAAGAACTATGAGCATGAGTAAACGGACAAAATAAGCGGAATATTTTAAAGGAAATATAATTTTGTTACCATAACAATATGGAGAAAATCTGATTCTCTCAGCAGTACAATAGCTCCTAGGACAAAATTGATTTTTATTCGCTTAAAACATTAAGTTTCTTGGTTTGTGTGTATATGATGGGAGGATATTCCCCAGGTAATATGTTTAAATTACAATAGAACAGGAACCAATATGTTACTGGGGGTTGGGGGGAGGTCAGTTTATTCTTGACTTTAGGATTTGTTTTCATGGTAAATAGAGGCTTTCATTTTAGGAGATAGAGTGTAGGAGCAGGTAGACACTTCAGAAAAGAAACTGTAGAGAAACAATCCAGAGATTTAACTGAGGGGGTTTACTAAAGTTTGCTGTAGGTATGGCCCCACACTCTCCTCCCTAGTGAGGCAGCTGAGTATGCTGTTTAAGGAACCAAAAATACCTGGGTTCAAATTTCAGCTGTGCTGTCATAACCCTATGATCTTGGACTAATCACACATACATTTCTGTACCTCAACATTCCCATTTGTAAAACAGGAATGAGGATGATAATACCTCAAAATGTAGTTATGCAGATTAATGGGTTAATCCACAACCCAGCTTCCTGGGTTTATGAGCCAGCTTCCTGGGTTTATGATCTCTGCAGTCCCACAGGGCCTCATGCTTAATATGGTCTCCTGCTTGGTTTAATGCTCGGCTGTTATCTTGAAATTCTTAATCAGTTTAGAACAAGAGAGAAAATTTTGACCTGGGCCCCATAAATTCTGTAGCATGTAGCATGTCCCTAGATACATAAAATATTTAGAACAAAGCCTGGCCCATCATCAGGGCCAGATGTTGTCTTTATTCCCCTTCTCCCACCACAGTTTTTGCTTCACTTCCCAGTACTCAGACCTAATAGTGATGTGAAAATTTGGGGGGTAAAAGGAGAGCAGGAGGTTGACAGAGGAGCCAGTCTGCTGCACAAAGCACTCACTTCTGCAGTATCCCACCAAGGCAGGATAAAAACAGGGGCTCTCCAAAGGGATCCAGAAAATCTGGGTTATTTTACTTGCAAGTTTGGATAGAAACTATATAGGCTGGTAAAACATGCATTGATGGAGAAGTCTTCATGAATCAAATTTAATGAGTAGCTAGTAGTATGTCAGCAATTATTTAAATTATTTACATGTAAACAGGTACTTTAAAAGTACAAGACAACTTCTGGTTCCAAAATGGCAGCATAGAAACAAGCTGGCTTCACTTCTCCACACCCCCTGACAGAAAACCAAAAAACAAATATATAGCACCAAGATTATCACCAACAATATTCCAGAACTCAAATGCAAGGAGACAGTTCCTGAGGTCACAGAGAAGTGAATAAACTCCAAGTTGACAGTAAGAGAATCAGACTTTCATGTCCAAGATGTCTCTCATCGCAGTTTATCCAGCACCAAATGTGTGGAATAATTCCCCACAACTCACAGTTTCCACACTGGAAAAAAGTGAAATCAAGGTAGAAAACCACCCTGCCCACCATCTTGGGTTCCCTGGCAGGAGACTTGTCCCTGCCCCAACCCACAGAAGCACTGGGAGTATCCGAAAGGAGAAATGTCCCTGAGGACAGCAAGAGACAAAGCAGGGAGTCCTGAAAACTCTGCTCTGTAGATTGGCCAAATCAGAATGGCTGTTGCGCAGCACCACAATACAGGGGATTTGTTCTATGAGTACCTCGGGCATGAACCCCTACTGAGCCTTCCCATGCTGCCAGAATATCTGAGACCTCCCACATTCAAGATGGGTGGAACTCTGTTTCTTTTCCAGGACTAAAGCAAATCTGGGCTTAACCACCATCTAGTGTTGAAAACGAGGCAGTAACATTGTGGGGGTGGTGGGAGAAAGAAAATCTGCAGGAAAATTAAAAAAAAAAAACTCTAAGTAAACACATCCAACAAAAACCAGTACAAGCCAGACAAAGAAGATTAGAATGAATAACTATTCGACGCAAAGACACAGATGTACATCCAAAAGGAACAACAGCAAACAGAGAACCATGACTTCTCCAAAAGGACAAAGCAAAGAACAAGTGACTAACCCTAACAAGAAAACAAAACATCAGCTTTCTGACCAAAATGCAAAATAGCACTTTTAAAGAAATTCGGTGATCTCCAAGATAACACAGAAAGGCAATTCAGAAGTTTATCAGAGAAGTTTAACAATAAGATTAAAATAAGTTTTAAAAAATCAAACAGAAATCTTGGAACTGAGAGATACATTGACTGAAATGAACAATTCATTAAGGTCTCTCAACAACAGAATTACTCAAGGAGAAGAAAGAATCAGTGAGCTTAAAGATAGGCTATTTGAAAATATATAGAGAAGAAAATTTTTTTAAAAAGAATGAAAGGAAACAAAGATCACCTACAAAATATAGAACATTACCTCAAAAGACCAAATCTAAAAATTATTGGTATTCAAGAGAAAGTTGAGCAGGAGCCAAAGGTAGAAAGTTTACTCAAAGAAATAATAACAAGAAACTTTCCAAAACTTGAAAAAGAGATAAATACAAGGTACAGAAAGGTCAGAGAATATCAAACAGATTTGACCCAAGTAAAACTACCCTAAGGCATATAATAAACAAACTCCAAAGGTCAAGGACAAATAGAAGATCTCAAAAGCAGCAAGATAAAAAGAAGCAAATAACATAAAGAAACTTCAATGCATCTAACAACAGGCTTCACAACAGAAACCAAACAGGCCACGAGGGACTTGGATGACATTTTCAAAGTAATATAAACAACAACAACAAAAAAAACTGTCATCTGAGAATAGCATATCCAGCAAAGCTATACTTCAAATATGAAGGTGATGGAAAGTCTTTTCCAGACAAACAAAAGCCGAAATAATTCATTACCACCAGACCCATTTTACAGGAAATACCAAAGGGATTTCTGCAATTGGAGAGAAAAAAAAAACCCACGAACTCGCAAAAAGAAAACATTTGAAGGCATAAAACCCACTGGTATAAGTACATGGACAAACCCAGACTAATGCAATACTGTAATTGTGGTGTGTAACCCACTCATATTCTAGTATGAAGACAAAAAGACAAACCTATCAAAAATAGCAATAGCAACAGCAATGTGTTAAGAGACAGATAATATAAAAATATGTAAATTAAGTTAAAATATAGGGGTGGGATGGAGTTAAAGTGTAGTTTATTTCTATTATTTTCTTTGTGATCTAAGTAAAGTTATCATCTTTTTTAAATAACTTGTTTTATCTATGTTTTTGTAAGCCTCATGGTAACCACAATGCAAAATCCTATGGGTAGATTCACTAAAAATGAAAAGCAATGAATTAAAACATACTTCCAGAGAGCAATCACATAACCACAAATGAAGACAGTAAGAAAGGAAGAGAGGAGTTACAAAACAACGAGAAAACAAGCAATAAAATTGCATTATTAAGTCTTCACTTATCAATAATAACACTAAATATTAATGGACTCAATTCTCCAATTAAAAGACACAAAGTGGCGGAATGGATAAAGAAACAAGACCCAACTATATGTTACCTATTAAGGTAACATAGGCATATTTTACCTATTAAGACACACAAATACTGAAAGGGAAAGGATGGAAAACATATTCCATGTAAATGGAAATCAAAAAATAGCAGGAGTAGCTATACTTAGATAAAATAGACTACAAATCAAATGTGAAAAGAGACAAGGTCAATATATAATGAACGAGGTCAATTCAGTAAGAGGATATAACAGCTGCAAGTATTTCTACATCCAAAACGAAAGCACTCAAGTATGTAAAACACATATTAATATCCAAACAGAGAGAGAAACTGCAATACAATAATAGCAGGGGATGTTAACATCCGACTCTCAGTAATGGGCAGATCATTTACACACAGAAAGTGAACAAAGAAATATTAGAGTTAAACCACACACTAAACCAAATAGGCCAAACTGACACTTACAGAACATTTTACCCACCTATAGCAGAATACACATACTTTTCATCAGCACATGAAACATTCTTCAAAATAGACCATATCTTAGGCCATACAACAAGCCTCAAGAAATTCAAGCATGAGAAGACAGGTGGGGGATGAGGGATGAGAAATTACTTAAAGGATGCAATGTGTAATATTTGGGCGACGGCTATTCTAAAAGCCCAGACTTCATCACTATGCAATATGCCCATGTCACAAAATGACCCTTGTACCCCCTAAATCTATAGAAAGAAAATGTTTTGAAAAAAAAATCAAGCAGAAATCACAATAAGTGTCTTTTCCAGAAACAATGGAATAAAACTAGAAATCAATAACAAGAGGAACACTGGAAACTACACAAATGCATAGAAACACATAGAAATTCAACCACATGATCATGAACAACAAATAGGCAAATGAAGAAATTAAGAAGGAAATTTTAAAATTTGTGTGAAAAAAATGCAAATACATTTGTGGTGAAACAAATGCAAATGGAAATACCACCTACCAAATTCTACAGGATACAGAAAAAGTGGTACTAAGAGAGAGGTTTATAGCAGTAAACACCTATATCAAAAGGCAGACAGACTTCAAATGGATAATGTAATGATGTACCTCAAGGAACTCGGAAAACAAAAAGCAAACCAAATCCAAAATTAGAAAAAAGCAAAATAACAAGAATCAGAGCAAAAATAAATGAAATTAGGACTAAAAAAATACAGGTCAACGAAATGAAAAGTTGATTTTTTAAAAGATAAATGAAATTAACAAAACTTTTGCTAGACTAAGAAAAAGAAAGAAAACCCAAATAAATAAAATCAGAAACGAAAAAGACATAACAAATGAGAACAGAGAAATACAAAGAATCATTAGAAACTATTATAAAAATCTATACACCAAAAAAAAATTGAAAACCCTAGAAGAAATGGACACATTTTTGAACACATACAAGCAACAAGATAGAACCATGAAGAAACAGAAAACAATTAGATTATTTACTATAGTCACCCTGTTGTGCTATCAAATAGTAGGTCTTATTCATTCTTTCCAACTTTTTTTATACATCCCACCTCACCTCACCCCCATTCCCCAGCTAACCTTCCCAGCCCCTTGCAAACATCCTTCTACTCTCTATGTCCACGAGTTTAATTGCTTTGATTTTTAGATCCCACAAATAATTGAGAACATGTGATGTTTGTCTTTCTGTGTCTGGCTTATTTCACTTAACATAATGATCTCTGGTTCCATCCATGTTGTTGCAAATGACTGAATCTCATTCTTTTTTATGGTTGAATAGTACTCCATTGTGTATATGTGACAAATTTTCCTTATTCATTCATCTGTTGATGGACACTTATGTTGCTTCCAAATCTTAGCTATTGTGAACAGTGCTGCAACAAATATAGGAGTGCAGATGTATCTTTGATATACTGATTTCGTCTCCTTTGGATATAAACCCAGCAGTGGGACTGCTGGACCATATGGTAGCTTTATTTTAGTTTTTTGAGGAACCTCCAAACTGTTCTCCATAATAGTTGTACTAATTAATATTCCCACAACAGTGTACAAGGATTCCCTTTTTCTACATCCTCATCAATATTTATTGTCTTTTGAACATAAGCCATTTTAACTGGGGTGAGATGATGTCTCATTATAACTTTGGCTTGCATTTCTCTGATGATCAATGATGTTGAGCACCTTGTCATATGCCCGTTTTCCATTTGTATGTCTTATTTTGAAAAATGTCTATTCAAATCTTTTGCCCATTTTTTGATTGGATTGTTAGATTTTTTTTCTTAGAGTTGTTTGAGCGCCATATATATTCTGGTTATTAATATCTTGTCAGAAATGGGGGTAGTTTGCAAATATTTTTTCCATTCTCTGGGTTTTCTCTTCACTGTGTTGTTTATTTTGCTGTGCAGAAGCTTTAACTTGATGTGATCCCATTTGTCCACGTTTGCTTTAGTTGCCTGTGTTTGTAGGGTATTACTCAAAAAATTTTTACCCAGAGTGGTGTCCTGGAGATTTTCCCGTGTTTTTTTGTAGTAGTTTTATAGGTTGATGTCTTAGATTTAAGTTTTTAATCCACTTTGATCTTTGTATATGGCAAGAGATGGAGTCTAGTTTCATTCTTCTGTATGTGGATATCTAGTTTTCCCAGCACCATTTATTAAAGAGACTGTCTTTCTCCAGTGTATGTTCTTGGAACAGTTGTCGACAATGAGTTCACTGTACATGTGTGGATTTATTTCTGGGTTCTCTGCCCTGTTCTATTGGTCTATGTGTCTGTGTTTATGCAAATGTCATGCTGTTTTGGCTACTATACCTCTGTAGTATGATGTGAGGTCAGATAATGTGATTCTTCCAGTTTTGTTTTTTGCTTAGGATAGCTTTGGTGATTCTGGGTCTTTTATGGTTCCATATAAACTTTAGAATTTTTTTTAACTTGTGTGAGTAATGTCATTGTTATTTTGATAGGGATTGCATTAAATCTGTAAATTGCTTCGGATAGTATGGACATTTTAACAATATTGATTTTTCCAATCCATGAACATGGAATATATATATATATTTGGTGTCCTCTTCAATTTCTTTCAGCAGTGTTTTATAGTTTTTATTACAGAGATTTTTTTACTTGTTTGGTTAATTCCTAGGTATTTAATTATGTTTGTGGCTATTGTAAATGAGATTGTTTGTTTCTTTTTCAGATTATTCACTGTTGGCATACAGAAGTGCTACTGTTTTTTTGTTTTTTTGTTTTTTTGTTTTTTTTGTATGTTGATTTTGTATCCTGCAACTTTGCTGAATTTATCAGTTCCAATAGTTTTTAGGTGGAGTCTTTCATTTTTTCCAAATATAAAATTACATCACCTGCAAACAAGGATAATTTCACTTCTTCCTTTCCAATTTAGATGCCCTCTATTTCTTTCTCTTATCTGACTGCTCTAGCTAGGACTTCTAGTACTATGTTGAATAACACTGGTGAAAATGGGCTTCCTTGTTATGTACTAGATCTCAGAGGAAAGGCTTTCAGTTTTTCCTCATTCAGTATGACGCTAGCTGTGGGGGTGTTGTATATGGCCTTTGGTTATGTTGAGGTATGTTCCTCTTATACCCAGGTTTCTGAGGGTTTTTCACATGAAGAGATGTTGAATTTTACCAAATGCTTTTTCAGCATTAATTAAAATGATCATTTGTTTTTTGTCCTACATTCTATTGATATAATGTATCCTGTTGATTGATTTCCATATGTTGAACCATCCTTGCAACCCAGGAACAAATCCTACTTCGTCATGATGAATGATCTTTTTAATGTGTTGTTGAATTTGGTTTGCTAGCATTTTGTTGAGGATTTTTGCATCAAAATTTATTAGAGATATTGACCTATACTTTTCTTTTCTTGATTTGTTTGTCTTGTTTGAGCATCAGGGTAATACTGGCCTTGTAGAATTCGTTTGAAAGTATTCCCCCCTCCTCTATTTTTTGGAATATTTTGAGTAGGATTGGTATTAGTTCTTTATGTTTGGTAGAATTAAGCAGGGAAGCCCTGGAGTCCTGGGCTTTTATTTACTGGGAGACATTTTATTCTGACTGCAGTCTCATGATTTGTTATTGATCTGTTCAGGTTTCGGATTTCTTCCTGGTTCAATCTTGGCAGATTGTATATATCTAGGAATTTGTCCATTTATTCTAGATTTTCAAATTTATTGGAATACAGCTGCTCATAGTAGCCACAAGGATCCTTTGAATTTCTGTGGTGTCAGTCATAATGTCTCCTTTTTCATCGCCAATTTATTTCAATCTTTTTTCTTAGTCCAGCTAAAAGCTTGTCAGTTTTGCTTAACTTTTCAAAAATCCAACTTTTTGTTTCATTGATGTTTTATATTGTTTTCATTTAAAATTAATTTATTGCTGCTCTGATCTTTATTATTTCTTCTACTAATTGTGGGTTTGGTTTCCTCTTGCTTTTCTAGTTCTTTCAGATGCATCCCTAGGTTATTTATCTGAAGTTTTTCTTCTTTTTTGATGTAGGCACTTACACTATGAACTTTCCTCTTATTACCACTTTTGCTATATCCCACATGTTCTGTTAGTCATTGGATGAAATGTTCTGTAAATATTAATTAGATCCATTTGATCTATAATACAGAGTAAGTCTGATGTTTCCTTATTGATTTTCTGTCTGGAAGATTTGTCAAATGCTGAAACTGCGGTGTTGTAGTCTCCAGCTATTATTGCACTGGGGCCCATCTCTTTCTTTAGCTCTAATAATATTTTCTTTAAATATCTGGGTTCTCCCACTTTAGGTGCATACATGTTTAAAATTGTTATATCCTCTTGCTGAGTTGACCCCTTTATCATCCTATAAGTGACCCTCTCTGTGTCTTCTTACAGTTTTTGTCTTGAAACTTATTTTTTATAAGTATAGGTACTCCTGCTTTTTTATTTCCATTGACATTGAGTATCTTTTTCTATCCCTTTTAGTCTCTTTTGTCTTTATACGTGAAGCGCATTTTTTGTAGGCAACAAATCAAAAGGCTTATTTTATCCATTTGGCCTCTGTATGTCTTTCAGTTGGAGAGATTAGTTCATTTACATTCAGTGCAATTATTGATAAGGAGTTACTCTTGTTATTTGGTTATTTGTCTTCTGGTTGTTTTGTGGTCTTCTCTTCCTTTTTTTTCTTTCCATCTTCCTTTTAGTGAAAGTGATTTTCTCTGATGATATGGTTTAGTTTCTTGCTTTTTATTTTTTGTGTATCCATTTTTGTTTGTTTGTTTGTTTGTTTGTTTGGTTTGTGATTACCATGAGGCTTGCAAATTCTATCTTAAAACCCATTGTTTTAAGCTGATAACAACGCTGTTGGCATAAACAAACAATCAAAAAGAAAACCAATAGAAGTTCTACCCCTTAACTTTCTCCCCCTGCTTTTTAATTTTCTGTTGTTTCTATTTACGTCTTATTGTACTGTCTGTCTTGAAAAGTTGTTGTAGTTATTTTTGGTTGGTTCATCATTTAGTCTTTCTACTTGAGATAAGAGTAGTTTACACATCACAGTTACAGTGTTATAATATTCTGTGTCTTTATGTGTATTTACTATTATGAGTTGTGTGCCTTCATTCAGGTGATTACTTACTGCTCATTAACATCCTTTTCTTGCTGACTGAAGTACTCCCCTTAGCACTTCTTGTAGGACAGGTCTGATGTTGATGAAATCCCTCAGCTTTTGCCTGGAAAAGTATTTCTTTCTCCTTCATGTTTGAAGGATATTTTCACTGGACATACTATTCTAGGGTAAAAGGTTTTTTCCTTCTTCAGCACTTTAAATATTTCCTGTCACTCTCTATTGGCCTGTAAAAAGTCAGATGCTGGATGTATTGGACCTCCATTCCTCCATTGTATGCTATTTATTTCTTCTTTTTTTTTTTTTTTTTTTTTTTTTTTTTGCCAGAACCTTGCTCTTTAACCCGGGATGGGGTGCAGTGGCCGGGTCTCAGCTCACTGCAAGCTCCACCGCCCGGGTTTACGCCATTCTCCT
>NC_045437.1:9386839-9428274 GCF_002776525.5 Piliocolobus tephrosceles
GTCGCCCGGGCTAGAGTGCAGTGGCCGGATCTCAGCTCACTGCAAGCTCCACCTCCCGGGTTTACGCCATTCTCCTGCCTCAGCCTCCCGAGTAGCTGGGACTACAGGCGCCCGCCACCTCGCCTGGCTAGTTTTTTTTTTTTGTATTTTTTAGTAGAGATGGGGTTTCACCGTGTTAGCCAGGATGGTCTCGATCTCCTGACCTCGTGATCCGCCCGTCTCAGCCTCCCAAAGTGCTGGGATTACAGGCTTGAGCCACCGCGCCCGGCCTTATTTCTTTTCTAATGCTGCTTTTAGGATTGTTTCTTTGTCCTTGACCTTCGAGAATTTGATTATTAAATGCCTTGAAGTAGTCTTATTTGGGTTAAGTCTGCTTAGCGTTGTATGACACCAAACCTCAGGTATCTAGGTTTGGGAAGTTCTCTGTTATTATTTGTTTTGAATACACTTTCTACCCCTATCTCTTTCTCTACTCCCTCTTTAGGACCAATAACTCTTAGATTTGCCCTTTTGAGGCTATTTTCTAGATCCTATAGGTGTGCTTTATATTTTTTCCTTTTGTCTCCTCTGTGTATTTTCAAATAGCTCACTATTTGCAAATAACAGATTATTCTTCTACTGATTCTTTCTTCTGCTTGATCAATTCTGCTATTAAAGGACTCTGATATATTCAATATGCCAATTGCATTTTTCAGCTCCAGAATTTCTGCTTGATTTTTTTTAATTATGTCAATCTCTTTGGTAAATGTATCTGATAATTTCTAAATTTCTTCTGTTATCTTGAATTTGAGTTTCTTCAAAACAACTATTTTGAATTCTCTGTCTGAAAGATCACATATCTTTGTTTCTCCAGGATTGTTCCATGGTGATTCATTCAGTTTATTTGGTGAGGTCATGTTTTTCTGGGTTGCCTTGATACTTGTAGATGTTCATCTGTGTCTTGGCATTGAAGAGTTAGGTATTAATTGTAATCTTCACAGTCTGGGCTTGTTTTTTTCCCTGTCCTTCTTGGGAAGACCTTTCAGATATTCTAAAGGACTTGGGTGTTATGATCTAAGCTGTATCTGCTTTAGGGGGCACCTCAAGCCCAGTAACACTGTGGTTCTTGCAGACCCATTGAGGTAACACCTTCATGATCTTGAACAAAATCCGGTAGAATTCTCTGGATTACCAGGCACAGACTTGTTCTTTTCCCTTAGTTTCCCCCAAAAAACAAACAAACAAAACAGAGGCTCTCTGTCTGTTCTGAGCCATGTGAAGCTTGGAATAGAGTGACACTAGCACCCCTGTGGCCACCACCATTAGGACTGCACTGAGTTTTGCCCAAGACCTATAACCACTCCCTGGCTAGCTACTGCCTAAGTTCTGTCAAGGCCCTGGGGCTCTGCAATCAGCAGGTGCCAAAGTCACCCAGGCCTGTGTCCTTCCCTTCAGGATGGCGAGTTCCCCGCAAGCTCTAGACAGGTCCAGAGGGGCTATCCAGGAGCCAGGGACCAGAGTCAAAAACCTTAGAAATCTACCAAGTGTTCTGTTGCACTGCAGCTGAGCTCAAACCACAAGATGCAGTTCTTCCTACTCTTTCCTCCTCTTTCCAAAGGCAGAGGAGCCTTGCCCCACTGTGGTGCCCACTGCCACCCCTGGCAACAAGGAGTACTGCCAGACTATTGCCCATGTTCCCTTAAGGCCCCAAGCCTCTTCAGTCAGCTCGTGGTGAATGCTGCCTGGCCTGGGACTCACTTTTCAGGGCACTAGGCTTCCCTCTGACCCTGAGCAGGTCCAGAAATGCCATCCAATAGTCAAGTCCTGGAATCAGGGAGTCAGAGCCTGCTTGCTCCTCTACGCACCTGTGGCTCAGCTGGTACTTAAGGTGCAAGACAAAGTCCCCTTTGCTTTTCCCTCTGCTTTTCTCAAGCAGGAGTCTCACCCTATAGCCCCCACAACTGGTAGTGCACTGAGTCTCACCTGAAGCCAGCAAGTCTAAGGCTCACCCAAGCCCCTCAACATAGTACCTGGGTACGGCTGTTGGTTATCCAGGGCCCAGAGGTTCTTCAGTTAGCAGGTGATGAACACTGCAAGGACTAAGTTCTTCTCTTCAAGACAGTGGGTTCCCTTCTGGCCCAGAATGTGTCTAGAAATGTTGTCCAGTAGCTAGGGCCTGGAAAAGGGGCCTCATGACCCTGACTGGTGCCCTATTCTGCTCTAGCTGAGCTGGTATCTAAGATGCAAGAAAAATCCTCCGCACTCTTCCCTCTCCTCCCCTCAAGCAAAGGAAAGGGTCTCTTGTGGAGTGGGTGAGCTGTGCGGCCTGGGGTTAGGGGAGGGGTGATGCCAGCACTTCCTTAGCCACCACAGCTGTTGTCTTAGTAGCTTACATGTCCACCCAGGCCCCTGGCTCTGGGCCCAGGACTCACCTAGTAGTTGCAGTCCCTGTGGTCTAGACTGCCTTTCAAACTTATCTGGGGCCCCAGAGCACTTTAGCTCATGGTGGTGAGGCTTGCAAGAACCCAAGTTCTGACTGCTGGGATCGGTGATTCCTCTCTGGCTAGGGCTGGTTTAAATGCTCCATCAGTGGGCAGATGTCAGCTGAGTTTGCTCTGGTTTTCCTCTTTGCTATAACAGGACAGCACTAAGTCCAATGCCTCACAATTGCTGCGCCCTCCCTCCCTCCCTCCCTCAGCGCACAGAAATGCTCTCCACACCTCACCTCACTGCTAGAGAGTGGGGGATGGGGGATGTCGGCAATTCAAGATCGCTCTTTCTCTCTCTTCAGTGCCTCTTTCAGCAATATGAAGTTAAAACAAGGTACTGTGAGTGCTCACCTGATTTTTGGTTCTTACGAGGTATTTTGTGTGTGTGTGCATATATACTTGTTAAATTGTTGTCCTTGTGGGAGTGAATGATCCACGGAGTCTTCTATTCTGCTATCTCATTCTACCCCTCTCCCCATAATGTAATTTGAATATCAGGTGTATCCTATCATTCACAGGGCAAGAAAACCATGGAGGCCCATGTGCTTTTATGTCTAACTAGGTACAAGTTATTCATGAATCAGGCAAACTCCTAAATAATCTTTTCTTGTACGGCTTTGGCAAATATACCTTCAAATGACTTAGAAGGCCAACTTCAAGTTTAAAAATTCTTTAAGCTCTCAAAATTGCTCACGTGCCCACCTATGTGTGGACAATCCTGCCCTCTCATCTAAGCTTCAATCACTGCTTATATCTCTAAACAGCCAAACTTCAGCCACCCTTAGGGCCAGGGGACACATGCACCAGAGGTATAGGTACCCTCCATAGGACAAATCTGAGAAAGACACCCATACAGGGCTTGGAAGGAAGCCTATGTGGGCAGGGAATACCAGGGCCTTGGACACCTAGAATGAGTCAAGAAAGTGAGGCAGGGGGTAAAGGTGAGCACTGCCTTTTTGTTCAGAGACTGCTCACCTGGTGCAGAGGAGCACGGTTGGAATGGGGTTACAACAGGGGCCCTCTAAGTACAGGATGAACATCATCCCTGAAATCTTGGTTACCCTTTGAGTCTGTATTCTGAAGGGTCAACTTAAATTAAATTGAGCTTCATCTACATATTACTATACAGTTATAAATTCCAAATTATAGCTGGCTTTGTGTATACAGGCATCTAAATTTTCTAGACTCAAATTGATATCCCCAACTGTGCTCCCAATTACCCCCTCCAACTCCCACTCAGCCATCCTCCAATTCTATCCAACTATTCCCAGCCAGCAATCTTCAATGCCACTCCTAACATGCTCAACTGCACTGTCTCCCTCAAACCCATCAGCAAACATTTCAGATGAGCTGTTCATTTACTCTCTTCTCAGTGATGAGATCATGGCACATTCTCCAGGAGCAAATGGGTTAATTTATATTGCTGTACTACTACCTAAAATGAAAATATTAGAAACCTATCTATTATAAATATGAAGGTCACTACAAAAAAAAGAGAGAGGGATGTCATCATAGCCAAGGGAGCTCATGAGTATTCTAAATATAGCCTTAGTCAGGACTTGTACTAAGAATCTAGGGACCTTTTAGAAAATCATTTTTCTCATGTTGCTGCCCTTTTGTATCTGACAAATATTGATTTCAGTTATGTTTTGAATAACAACGAAAACAGTGCCTTAAATAGAACTTTAGTCATAAACACCTTAGAAAGTTGAAAGAACTCTGGACTTAACAGTTCTGAGGCTGGGTAGTATCCTTTTCGCAGCTGGGTATGCCTCAGGCAAGCTCCTCAATCTGTTTCCTACACTGTAAAGAGTCATCGAATTTTGGAGTGGGAAGACAGCTTTCAGATAATCGAGTCTAATAAGCCAATTTTACACTTGAGAAAACTGAGGCTTGAAGTTATTATATAACACTCTAATGTCACATAGGTCATTAGAGACAGGTTGCAAGTTTCCACTAAAAATGGTTTGGGCCAGGTGCAGTGCCTCATGCCTGTAATCCCGGCACTTTGGGAGGCCAAGACGGGCGGATCACGAGGTCAGGAGATCAAAACCATCCTGGCTAACAAGGTGAAACCCCGTCTCTACTAAAAATACAAAAAAAAACAAATTAGCCGAGCCTGGTGGCGGGCGTCTGTAGTCCCAGTTTCTCGGGAGGCTGAGGCAGAAGAATGGCATGAACCCGGGAGGCGGAGCTTGCAGTGAGCTGAGATTGTGCCACTGCACTCCAGCCTGGGCAACAGAGCGAGACTCTGTTTCAAAAAAAAAAATGGTGTGGATGCAGTCACCAACGGGACTCTTTTAGGTCTAAAAGTCATTGCTTTTTAACATAAAATCATTTCAGTGACATTTCTCAATTAGCACAAGCATAGTTCTCACTAAACAGACTTTCTGTTAAAAAATTGTTTTGTAAAAAAATCAAGTTTTTTTCATTAATTAGGAAATCAAGAGAATAACAGAAAGAATTAAGAGATAAACCGAGGGAGCCTGAAGAATTGAGTTCTGGGTCCTGTTCTTGAACATTCCATCATGGACCTTGGATAGGTATTGTCAACTGACCTCAGTAATTTGTCATTATACTTGAATGGGACCAGCAATGACAAAAGTCCTTGAGTGGCTGAGACGAAGACAATAAAAATTTTCCCTTGGAAAGAATCCTAGCATTTTTGTCAGAAGGAACAGAATAGAATGATGTGGGTGTATATTTTGATGAAAAATAATTTGATCAATCATACACAGAAGGACCATAAACATGTGACACTATCTTAGTACACCTTTCCAGGACACACACACCAACGGAGAATGCCCGTAACTGGTGTGCTGACATTTTAAAATAGGAAAACAGCTTTAATTAACACTCTTTGCTAAGCCCTTCTAAAAAGCCAGACTTTCCAAAAGAAATCTTTAGTAACACACTTAATAGTTTTTAAAATTTCTGAGTGTTAAAATTTCAAAAGTGTTGATAAGAAGACGTATGGCCATCAGGTACTATCTGGAGAATACATTTAATTAAGAATGGTTAATAATATTAAGGCCATGACTGAGCTGTCTGTAACACCAGGCATCAGGGTGAAAACTGATCCTTGTTATGTTAGCATGAAATGTAGGCAATAGAGCAAGAAATGTCTATAATCGGATTGTTAGCCACAGAGCCCAAGATGGTCATGGTTAACTGGCCTGTCTCGAGCACTGTCTTTCTGCTGGAAGCACTCGGTATCCTGCCTTTAGCCTGGCCCTGGCTGACACACTCATCCCCATGGGCCCACTGAAAGCCTGCCCTTGCTGGGCAACATGCCAAGACTGCATCCTTCTACTGGCTCCTTCTCACACTGGCCTGTAGTGGCCTGTTTGCTTGCGTGCATTTCCCATTTGACGGAGGCAGGCCCTCCCATGGCAAGGGCTGTGTCCTGTTTACCATTTTATCCCCAGGGTGCAGCAGAGGACTCCATATAGCAAGAGGTCAAGAAACATTTGTTGGATGAGGACATGGTATGGTGACAATCCTGGTTGTAAGAATGAGGATGCATTCCCCTCTTTTTTCCTATGAAAGGAGTAGACCCTCACTTTAGCTAGCTTATTCAAGAGTTTTTATAAGGAGAAGGTTCCACAGGATTCTTCAGAAATGACAGCTTGCAACTAGAAAAGGCCAAGAACTGGGAGAGCTTTGTCTTCCTCTCTTTTTTATCCCTTCTCCCCTTGCATGCTTCATTATCCTGCTCCTCACCACAGAGCACCTTTCTTATTCTCTTCATCACAGTGCACCTGGCTGCCTCAAGTTCAATTCCACATTACCTTCAATTCTGTTGCTTAAAAGCACTGAGGTAAAGCATGAAGATCTATCAAGTCCACCAGGCTTAAAATCCAATACACTCACTGTAGAAGGTAGGTAAAAGCCTACCACAGTCAAACATTTGTGTCCTCCCATCAAGGGGGAACTGCCAAAACCCTTTGCCTCACATTTGCCTCCAGTCGCCTTCTAGACCAAGATGGCAGACACCAAGACTCGGTTCCCTCTCTCACCTCAGCCCTGACCCCACCTGCAAAGAGCCACAGCCACATCTATGCCTCTGTTCCATGTATCCTCCCCACACCCTCACAGAAGAGAAGGATACAACACTATGGCATTATTTGGATGTTACTTGATAGAGCAAAAAGAAGTCATCAAGCATGAGGAATATTTTAGTGGTCAGGTCACTAGTCTCTGATGCTGTGACATGTGTCCAGAAAGTGATACTAATAGGGGACTCAGGCTCCTCATTCAAGCTTTCTGATTTGTGGTGTTAAGAACCAGAATCTCGGAACCATCCACTAGCTTCCCTCTGCAAATGGCCACCATGGCCCAGGAACAAGTCAAACCTGGAAGGATTGTGAGTCTCATTTCTTGCATTTTGATGCTACAATGTCTGAAAGGTTCTCAGGCTTAGGGACCACGACTACTCACCACTGCAGGGGGCTATTGTGATGGCCACTCCACAACACCTGGAGACTCCCTCTAGCAGGTTTTGAAACCCATAGTCTAATGACAGCCTGTCATTCAATTACATTTATGAGAAAATAAAAGGCTATCTAGATAAAACTTCTGTGGAGGGAAGCTTCCAGAGAAGGTAGCATGGGTTTATTGATACTCCAAACATGTCTGTCAAACATATACTTACATATCTAAAAGTAGATAGCCTCCCTGGGCAAGAAGATCCTCTGGCAGACCACTGACATTGTGAGAGGTAGTACCTAGGGAAAGTTACCCTAAACACAGGCACCCAGGGAGAGTTCACTAAACACTAACTAGTACTGAAACATTCAGTTCACCGATGTTCTCTGCACTGGTTCCTGGTAGAAGTAACTAACCATTACCAATATCTCATTCATCTCTCATTCTGGCTAATGGAAGACTGCACAACTCAGTCCCTTGCATTTGGGGGCTGGAGGGCCATCAGACTAGTTTCTGGCCAATGGATTGATCTGAGGTAGCAAACAGCTCCAGTCTCTTTTCCGCTGCTGTGGCCAACTAGAAGTCCATGTTTCCAGGTGGTGCAATTAAACGATGGTGAAGACGCCATCAACCATCAATCTGGGCCACAGATGACTGTCTAGGCACTATCATTCACCCATCCCATTGAATATGCAGTATATTGAGAATAAACTCTTATGTTAAGCCATTGAGATGTTGGGATTTTTTTAGTGCATAAAACAAAGCCTATACCCATTAAAACACTCAATCGTCTCAATTAAGTTGCAGGTGAATCAAGCCCAGTCCTTCAGCCAACAAAAAAGGTTTGCAGAAGGCCTTTGACCTTTGAGCCACCTTTCAGAATTAATAGGACTTCTGGTTCTTCCAGAATTGTGAGAGAGAGAGTACTATGAACTATAAGATTATGAAACATAATTCTAAAGGAGCTTAATATACAACAGCACTTTAGAGTCTGCCAATTAATTTGGGACTGGAGAAACCAACCATGACTAATCAACCCACAGCATGCCAGACCACCGCCACGAATGCTCATAAGAACTATCTTCACATTCAGATCAGTGGGTCATGGAACTCCATAATTTCTTTAAGACAGTGACACAAAATTGCCTCCCCACTTTTCTGCCTTAAACTGAACACTGCTCTGACCTAATTTCCTACAATTTTGTTTCCAGTCATTTTTTCACCCTCCAACAACCTTATAATTGCAATAATGAGGCACATTAGAGGCTACAGAAGTTTTTAAGGGGAAATTCGATCAGTTTAGGGTACTGCCCTACCATATTAAAGTAATTATCTTGAAATTCAAATGCCACAACCAGAATTCAGAGCATCCTACTCACACCCGTGTCACTCCTCATCATAACCACTGTGTTGTTATTAATAATTGTCATTCCAGAAACAAGTATGCCATCAGCCAAGGCAGGGGAAATCACAGAATTCTCTTTAATTCAAGTCCACGCAAACATGGCAGCTCAGACACCTTAGGATCCAGCAACCATCTTGATCTCACTTGTCCCTAGGGACTGCACTAAACACTCTCCATGAAACACGGAACACTCTATTGCCTTTTCCTCTCAATAGGACTGACTCATGGCCCTCCTCCTACCACTGTGACCACTCCTTCTTAGTCTCCTTAATGGAGACTTCCCGTTACCTCCCCTTAGTTATTGACATTCCTCAAGGGCCCATTCTCAGTCCACTGCTTTTCCTGTGCTCTCCCTGAATAATCTTACCTACTCTCATCTACCAAATACAATGATGCCCAAACTCCCCTCCTGAGATCTCATCTACCTCCTGCACCTCCCCACTCAGATATTCCATAGACACTTCAGAGCTACATGCTTGAAATAAACTCATCACTCTCTCCCAATCTCCTTCCTCATTGGTGTTCTCTATTCTCTTCAGAGGGTGTACTGATGGAATGTGTACCTCCAAAAGACATATCCACATGGAAACTCAGAATGTAAACTTATTGGAAATAAGCTCTACAGATGTAATTAAGTTTAGGAACTCAAGATAAGATTATCCTAAATTTGGAGTGAGCCCTAATCTAATGACTGATGCCCTTAGAAGAGGAAGACAGAGGAAAATTTGAGACATACAAAGGAGAAGGTCACATGAAAACAGAGGCAGAAATTGGAGGAGTGAATCTATAAGCCAAGCACACCAAGGATTTCTGGAGCCACCAGCAGTGGAGCAAGAAAGAGGCATTGGTTCATGAACACAAAAATACAGTTAGAGAGAAGGAATGAGATAAGATCTAGTGTTCTGTAGCACAACAGAGTGACTAAACAATAATTTATTGTATATTTCAAAATAACTAGAAGGATGGAATTGGAATGTTTCTAACATGAATAAATGATAAATGCTTGAGATGACAAATATCCCAATTAGCCTGGTTTTATCATTACATATTGCATGCTTCTATCAAAATTTCACATGTACCCCATAAATATGTACAACTTATATATTCATAAAAATTAAAAATATAGAAAAAAATGTTTTAAAGAAGGGGAGCAGGACAGAGATATGGAGTGGATCCTCCCTCAGAGCCACCACAAGGAACCAATCCTGCGGATAATTTTATTTTTTGGACTTCCAGCCTCTGGAACTGTGAGACAATAAATTTCTGTTGTGTTACACCCCCAGACATGGTAATTACTTACCATAGCACAGGGACCCTAACCCAGATGCCTGCCTCCAGCCATCTAAAAACTGGCAGATGCCTTCCTCACTCCCTTCCCATTCCCAAGCAATCGCCAAACCTTGCTGGCTCTTCCTCCAACACATTCCCCACACCTGCCCTCCTACCCCACCAGTCTCCACCATCCTATTGAAATCCTCACCATCCTTGCCTTGAGTCCCATCAGAGCCTCCACCCTGGTCTCCTGGCCTCAATCTCTCTCTTTCTCTCAAGTCCAGCCTTTACACAGACATCAGAAATACCTTCTTAAACACAAAGAAGAGACCCTAAAGCAGTGCTTACAGCCCTTCCTTGCCTCGCCCCATGCACTCCTCCAGCTTCATCTCGTTCCACTACTCACTTCCCATGATCCCCTGGATAGCACCTCAAACTCCTCCAGTATCTGAATTCCTGAGGTTCTCACCCCTGTGCATTTGCTCAAGCTTTCCCTTGGATCAGGATCACCTGTCTTTACCCCAAACCCTTTACATCCTTTTTACCTAAATAACTCCTCACTACTCATTTTTGATATTCCAGCAGGTATCACCTCCCCTAACAATCATCCTCCCCTGGCTGGGACCCAAACACGTCCAAGAGTGTTGGCCATAATACTTACCATTTAGGCACCAATCAAGCACTGCTAATGCTGGCCACAGCACTGGGCCAGGGTCCTGAGGCAACCTCATCCCCTGCAGCCTCACCAGGTTTAACCCTATCATTAGTGATTCTGGTGGTGGAGCAACTGGAGCAGCCATACCAATGCACTCTCTCCAAATATCAGCTGTCTCCATTTATAGTGTTAGACCTACCAAACTGCATTATAATTACTTCTGTGTCTATCACCCACTAGGCTAGAAACTACTAGGGCAAGTGTGGAGGTCTTAATTCGTCTTTGTATCCCTAACAGCCAGTAAGCACAATATCTGTCAAAAGTAGACATTCTATGAGGCTTAGCTAGGTGCACAAATCTGAGTGAATTGATGAGTGAATGAACACATGAAAGCACTGAATATAACAAGAAACTATTAGCTCCCATTAAATTAGAATAGAGGAGCTGTAGCAGAAAGATTTTGTGTTGATTCGAGGAAACATTCTGGCAACATAGGACATGCCCTGAAAGTCAGGCAGGCTGAGTGCTCCCAAATGAAGGGCTCGTTCCTGAGGTCCTAACTGGGTGGCTGACCTCTGCCAGCTGGTTCCGAGGCGCATAGAGGCAGTGCACTCCCCAAGAAGGAAGTGTCAGCTGACCTATTAGCGGGAGCAGAAGTACAGCGCTCACTGCCTTGCTTCTTGGATTAGGCAGTGATCCGGGCAGGAGGAGGATGGTTTACACAATAGGGGTTTTGCCAAACTTGGCTGCTTGACAGTGGAGGCTCATTTTTTACCTTCCTGAGTAGCACATCAACTATGACCCATGTTTGGATGCTTATAACTGGGCCTCCTACCCTAATATGTCATAAGAAGAAACTCCTGGGGAATTTTAAGGAGTGAGAAAATGCTGAGGTCCCATCCAGAGGCCCTAGAAGATCCCCTGAGACTGTCATGAGACCTAAATTGTCCATGAAAGTTTAGCCACAATTACAGGACTTAGAAAATTTCATCTACACATATTTGCACAATAATACTTGCAATTACCTAGTAAAAGCGATACGCTAAATGCCTCAGAATGGAAGCTTGGAGCTCAGTGAACAGTAGAACAAGGCATACCTGACCAGGTGGCAACGTGGAGATGAGGTTATCTGAGACTGAGGAGGCGGCACTGGAGCCAGCTGACCATCTAGCACGTCAGAGGGTGACATGGCCTACATGAAAACTTACTTTAAAACAACCTTGATATAAACTATGTGATGTGGTTGCACAAATGTATAATCTCAACACAAACTCAGCGAAACAAGGAGATGAACCAATACACACAGGGCATGCTGAGGGGCGAGGAGCCAATGGCAGCCACTTGGCTACCCAGCTCTAGCTTTGCTGCAGAAGCATGCAAGCTGCCAGTCAAAACCCACCCAGAAAGCAGAGGAAGACTGCAGAGGGGTCCTGGGAGAGAAAGGCGAAGAACAACGTGGACAAGAGTTATCCAACGTGAATTTAATTCCATTTCTGCTGTGCAGCCAGTGATGTGAATTTCTTTGCCACCTCTTCAGAAAATCTAAGGCCAAGTATCCCCTTCTCATTAATGCAAGGTCACATCAGATCTGCTTGGGGGATGCTTGGAAATACCCAGTCCCGTTTCAAGATGGGCTTGGGCAAAAACACAATTGCCCCACAGGCTCTTACATCACCAAAGGAAGACAACTTACAGACACAGTTGTTCCTCAGTATCTGCAGGGGAGTGGTTCCAGGACCCCCAGAAATATCAAAATCTGCAGATGCTCAAGTACCTGACATAAAATGACGTAGTATTTGCATATAACCTGCATCCACCTATGTACTTTAAACCATCTCTAGATTGTTTATAATGCCCAATTTTATGGTAGAGGCACCTGACAGCAATAACTTGACTTGAGCATATCCTGAGAATGACTGCGTATGGCAGATGCACCTGAGCATGGTTCAGCGTTCTGAGCTAAGGATTCTGGAAGTGGACAACCCAGAGATCAATTCCTTCCCTATGAGAAACATCTGAGCCCCCGACCCATAGTATTATATATAAACTGCATGTGTTCTGTAAGTAGTTGTGGTTCTCCTGCCCAGCCTGCCACCACTGGACTCTCTCCCGGTGTGTAAGCCCTCCAGTAAAACCCCATGACTCATTTGCTGCCTCTGAGTCTCTCCTTTAGACTCTTGAACCTGGTGCTATCCCCACTGGAGTCAATAAAGGTTCAGCACAACATCAATATGATGTAAATGCTATGTAAATAGTTATACTGTATTGTTTTTGTTAGGTTCAAGTTCAGTTCCAGCCCATGCTGAGGTCTGAAGAGAGTGAATGGATGAGTGGCAAACAATAGAAAGAACACTGGGTTGGGGGCGTAGGTAGAGTGAAATACGGCTCTATTCAGCAGCTTTCTCATCAGCAGCTCTCTTACACTGTCCGCTCTGTATCAGCTGCTTCAGCTGGCTGCTCCCACACACAGCTGCGCAGCCGGCTCTCCCTTGCCTTCAGGGTCAGCAGCTTAACTCTTTCTCTGGGCACAAGTGCACCTGTGCAGCGTTAGCAGGGCAATTAAACCTTTTACAGACAATCGTGGCTTAGAGCCACGTGACGGTCTTCCATCATTATGGCTACATAGCTGTGATAACAAGTGAAGTTATACACCTGTGCTCTAAACTCGCTGAGTCATGCAGGATATTTACCTCAGCCTATGCCCACCTGGCCGCAGCGCAGCCGTGTTCCTTACAGCTTTTAATTGTTGTATTGCTGTATTGTTTAATATCTTCAATCCATGATTGGTTGAATTCGTGGATGCAGAATCTGCAGATACAGAGAACCAACTATACAAGGAAGTCAAATAAGCATAGGGTATGAAAAGGGACCTCTCTCCTCTTTTTATTCCCCTTTTGGGCTCAGATTCTGTTTATTTCTTAAGGGACCTTCAGCACTGTTTTGTCGAAGCTGCCGTAGCGCTGTGGTCCTGTGTTGTAATTAGTTTTAGCCAGCAGCAGAAAGCACCTTTGTTTCATATCTTGAAAGTCAAAACCAATCAATACACCCTATACTTTATTCCTCCCCTGGTCAATCAGAAGGTCAACTGGAAAGAAGCGCTCCACGCTGGGGACGGTGGAGATCCCTAGGACCACAAAGAAAGCAAAACGCACGCTGCCTTCTTCCACTTTCCCCTGAGAAGCTGTCAGAGGTGAACCAAAGGGCACTGCCGAGGATGGCAATAATGAATGTTACAAGTGAACCTCAAAAAGCAAGTGCTGGGACCCAGACGAAGCTCAAACACACATTTCCGCGTTGGTGTCGTTTCATAGCCTGGGGCCCCACTATTAAAAATGAATGTATTAACTGGATCACAGCCAGCCCTTTTAACTAAGATTCCGATTTGCAATTTAATAAACTGCTGCCACAGTGACTAGTTAATGAAAACTAGAGCATTAAGACCCTCCTTGCCAGTCTTATAGAGCTGGTTATCGATAGCACCCATTTTAAACACCGAGCCTCATTTCAGAAAGCCTCAAGATCACGTATGGTTTGCCATGCAAGAATTCTACAAAATGATTTTAAGTCTGCTTATAAGGTACAACGCTGCTTAAATCCAAAATGGAACACTGTTTTTATATTACTCCTTCCGGAGAACCGTCATATCCCCCAGATATTTACCATCAAATAAAATGATGGCCAAGCACAGGCCAAGAGCAGAGACAGCCATTGGGTGGCTGTCAGGCAGCTTGGGAAGAAACTACTTCTGCCATTTTTGTGCAGTCTCAAGGAAAGGAAAAGTATGTTCGATTAGAGAAGCAGAAGGAGGTCGCGCCTCGGCATTAGTAACTTCAGTGAATCAAGCACAGGCCGTAGTCTCGGTTCAGTTGCCACTCACCTCTGGGTTGGAGGAGAAAACATCAAGGTCCAAAATTAATAGAAGCCACAGGCCTTCCCAAGCAAGTCCTAAAGGTGTGGAGCTGATCGGTGGAACAAGAGTGCCTGTGGGGCCGCTGTCCCATAGTACCTGGGTGGCACTGGATTCATCCTCAACTTCACCCCAGAGATGCGGCTAGACAAGCAAGGCAGATACAGCTCCCCAGCGTGAGCTCAGGACTCAACTAGATTGAGGTCTACAGACTCAGCCCGCAGGAATCTGTGCTAACACTTTTCAGATGACTGGCTAAGGTAAGGCTGATCCCACTTAACAGTGCTGATGAGTTATTGCCTTCCGCTGTGTCAAAATAGCCTCCACCTGACTTTCAAGGCTCTGCATGGCCTGGCCTAGGCCTACCTGACCAGCTTGATTTCTCATAAGCACTGATCTTCCCACTGTCCTGCAGATTTCCTGTCTTTTTCCTGCTCTCCTTTTCCAGGGGCCATCCCTCATGGTCCATGAGATAAAACCATCACATGCTCTCTGAGCCTGAGGTTCTGAGCTGTCAGACCCCAGGGCGCCACAGGAATGCCAGCCTGAGGCCTGGGGAAGCCGCATTTTTACAAGGCCTTCATCAGAAGACATGGCTCGAGGTCCAAATCCAGACCCCTCCTCAACGTAGCTCCCTCATTATCCACCCAGGGTTTCCCAAGCTGCAGGATGTGGCCCCCTAGTGACATCAACTGGGGGACTTGAGAGGGAGGTGAGCATCTCCAATGGATTGCAACCAAATTGGAAGCGTCAGGAATTAGTGCAGAATCCCTCAGAAATATCTTTTCCTCAGAATGGTCTCCCTGTCGGTGCACAGTCACCTACTCACAAGATGATGGTGTGACAGGTAGGCCCCAAGGTGGGTTGTTGCTACAGGAAATTGGAAAATGATGATCTCAACCCATAAGCTCCAACTGTTTTTTTGTCTCACATTCCATGTTTAAAATGTTTGAATATAAACTCGCGATATATGTATCAACTGTAGTATACCAATTATATTATTTATTAACTTTATGTGTACTACTCTATAAGAGGTACCTTATAAACATGTCCAGAAGTAGAAATTAAAGGTTACATAGAAAAATAAATAGAAACATAACTTCCAATGTTTGCTGCCGTGTCCATGCCAGAACCTGCCCTGTGGAGATGATGACTCCCTCACTTCTCTGAGTTCCACCTTTTCTCCACCATCACAAAATTCAGCATTTAGAATTTATGATCCCTGCCCACAAGTTTCTCAAAATCTCGTAAAGTGTCCGGTGCAGTGGCTCACACCTGTAATCCTAGCACTTGAAGAAGCTGAAGTGGCCAGATTGCTTGAGCCCAGGAATTCAAGACCAGCCTGGGAAATATGATGAAACCCCATCTCTACAAAAAATACAAAACTTAACTGGGCATGGTGGCATGCACCTGTAGTCCCAGCTACTCAGGAGGCTGAGGTGTGAGGATCGCTTGAGCCTAGGAGGTTTCAACCGAGACCGAGATCACGCCACTGCACTCCAGGCTTGGTGACAGTGTGAGACCCTGTCTCAAAAAAAAAAAAAAAAAAAAAAAAACTGGTGAGGAAACTGATACACAAATATGTCAATATGATACAAGACAGAAAGTGCCAGGATGCAAATGTGAACAAAACGTTGTGGCATTACAGAAGAGGCAGCTCTTGGTCTTCCCGAGAGACGCAAGGAAGACTTCATCAAGATGGAGATGAGTGAGCTGGATCTTGAAGGCTGGATGGGTGCATGCCAGGCCACAGAGGAGGTGGGCTCTCCAGAGAAAAAGAACCAGTGCTACGAGTTGATGGGTGCAGCACACCAACATGGCACATGTATACATATGTAACAAACCTGCACGTTATGCACATGTACCCTAGAACTTAAAGTATAATAAAAAAATAAATAAAAATATATAAAAAAATAAAGATAATTCAATTAAGTAAATAAGAAATATAAAACTGACACCTATACTTTTATTATGAGCTTTTCATTAGTCATATTACTGTATTATAATTTTAGCTAACAGAAGGACAACCAAAATAATATGAAATTACCAAGAAGACTATCTGATATGTGGATTCACTTTTACTATTAACTATGAACTTCACCCTACGTACGTATCATGTTTTGTAATACCAGTTCATAATAGAATAATAACACTACAATAATAAATGTTTTAAAATAACAAAAAAAAAAAAGAGAGAGAAAAAGAACCAGTGGTGTTCAGCTGTTTGTGCCCTTCAGAATCACGTGGGCACTTTTAAAAAAAGACTCTGAACTCCTCCTCTCAGAATCTGACTCAGGAGGCCTGCACGGGGTGGGGGGGGTGGGGGGGCAGCATTTGCATAATACTCCCATCCCCTTCCTTCCTCACCCCTGCAACAAGATGGCAATAAGTCATGGAGGAGCTTCCCGTGGGGCTGCAACAGTAGCTAAAACTTGATTTAAAAATCAAAGCTTCTCAGTGTGTGGGAGTACCATAAACATAGAAGCAAGCAGCTCACTCATGCAAAGCAATTTTTTCTTAGATTGATACAGTTCAGCCTCGAACCATTTATTAGTCAGCTCAGGATAGTATAAAAAATACCGCAACTCAGTGGCCTAAACAATAGACATTTATTTTTCACAGCTCGAGAAGCAGGGAAGTTCAGGATCAAGGTTTAGCAAGGTTTAGCTCTCTTCCTGGCTTGCAGGTATCACCTTCTTACTGTGACCTCATAGAGCAGAGAGAGTGCTCATGACTTCATCTAAACCTAATTACCTCTCAAAGGTCTCCATCACATGGGAAGTTAGAATTTTAAAGTATAAATTTAGAGGGGTAGGGAAAAGGCACAAACACTCGGTCCATAACACGCCACTTACACTAAAGTGGCAAAAGGTTTAATACCCCCAAATGCTGTTTGGCTATATATCCTTTGTAGAAAATGTTGTTAATCATTTCTCCAGCTACCAGTCATTCCTCTTCATTCCTTTTTTTGGTAAACTTCTTCTCATACTTTCTGGGATTCTCACCTTGGCTCCAGAAGTAATCACTGTAGCTCCTAAGTGATTAATTTTGGGATAGAAATCCACACAGGAAATCCAAACCTAGGAGGGACAGAGACTTTGGAGACTTTGGCTGGGACTGCTAATGGAGAGACAAGTATCTTGTGTTATGTTGACATATTTCCTTTCCCATTCCCACATGAATGATGAGCTGGATAATGGTAGACAGCCTGTGGCAGGATGGGAAAGGGGCCTTTCTGCGAAATAATTCATGTAGGAAGTAGAGCTCATAACTGGAAAGGAAGCAACCAGGGCATGGTAACAATGCCAGAGCCCTGGAGTCTGATCCACCTTTTCTGTTATGTAAACAAAAATTTTTCTACTTTTCTTTAGGCCAGTTGGAGTTGCATTTTCTATTACTTACACATGCGAGGGTACTAATGATACATCTTCCATGCCCCAGACACACTGTGAGCGAACTGGAAACTCCTAACTCCTCTAATGTCTATGAGCATGGTAGGAACTTGGTAATTTTTTACTGATTAAGTGAACAAGCAATTCTTTTCCAAAGCAGAAACATACAAGTTACAATGGAAAATTTTATCTTTCCAAAGAACGATTTTAGACACAATTATCATTGTTTACATGATCATATGTTTAAATCAACTTTCTTTAGCATTTATAAAAGAAACCACAAAATGTAAATGACCAAAATGTATTTGTTCTGTGTACACAGTATATGTGATAAACTGCAGTTACGAGAGGTTCCTCTGATCTTCACTAATCCGATTATATGATTTTCTAAGATTCCCTTCCAAAACCCAAATGTAAAATTAAGATTAAGGGGTCATTATGATTAAGTTCAGTTAAACATTCATCCATTCAACAGTAAGTCAACCAATAAGGACAGTGTGCTTTCAAGTACCAAACCCCATAGCAAGCATTAGATTCATGGACCAAATGTAGATGTCTTATAAACTATAATGAAACTAGACTTGATAAGCAAAGGAGAAGAATGAATTATACCACATTGTTCCAGGCATTTTGTACAAAGGAATTCTGTCCTATCTGCAAAATTAGCTTTCAAGCCCTCTAAGATCCCTTCCAACCTAAATTTTAATTACTATTTTCAATGTTTCCACTTCCTATTTTGTAAGTTTTATGAAACTGGGAAAAAATATAATAAAAAAGATTGAAAGATAGTAATTCCTGGGTTGTCTAGGGGCAAACATACTATATTAGGATTCTTTGGTTGTAATTGACAGAAACTCAATTAGAATAGTTTGGGCAAAAGAAGGAAGTCCATTGGCTCACATTAAACACATTGTCCTTGCTAAAGGTGGGGAGAAACTAGAGACTCAAATGTTTTGGGAACTCTGTTTTCACCTTGTTCTCAGCAAGTATACTCTATTATTTCAGAGTAGCTGAGTCCTGAGGTCAGATGCAGAGCTGCCAGCTTCCTTAAACTTAATTTTCATAGTTTTTTGACCAGAAGAAGAAAGACTCCATTTCCAGTCTAAATCTCCCAGGAAGAACTCTAACTGGCCAATGGAGGGCGACCAAACATCCCACTTTGCCTGGGATGAGGAGGTTCCTGAGACATGGAACTTTCAATTTTGGAACTGGAAAAGTCTAAGCAAACCAGAGAAAGTTTAACCCTAGTTTAAAGCCACCTCCTAACCAATTACTGTGGCTAGCTGTTGCCAGGGAGTTGGAATTTACAGGGCCCATTCAGACCTCACAGTGGGATGAGGGGAAAGAATGATTTCCATCATGAAGGTTAGACATGACCACTAAAATGTGATTACTCTCAGTCAGGCAGCTGCTTCAATTTGTTTCTATCATATATACCTACTAATTTGGCAAGTGATTCTTGAAACCATTCCAATCAAATAAACTTATCATGGAATTTTAATTTCTTAAACTCACCACAATGAATCATTTCCATTACCGCTTCTATGTAATAAACACTACCCTAATGAACCAAAATAGTTAATACACAGCTTAAATCACCTCCATATCTAAGAAGCCCAACTCATTTCTTAGAAACTATCCCACTAAGTACTACATTAATCATTTGTCATGTCTTCAAAACTACTATACTCTGTCAAAACACATCTTATAGTTTGATATTAAACAGTCTGAAGCATTTGTAGCAATATAACACATGCATACTGTCAAATTGCATATTTCACCTTCTAGCAATTTTCTTTTCTTGAGAACTTAGTTTCTCCTCCAAGCGCTTTAGAATTGCTTGAATTCTTTAGCTCATTCTTTCAGGAAATAGAATTAATATTTAAAGGCAGTAACAGTGTAATTTCAAGAATGTCTTAGTAATAAGCAGAGTTCTCATAACATAAATTACCCTAACCTTTTAGTAGTCTTATTCCCTTTTCCAAGTCACACAATCAAGATAAGCTGGGAAAGGGGAATTTCAATTATATTGAATCTCCCAGGAACACTTAGGTTTGCTGAACCAAAATGCAAAGTCAACAAATGCAGAGACACATGGACATATCTCAGTTGTTGTAGGTAGCCTGTGCTTTTAAGAAAATAGATTCAGTACCACGTGAGCAAAGTAGTATAGTGTAAGAAAATATCCTGGGTCATGAAGGCACAAAAAGTCACAACCGCCTACAGCTCTCCCACTCTCAGAATTTCAGCTGACCACTTTTGTTCCAGTTGTACAAATTGTTTGAGTACTCACTCTGGGGACCACTTATTGTCTCCACTGATGTCTCTAGCATGAAGGATCTTTTTCTCCTTTGATTCAACAGATTCAAGTTAGATATTTCTCCGAAGAATATTTAGTAGAAAAATAAAGGCAAATAAGCAGAAGAATATACAAAAGGACAGATAAGGATATATTTACAGAGTAAAAGTGCTTTGTTCTGAGGTTGCTGAAATAAGAAAGGTCTTGAGTGGGCATTGTTGTTCATGCCATTAATCCCAGCACTTTGGAAAACTGAGGCAGAAGGATCACTTGAGGCCAGGAATTTGAGATCAGCCTGAGCAACATAGAGAGATTCCATCTCTACACAAAATTTTTTTTAAAAAATTAGCCAGGCATGGTAGTGCACACCTATAGTTCCAGTTACCTGTAGGCTGAGGCAGGAGATTGTTTGAGCCCAGGAGTTCAAGGCAGCAGTAAGCTATGATCATACCACTTCACTCCAGCTTGGGTGACAGAGAGAGAACAAAAAGAAAGAAGACAGAAAGAAAAGAAAAAAGAAAAGGAAAGGAAAGAAAAGAAAAGAAAAGAAATAAAAGGTCTTACTTCCTTCTGGGAAAAATCAGGTCCCCCTTGTCCTCAGCTCTAGTGGACTTAGATGACACACTACTCACAACCCTAGTAGGAGACCCGAGGCTCACATGTTCCCTAACCCATCTCATCTCACACCCAGCCTTTTCACAAAAATCAAACAAGGCTAGGTATACTAGAAGTTGGAAGAGAGAATGGGGGAAGTACATCCTTGAGAATGGACAGAAAGACCTAAAAAGAAACAGAAAGTCCTAGAAAAGAAGGAAAGAGGAGATAACAGATTATGCATCAGCATAAAAAAAAGTAGCACCAGCCTCAAGCCTAGAGGGCAATCAAAACATCCTGATGAGCACAGTGAGCCTGGGGGAACGGAAGGAGCCCCCACAGTTGGGCAGGGGCAGAGCCCCCACTGAGTCCAAGGAGGGTCAATGGATCTACCATTCTAGGGTATGGAGGACAGTGATACTCTTCTCACAGCTCCACTAGGCAGTGTCCCAGTGGGGACTCTGTGTGGTGGCTCTGACCCCACATTTTCCCTCTGCACTGCCCTAATAGAGGTTATCTGTGAGGGCTCCACCTCTGCAGCAGGCTTCTGTCTGGACATCCCAATTTTTCCATACATCCTCTGAAATTTAGGTGGAGGCTCCCAAGCCTCAACTCTTACCATCATGTGGAAGCCACAAGCCACCAAGGCTTATGGCTTTCACCCTCTTAAGTAGCAGCCTGAGCTGTACCTGGGCCTCTTTTAGCCAGGACTGGAGCTGGAGTAGTTGAGAAGCAGGGAGTAGTGATCCAAGAGGGCCTGGGTCAGGCTCATGAAACCATTCTGTCCTCCTAGGCCTTTGGAGTCATGATGAAAGGGGATGCTGCCAAGGTCTCTGAAATGCCTTGGAGGCCTTTTTCCCATTGTCTTGGCTATCAGCACTTGGCTCCTTTTTACTTATGCAAAACTTTGCAACCTGCTTGAAACCTCCTCAGAAAATGGGCTATTTTTTTCTACCACATGGCCAAGCTGCAATTTTCCAAACTTTTATGCTGTGCTTCCCCTTTAAATATAAGTGCCACCTCCTGAGTTCAAGCGATTCTCCTGCCTCAGCCTCCTGAGTAGCTGGAACTACAGGTGCACACCACCATAACTGGCCAATTTTTTTGTATTTTTAGTAGAGATGGGGTTTCACCATGTTGGTCAGGCTAGTCTTGAACTCCAGACCTCAAATGATCTGCCTGCCTCTGCCTTGCAGGTCATTTCTTTGCTCGTGCGCGTGAACATAGGTTATTAGAAGCAGCCAGGCCACATCTTGAACACTTTGCTGCTTAGAAATTTAATCTCCCAGATACCCTAAATCATCTTTCTCAAGTTCAAAGTTCCACAGATCCCTAGAGTAGGGGCACAATCCAACCAAGCTCTTTGCTAAAGAATAGCAAGAGTGACATTTACTCTAGTTTCCGGTAAGTTCCTCATTTCCATCTGAGACCTCCTCAGCCTGGACTTCACTGTCTATATCACTATCAGCATTTTGGTCACAATAATTTAACAATCTTCTAGGAAGTTCCAAACTTTTCCTCATCTTCCTGTCTTCTTCTGATCCCTCTACACTCTTCCAACCTCTACCCATTACCCAGTTCAAAAGTCACTTCCATATTTTCAAATATCTGAAATTGCTATACCATTGCAGGAGTAGCAATGCCCCACTCCTCAGTACCAATTTTCTGTATTAGTTCATTCTCACATTACTATAAAGGAAGACCTGAGATTGGTTAGTTTATAAAGAAAATAGTTTTAATTGGCTTACGGTTCTGCAGGTTGTACAGGAAGCATAGCAGCTTCTGTTTCTGGGGAGGCCTCAGGAAACTTATAATCATGGCAGAAGGTAAAGGGTAAGCAAGCACATCTTACATGGCCAGAGCAGGAGGAAGAAAGAGAGGGGGAGGGGCTACACACTTTTAAACAACCAGAGCTTATGAGAACTCACTCACCATCATGAGAACAGCACCGAGAAGATGGTGCTAAACCATTCATGAAGGATCCACCCCCATTATCCAATCACCTCTCACCAGGCCCCACCTCCAACACTGGAAATTACAATTCAGCATGAGAATTGGGTGGGGACACAGACCCAAACCATATCACAAGCCTATGTGTGTGTGTATGATATATATGATATATATCATATATATCATACATATATATGGTGAGTGAGTTCTCATATATCATATATATCATACACACACACATACACAATGTGGAACAATACACTCTAATGTTTTAAAAGTGATCTTAGGGTGTAAATAAGGTGGGGTTTTTTTCTTATTCTTATTTATCTGTGTATTCTAACTTTCCAGGATGTTCACTTGCTGCATTTGCAATAATGAAAATTATATTTTAGATAGAAAATAAAATCCATTTAGTACTTTCATTTTGAGCAGTATGAAAGAATAGATACTCTAGCCAACACTCCCACTGAAACAACTAAAGTGCTAGATAAAACATAAAAACCCCTTTTAAACATTGTAGTCCATTTTCACACGGCTGTAAAGAACTGCCTGAGACGGTAATTTATAAAGAAAAGTGGTTTGATTCACAGTTCTGCATGGCTGGGGAGGCCTCAGGAAACTTATAATCATGGGAGAAGGTGAAGGGGAAGTAAAGCATGTCTTACATGGTGGCAGAAGACAGAGAGTGATGGGGGAACTGCCAAACACTTTCAAACCATCAGATCTCATAAGCACTCACTCACTGTCACGAGAATAGCATGGTGGAAACCACCCTGATGATCCAATCACTTCCCGCCAGGTCCCTCCCTCCCTACAATTTGAGATGAGATTTCATGGAGACGCAGAGCAAAACCATAACAAACATATTAATGAAAGAGAAAAAAAAAAGACTAAAGTGAAAAAAAGTAACAAAGGAAGCCAGTAAATTTACGTCAGTTGTGTGCATGTTAAAATTTTTAGAGTTGACACTAAAAGAATAGAAAAAGAGTGTAGAACTACTAAACTAGTAGAGATGAAAAATAGAATGGGGCAGAAGAATCAGAAAGAAAAAAGAAGAAACAAATAAAGACAAAAGTATATGGTAAATATTTACCCAAATATATGCTATGATGATAATGTAAGTGAACTAAAGGATTCAGTATAAAAATGAAGACGATCAAATTGGATTAAAATATCTAACTACCTAGTTTACAAAAGGCACATATAAAAGGATACACGAAGTTTCAGAGAAAAAGGATAGGAGAAAAGTCAGAAAAATAGTAGCCAAAAGAAAGCTGTCATCACTCTATTAGATGTTTTATAGAATAGCTAGGTAGATAGATAATATATAAATATATAATAAAAATACACACACATATATGAATTTGCATATTAGATATATGAAAGAGGCTGGGCTTTGTGGCTCATGCCTGTAAACCCAGCAATTTGGGAGGCCAAGGTGGGTGGATCACCTGACGTCAGGAATTCAAGGCCAGCCTGGCCAACATGGCAAAACCCATCTCTACTAAAAATATGAAAATTACCGGGGCATGGTGGTGCATGTGTGTAATCCCAGCTACTTGGGAGGCTGAGGCAGGAGAATCGCTTGAACCTGGAAGGCAGAGGTTGCAGTGAGCCGAGATCGTGCCACTGCACTCCAGCCTGAACGATGGAGTGAGAATCCATCTCAAATAAATAAATAAATAAATAAATAAGTAAAAGATAAATGAAAGAGAGCAAAAGGCATTTCTAAATATAGGATTAAAACAAAATAACAATTTTTAATTTACCAGGAAGATACAATAATTTGAAATCTGTAGGCAACTCTTAAAATAGACTCAAAAGACAAAGCAAAAATGACAGAGCAATCAGAGAAAAATTCAAATCAACAATCATATGGGAAGTTTTCTCATACCTCGTTTAGCATTTGATAGATCAAATAGACAAAAATATATATGTGTATATATATTATTAAAGCTGGAACAGATTTGAACACTATAATCAATAAGATTTATTTAAGGACCTGCAAAGAACATTACAGCCAGAAAACTGGGAGATACAAACACTTCTCAAGTGTACATGAAATATTTATAAAAATCAAGAACATATTGGGCCATAAAGCAAATTTGAACATATTTTAAAGATTTGGGTTGTACAGATCACAGTGCATTTGTTAGAAATCAAATAAAGAGATAAGAAAAAAATATTGTATTTGTATAACCATAGAGTTCAGCCTTCAATAAATCTCGTTATAGTCTGGCAGGACAAGCTGGCCATACAGAATCCTCTTTAGGGTTCTAATAAATGAGTATCCATGAACGGTCACCAATCATCCAGGACAAAATTAATGTTTGAGTCTGTGCACAAAGCGTTGATTTGGACTTCACAGGATTATTTCTTCTTTGAAATGTGGGAAACCGTTTGTTCCTACGCAATTCATAAGGCTATCTGGTTCAACCCATGCTTTCCCAAGTCAGAATGTTCTTTCTCACAGCCCAGCAAGATAAAGTACTCAGGACAGCTGGATTTTAAGAACACCCTTGTGAGTTGTGTCTTTATTGGGATAATCAGAGAAAATCACTACATTTAGGTCTTCTTTCATATTTTATATACTTAGGATACAGCTCTAAGTACTAGCACCCGAAAATACAAATTGGGTGCAGAAAACCTGGGTGCATGAACATTGCATGTTTAAACCAAGCTAAAAAGAGAGTTTGTAGCCAAACTACAATGGAACTTACTGACAATGGCTACAGAACTGATATGTGGTAATTTTATGTTTGACATGATATGTTGTTCTCTCTACTTTTATTTGGAAAATATTCTGGACCTTGGAAAAGATGAGTGTAAATTTAACTATGTGAGGTTAGAAGTACCCCTGGGAGCCCTGTGGTCAGCAGACTCTTCAGGTTGTAACTAGAACCATGAATCACCATTCTGGACACATTGAGGGTTTTTAGGTCTGTTTCTATTGATTTACACAAAACTCCAGGAGAAATCACGGACTCAGAGATAATACCATTTACCTTGAACAGTTTCATCTCCAGGTACAAACAGAACCCCAGGAAACTGTTAAAGGATGTTATTGTAGGATATTGAGAAAAAGGGTCATGTACATCAAACAAGAGGTGACAAGATGGCAGAAAAGGAATGGAAGAGGATAGTGAGTTTCAAAGTGAGTTTGAGTGTAACCGTGTACATTTGGCTCTTGGCTAGAACCAGACTACAAGTTACTCAGTGTATAACTAAGACTGAAAGAATCTTTTTATTGCTTGCCCTATCTGAGCTACTTAGTTCACAAGCGGGAGCAACAGTGGGGCCAGCCTTAGTGCAGTGCTTCCCGCGCTTCTTCACGCCATGGACTCAGAGAAGGATGATTCCTTCTCAGTGCACTGTGGGAGGCTGCCAGCCACCTGGACCAGCCTAGGCCTACTCTCCAGCCCAGGTCCTGCCCTGCACACACCCAGGCTGGAAGAGATCAATATTGAGTCCAACATTGAGAAGCTGATGTTAGGACCCCCAAATGAAGAGCTGTCTTACAGGTATCTCAAACTTGGCATCCAAAGCCCAACGCATGGGCTTCCCCCCATTGTCTACTCCCACAGAGTTCCCACTGCAGCAGGTGGCAACTCCATTCTCCCAGTTGGCCAGACAAGAGCTCTGAGGTTGAATCCTGACTCAGCTCCTCTCCTTACAACCTGTTATGGGCTGAATTTGGTTTCTCAAAAAAAGATATGTTGAAGTCCTAGCCCCTAGTACCTCCAGATACGGTCTTATTTAGATCAGAGTCATTACAGAGGTCATTAGCGAAGTTTAGATAAGGCCATACAGAGAAGGGTGGATTTCCCATCCAGTAGGACTGGTGACCTTATAAATGGTGGAAATCTGAACACAGACAGGTACATAGGGGAATGCCACGTGAAGATGAGGCAGTGATCAGGGTGACACTTGGAAAAAACCAGCAAAGACTGCCCAAAGCCCACCAGAGCCTGGAACAGACCTCACAGCCCTCAGAAGGAACCGGCCCTGCCAACACGTTGATTTTGGACTTCTGGTCTACAGAGCTGTATAGCGATCAATTTCTATTGTTTAAGCTGCCCAGTGTGTAGTATTCTGTTCCAGTTGTTCTACCAAAGTAAAACACACTCCTCATTCAGTCCAACAGCAAGTCCTCTGAGCACTGCCAGGCAGAGTCTGGTCATTCCATCCTGCTCCTGGGGAGGCTCCCATGATCTGGCCCCTCAGTACCACTCCCAGCTCACAGCCTCACTCCCCTGTCTTCCTTGGTCACCCCTCGCATGCTCCCCACTCAGAGCGTTGGCATGGTGCCTGCTGTTCCTCCACCTGGAACATACTTTTTGCAGGGATCCATGGGCCTGGCTCCCTCATCTCCCCCAGCTCTCATCTTCCCAGTGGGTCCTTCCTGGATCACTCCACACAAAGCCACAGTGCCCCTCCCCAACCCTCTACCCTCTTTTCACATACAGTGCATTTTGATTCCTGTTCACTGTGAAGCTCACCACATCAAGTGGTGACATTTATGAAGCTGGGGTATCTTATCTGCTCTTTTCGCTACTGTAGTCCTAACACATAGACAGTCCCTTAATTTATAATTATGGAATGATTAAAGGAATAACTGCTTCTCAACATCCACGACGTCCTACTCAGACCCAAGGGAACAACTCTCTACCTGTACCATGGTGCTTCTATAAAGCCTGGCCCTGGTGGGTGGGGGCTGCAAATCTTGGCAGCAGAAGAGAAGGATTGCCTGCACCATTCTAATCTGCTAAAAGGCCATGCAAGTGTGGTTTTAATAGGAAACATTGAAAGCTTCTTTAAGATGGCCAAATAAGAAGAAAAGGGAAAAAGGAATGGCCCATGAAACTACCTGCAACAAAGAAAAAGAAAAATAAGATCACAGAAGAAACCCTACATGCCAAATGGTAGGTCTGCATAGCATGGGGTTGACAGAGGTACACCAGGCTCATACAACATGTTTTGGACCCAGTGTGAGAACAAAGAAAAGAACTATAGCAACATTGTTAAAGCTTCCAAAAGCAACTATGATTTATTTATCATTCATATTATTATTTCATTATACTAAGGAAGCAAGGAAACTTGCAAAACACATTAAGAGGCAATTCAAAAAAGCAACCACCAAAAGGCAATAAATGTATGAAAAAAAGGGTTTAACCTCACAAGTAATCCAAGAAACACACATTACAACAATAACAAAACATTTTCCTATACACTGGAAAAGATTAAATAATAATAGCTAATGAATTCCAGAATAAGCATAGCAATATAAAATTGGCATAATCTTTCTAAAGGAAAAGTTGGCATTATATATCAGAAGACTTTTCAAATTTATATTTCATTATTCAACAGTGCTTATAATTTACTCCAATTTGTCCACAAAGTTGTTTTTGTGTAAAAGATAATGGCACCCTCCAGTCAGCCCATTGCCATGGATTTTACAAGCTGGAATTGGAACCAAAGTGTGTCAACTCCAAAAATCATGGACTTACCAAGCTCTCAGCATCCCACAAGAGGGAGAGTGGGTCTTCAGAACTTAAAGAAGACTTTCGATTCAGAACTACTTTCAATCTACTGGCAAATGGGATGTAAAATGCTTTCACTCTATCTAGTAAAAGCCATGATTTGACCTGCAGAATGCCTGAACCTAGATAATTCTGAGCCAAATGAGACAGCACACGGAGCATTGAAAAACCCAAGTACAGAGGACTTCCGACTATAGGAACACATTACCAGTTCACATCACAATGATACACTTAGAAAGGTTATCTTAACAAGAAATGTTCTGACATTCACATGAATAAATGCAGGTACACATCTGAATAGATTTAAGATGCGTGCTTGCTAGAACTCTGCTAAAAAGGGCTTTAACTTGAGACACCAAACACCAATTACCTTGCAGTCTCAAGCTTAAGCAATTTAGCATTATTCTGAAAGCCTTTGTCATAAAAGCAAACAAAAGACAAGCAGGGCTTTGCAGTGTCTCAGCCTCCCCCTCCCATCAGCCCATTGCCACGGGATTTTACAAGGTTAGTTGCAAACGTGGACAAGACAACTCTGGTGGCAAGCTGTTCTCTCGGAATTAATACATTTCAAAGTCGAGAGCCAGGCAAGTGGCAGTGCTAATCAAGCTAGTGACAGCATTAATCTCCCTCGGCTCAGCTCAAAATAGGATATGCCACAGGTGACCCCAAGTCCTTCCCTCCCCTTCTCAAGCCATTAGCTGAACATCATATTTCTTTCTGCTGCCAAGGCCGGCGCCAGCAGCAGCACAATTCAAACGGGGGGAAGAGCACACGTGACGAGAACAGCTTATTAACTCTCTCTGGGAATTTCTGTGCTTACCTATGGCTGGTTCTAAGGTATTCTCTTAATTTACCAAAAGTAATGAGAGGACAGCCCTTTGCCAGTTGCCCTACACACCTCACAGAAAGATGAACAGCTAAAAGTATTAGGATTCAAATTTAAGTTGTGTGTTACAACAATCAACGAAAGGCTTTTGCCAAGGGAAATTTCAGGAAGTGATTTAAATAGAAATGAATTGTCAGAAAAACCTAGGTGTTGCTATTCTATTGCAGTATCTCAACCATGACAAGGTGCCACAAATGATGTGAAATGAAGGTCTGACAAGGTATCAAATCTGTTTAAATCCAGCCAAGCTCTACTCTGAAGGAATGGCTTAAACAACAAATCTGATATGAATGTATAAATCATTCTCCATAAACAAGGGTTCTATGAAGAACCTAGAAAACCCCAATCCTAAGATCTGAAATCACCTGTGTAAGTGGGGAAATGCCCCTTAATGCTAATTTCCATTCCTGAACATTATAAATGCCCCATAATTTGAAGGCCAACAGGCTGGAAATCTCCCTTTTAAAAGTTCTTTACTGTTACATGCAGATGCCCATGTGCCCTTCTATCCAGCTTGTAAGAGTCCAGGATTCTTTCCCAGGTTCTCTGTTTTGATCACCTTGCAGAGACTAGAATGGTGCTGCAGAATTCGGATTTGCTTCTGTTGGCAGCTTCCCACTCTTGTCAAGCAGAGTCTAAGTCATTGCTGCTCATTTCCAGATCTGCAGCACATCTTTATTTCTCTTCTGCCTCCTGGAATATGTGGTCTTCAGGAGGTCGGCATGTTCTCCCCTTCTGAATTACAAGTTCTAGCAAAAGTCTCTGAATCTATTCCTTTGGAGAAGAAAGTAAGGGAAGAAATTACCGCAAAAGCACATGCCACCTACTATTCCACCATGAACGCCTTGGATCAGACTGCAGCCAGGTTGACCCAATGGGGCCCCGGATTCTGCAGAGAAGAAGCCATGTTTAGGGACCCCTGAGCCCACATTCAGCCACAGCTTGTTGGACCAGCTGTGAACACCCGACCCAAGCGCCATCAAACAGTGGGCTGGCAAGTGACTTGAAGCAGAATCTCAGCAGCAGGTGACAGGGAATAAGTACGCCTCAGAAAAAGGAGACTAAGATGCAATTTAGAGTTGGAAATATACGGCTGGAGAAAATCACACCTGCTGTTTTCACAATACACACTATAGAAAGGAGTGTTTGATAACTTTCTGGGCCTGTGGAGATGCACAGGAGATAGTGATGTGAGATTTCAAGATTAGAACAACACCAAAAAAGAGGGTGAGAACAAGATAATGGTGGCAGGGGTGTGGCCTTCCCCAGGCTTCTGTGTATGTGCATCCTACAGGAAAACCCTAAATACCTAAAGTAATACAAATGAGTCACGCCTCCTTAAAACCAAAGAGTCTATGGAGGACATTTTAAATGGCATTTAAATTAATAAAGGAGAGAAAGTGATATTAAAATTAATTTACCACTGAATTATCGTTATAAAATCATTTGTATATAACTTAAAACCATTTTCCCTAAAAATTCTGCATTTCTAAGAATAACAATAATTTTATATGTGTGTGTGTGTGTGTGTGTATGTGTGTGTGTGTATATATATGTATGTATGTATGTATATATATCTGATATGGTTTGGCTGTGTCCCCACCCTAATCTCATCTTGAATTGTAGCTCCCATAATCCCCACATGTCATGGGAGGGATATGGTGGGAGGTAATTGAATCATGGGGACAGTTTCCCCCATGCTATTCTTGTGATAGCAAGTTCTCAAGAGATCTGATGGTTTCATATGAACAGATGCCCATGTGCCCTTCTATCCAGCTTATATGACTCCAGGATTCTTTCCCAGGGTTCTCTCTTTCCCCCTTCACTAGGTTCTCATTCTTGTCTTTCCTGACACCATGCAAAGAAGGACATGTTTGCTTCCTTTTCTGCCATTATTGTAAGTTTCCAGAGGCCTCCCCAGCCTGGTGGAACTGTGAGTCAATGAAACCTCTTCCCTTTATAAATTACCCAGTCTCAGGTATTTCTTCATAGCAGCATGAGAATGGACTAAAACAATATCCCTTTGACAATATGCAATCCCAGGGAAAGGACTAATACCACTATTAAAAAGTAACAAGCAGCCAGACATGTTGGCTCATGTCTGTAATCCCCACACTTTGGGAGGCCAAGGTGGGCCAATCACAATGTCAGGAGTTCGAGACCAGCCTGACCAACATGGTGAAACCTCGTCTCTACTAAAAATACAAAAATTAGCCGGGTGTGGTGGTGGGTGCCTGTAATCCCAGGTACTCAGGAGGCCAAGGCAGGAGAATTGCTTGAACCCGGGAGGTGGAGGTTGCAGTGAGCCAAGATCGCACTGCCACACCCCGGCCTGGGTGAGAGCAAGACTCCTTCTCAAAAAAAAAAAAAAACAACAAAAAACAAAAAGTAAGCAGCTTATGTACCACATGTAAATTTCTGTGGATTGTATCTCACTCAAAAATGGTCTGGTGAAAAAAAGGATAATAGAGTTCAACACATCATTAATAAAGTTACTTGAAACAACCAGTGCTAATGATTTCTTTTGGGAGACTGAATATATAAGCAGACAATTGCCAGAACATACATAAAAATAAAACTGTGCCCCACAACCTGCAGCAGCCAGCCCAGGAAACCAACTTATTATCCATAGCAACCAGCCCAGGAAGCCAGCCTGCTTTCTGTAAGTTAGACTTGTAGAAAGTCAGACCACTCTCCCTCCCTTGTAACAATTCAGGAAGCCAAAAAATAATGCCTGTAATAATTGGCCCCAAATGGCTGGGACTTGATTCATAATCACAATATTCCTAATTTTTACCCTACTCCCCATTTAGGACCAACCAGAGAAAGGCAAATATGCTCCCCCAACCAATCACACTGGATGCCCTGCTCCTGGTGAGCCGCCTCCAGCTTCCCTAGGCTAGCAGCCTCCAATAAGAGCACACACAGAGCCTCCCCTTCTTATAACGTTATGCTTTCCCCCTCCTCTGTCTCCCTCTGAGTCTCTGAGAAACACAATGATAGTGGCCAACTTCCTTGCTGTAGCAAGGTCAGAATAAACAGCTTTGACTTGTTCTTATTTGGTTGGTCTTCATCTATTTCCACACATTAATGGACATTTCTAAAAAGAATCCTTATAAACACAAGCAAGGCAGTAAAGCAAGGACAGAAAAGGAGTGGGGATATGTCACTGGGGCACCTGGATGTGAGAATTTCAAGCCTTGTCTTTTATACTATCTTGCCTGAAAGAACGTTTTGAGTTCTTATTCATATGACACATGGAAAAATTTGTGAGCCCATTTCTGTAAAGCATGGTTTCCATATGTATAGATTTCATAATCAAAACAAGAATACTTTTCCAACCTAATGCAATGACACTTCCAAATGAAACAATGAAAAGAAGATGATATCAGGGGAACCCGCCCCCAATATTTCAGTGTAGGTTCTTTCTATTTTCCCTAAGTGTCAGCCAGTCTGAGAAACAAAGAGAAAGAGTACAAACAGAAGAATTTTACAGCTGGGCCTCCGGGGATGACATCACATATCGATAGGTCCGTGATGCCCTACTGAGCCGCAAAACAGCAGGTTTTTATTAAGGACTTCAAAAGCGGAGGGGGTGTACGAACAGGGAGTAGGTCACAAAGATCACATGCTTCAAAGGGCAATAAATATCACAAGGCAAAGGGTAAAGCAAAGATCACAAGGCAAAGGGCGAAATCAAAAACTTCTGACAAGGATCTATGTTCAGCTGTTCATATATTGTCTTGATAAACATCTTAAAAAACAAAAAACAGAGTTCGAGAGCAGAGAACTGGTCTGACCTCAAATTCACCAGGGTGGAGTTTCTTCCCCACCCTAATAAGCCTGAGGGTACTACAGGAGACCAGGGCGTATTTCAGTCCTTATCTCAACCACATAATACCGACACTCCCCAAGCGGCTGTTTATAGAGCTCCCCCTGGGAATGCATTCCTTTCCCAGGGTCTTAATTATTAATATTCCTTGCTAGGAAAAGAATTCAGCAATATCTTCCCTATTTGCACGTCCATTTATAGGCTGTCTGCAAGAAGAAAAATATGACTCTTTTTGCCTGGCCCCGCAGGCAGTCAGACCTTATGGTTGTCTTTCCATGTTCCCTAAAATCGCTGTTATTCTGTTCGTTTTCAAGGTGCACTGATTTCATGTTGTTCAAACACACGTTTTACAATCAGATTTCATATTGTTCAAACACACATGTTTTATAATCAATTTGTACAGTTAACACAATCATCACAGGGTCCTGAGGTGATATACATCCTCAGCTTACAAAGATAACAGAATTAAGAGATCTTACACCTAAAGTAAGATAGGTGTAAGAAATTATAAGAGTATTACTAGGGAAGTGATAAATGTCCATGAAATCTTCACAATTCATGCTCTTCTACCACAGCTCCAGCTGGTCCCTCTGTTCGGGGTCCCTGACTTCCTGCAGCAAGATGATAAAAGAAAGCTGGGCGAGCTGGGTGCAGTGGCTCACGACTGTAATCCCAGCACTTTGGGCGGCTGAGGTGCAAGGATTGCCTGAGCTCAGGAGTTCAAGATCAGCCTGGGCAATGTGGTGAACCCCATCTCTACTAAAATCCAAAAAAAAAAGAAAGCTAGACCACCACAGAGTTCCCCAAGCCATCCTAAAAATTAGAAATGGAAGAGTAGGGAAGTCATTGTTACTCTATTGATCTTATCAATCCCCTTTAAAGAGCCTATTGAGAAAAAAGGAAACTAATAATCTGGTGAAAGAGGTAAAAAGAAAAAACAGACATCGGGTGTCCACAAGTTACCCTTGCTCACTGAGCCTCAAGCCACAAGTCTTAAGGCCCCCACCATAGGGGTTGAAAATTCTCAGCCCAGTAGATGCCCTGAGCACCCCCAGGAATGGGAGAACAGGGAAGGATGTTCTAAAGTAACAGAAGTAAAATGACTGTCGTTCCTGCAACCATTTCCCACGGAACACTAGCCTTCCAGTACACAGACTCTCAGACTCAGAAATTAGCAAAACAAACAAAAATCCCCCAAAAAAAGAAATTACAGAGAAGCAAGTACCCCGCAGATCCCTGTACCACGATACATTAGTTATCTAAGGAACACGAGCAGTTCAAAGTCAGGCACGCATCCTGTCAGTATTCTGCAGGGATATCGTTTTGCTGAAAAACTTGCTTTTCACAATATACCTCAAACCTGTCAGCAATAATTACCTGAGAATCAGAAAGGTGACATTTTAAATTTTAGTGACACATTAATGAACAAGATAATCCTCTTGACAGATACAGAGCAAGATTCACCACAGGAAGCAAAGCAAGGGCTCCTCAGATCAAAATGTAAGCCATATAACTAGCCTTGGCAGGCCCAGCGCACAACAAAGTTGCATTTCAGATCATCGCAGCCCTTTCAGACCCCTCGCAGCCACTGACATGTTTACTACTTTTATTTTCCCTGGCAGATGTTTGGCAGACACCTCATCTCAGAAGATTTGTGCCTCTGTCTCAGAGTCAAGGGTTAATAGGACCCTTAATTGTGGTCTCAGTTATAATAAGGTCCTGCCTTTTTAAAAAGAAATGCCTTCTACAAGCTTAGTAACTGGTCTTCCCATTTGAGATGATATAATCTCCAAGTCAAAGTACGAAGTTAGAACATGAAGGGAAATGGACAAGACCCTGTACCCAGACACTGTCTGTGGCATCTGTGGCTGGTCCCAAAGCCAGTGAGAGGGAGGTGGGTGCTGGGATCAGTGCTCCCAGGTGGCTGTCCCCAGACCCCTTCAGGTCCTGCTGGTGGCCAGGGCCCCTGCAGACAGCTTGAGCAGTAACTAAGCTCAGGGGTGCTGGTAAGAGCTGAATTTTATCCCTGAAAAACTCATATGTTGAGGTTTTATCCCCTGGCACCTCAGAATGTGACCTCATTTGGAAATAGGGTGATTATAGATGTAATTAGTTGAGATGAGGTCATTAGGTTGGGCCTGAATCCAGTACATCTGGTGTCCTTCCAAAACGGGATGATTTGGACACAGAGACACACACAGCAGGGAGAATGCCGTGTGAAGGCAGCAGAGGTCAGGCTGCTGTTTCTGCAAGCCACGGAATACCAAAGACAGCCAGAGAAACACCAGAAGCTGCGGAGGCCTGGGACAGTCTCCCTCCAGTCCTCAGAAGGAAGAAAACCTTCTGATGCCCTGACCTTGAACCTCCAGCCTCCAGAATCATGAAACAATAATTTTCTGTGGTTTAAGCCCCCAGTGTGTGTTACTTTGTAAACATTATGTAAATTCCCAATAACCAGCCAGGTCGCCATCAGTACTAACCTTCAGCCTCACGTGAACCAGACTCTTCTTAAACTTACAGCACATTCTTTTTCTTGAGTCTACTCTGCCAACCCACCTGCTCTTCTAATATTCTGAATCTTCTCATTTCATTTTCTACAACATTAATTTATATTTCAGCTAAGGTACTATGGTGCCTGAATGCCAAATAAAAAGAAAAATGAGTGATCCTGAAATATAACATTTTCTTGACTTGAGGTCACAGGTTTATAAAGCATTCTGATTCTAGAGAATCAAAAGGAAAAACTGCAGAAAACAAGGAAGTGAGGGAAAATATAAGGAAATTATAAATGAGTGGCTTCTTCACCCACTGATCCTCATTAAAACGGAAAATTGAGCTGCCATCGATCGATGGTTCTGTTAAAATTCAAAAGAGTGGTTCTCAAAAGACAGCCCCCAGACCTATGTGGTCTGGGAGAGGTTCTCAAAATGTGGTCCCCAAAGTCCTGTGGCTTTGTCATCTGCACCTGCACATCCATCTTTCCCCAACCATGCTCTGCAGAAAGCCATTTCCATCAATAGCCAATTCTCAGGCTCCTCCCCAACCCTACTAAATCAGCACAGTGGGATCCTGTACCTGTGTTAGGACAAGTCTTCTGGGTATTTGCAGTAAATGAGAGAAACACTCCTCTTCTCAAAGCGAGGAGGCAACGTGATTCCACCTGCCGGCAAATTCAGCCAACAGTCACTGCCCTAGGGTACTATGTTCAAAAGGATTCTGAAGCAGATTTTTAAATGAACAATCTCTTGGGCAAGAAAGAGAAGGAAACCATGGCTGGCAAATGACCTATCGGTCATCTGGGAGTCTCAAGCTTACAAACCAACACCAGTTTTTTTGTCTACATATCAGTGGTTCCAAATAAATCAGTGCTTCCAAAGTGCTAGGTGCCATCTTAGCAAATAAAAATCTCCCAAATTTCTGAAGTGACTTGGACCCTAGGTATACTAACATAAAAGTGAAAAGAATAAAAAAGTTTGCTTTCAGTTCTAAGACAAAACTTGAAATAAAATAAGAACATGGTAGCACTGCTCTTTCTTCCACTAAACAGATATTGCTCCCTCTCCTCCCCACACCGGGCTCTCTTTCAGGATGGTGCTATTGTAGTGACGAGATACAGGAAATTGGGCTGGGTTTCGCCTAATTCAAGAAAACAAGCAACACACAAAACTTAAACTTAGAAGATAATTGAATATGCAAGTCATTTTTACATTACACTTATATGATGAAGGTTTCTCTTCACTTTTAAAAGGATTTTAAGAGTTCTTTAAAAGACCATGTTCCCCTGAGACATTTCATACCTGACTTGATTTATTTAACTATTGCTTTCCACCTGAGCCCCTGGAAACCAAGGACTGCAGCTGAGTCTGCCCACCCTCCAGCCCCTCCTTCCACCCAGCCCCCACCAGATCCCCCTGCGGGATGATGTGGAACCTGTCAGCATATCTCTTTTTTTGTTTTGGGTTTTTTTTTTTTTTTTTTGGTGTAATTGAAGTATACCAAATAAAAACTATATACATTGAAGAAGAACAACTTGATGTTTTGATGCACATACACATTGTGAAATAATCACCACAATCAGGCTAACTACCATATCCATCAACTCACAGGGTTACCATTTTGAGGGGTATGTGTTTGTGTGTGTGAGAGTGTGTGTGTGTGAGTCGAGAACACTTAAGAAGCTGTTCCGTGCTCAGTGCCTGCCTTCTTGGCAAATCTCAAGTATTTCAGCATTGTTAACTATAGCCACGCTGCTGTACCTTAGATCTCCAGAACTTCTTCAACCTGCAGAAACGAAACTTTGTACCCTTGGAGCAACATCTCCCCATTTCCCCTCGTCCCAGCCCCCGCAACCACCCTTCCACTCTCAGCTTCTGTGAGTTTCACTATTTTAGCTCCCACATGTAAGTGAGATCAGGCAGTATTTGTCTTTCTGTGCCTGGTTTATTGCACTTAACCTAATGCCCTTCACATTCATCCCTGTTGTCATGGCAGTATTTCCCTTTTTCAAAAGGCTGAATAATACTCTGTTGTGTATACATACTACATTTCTTTTTTTGAGACAAACTCCCACCCTGTCACCCAGGCTGGAGTGCAGTGGCGCGATCTCAGCTTACTGCAACTTCCGCCACCCAGGTTCAAGCAATACTCCTGCCTCAGCTTCCCAGGTAGCTGGGATTACAGGCATGCACCACCACGCCCGGCTAATTTTTGTATTTTTAGTAGAGACAGGGTTTCTCCATGTTGGCCAGGCTTGTCTCGAACTCCTGGCCTCAAGCGATCCACCCACCTCGCCTCCCAAAGTGCTGGGATTACAGGCCTGAGCCACCCCACCCAGTCATACTATATTTTCTGTATCCATTCATCCATCGGTGGACATTTAGGTTTTGACATTTGAAAGTGCTTTCCTTTGTCCCTGCCCCTGCTTCTCCTATTGCCACAGATATGTGACCTTCCTCCTCCATACCCAGGTAACATCTTCCCATCCTCTGTGCCCTGCTGTGTCCCTTAACCTTTCCAAATCCTTTCCTGTTCAATCCAGACTTGGATGGAGGGGCCTCTTCTCTGAACTTCCAGTAACTTTCTAGGGTCTGATGTCACTTGCCCTGAAGTCACATACTTTGCCCTATGGCTTTGTTATCTGCGCCTACACATCCGTCTTTCCCCAACCACAAGCAACACACAAAACGTAAACTTAGAAGATAAACTCTCCAGAAAGCCATTTCCATCATATGCCCCACAGCAGCAATGCAATGATTCAACAGATTCATTGCATGAATAGATTCATTCTCAGGAGATTGCAGTAAGTAAGTTCCTCTCATTTTCCTTTTGGGAGCTTTGCATACATATATCAGTCTCCAATTGAAATAAGTGAATTTCTTACCTTTTAAGGGTCATTGCTGGCCTCAGGGAAGCACTCAAAGTGATCAGGCTACCAGATAATCGACATGATTATTTGGAGAGGTTGTGTGACGTGCACAGACTAGAAAGCTAGAAAATCCAATTATGTCACTCTCCTGTCCCTAATGAATTGTGAGGTCTGGGGTATTGTGGTTCTTCTCTGGCCTGTGCTTTGACCACAGTTTCTCTCCATTCTTGGTAGTAGACCATATGAGGATCAGCTAAAACAGCTTAAAGCATCAGCAACGTCAGCATATTCTGAAGAGTATTATTAATCCTTTGCCCTGTCCTCCTAAAATATTCCTCTGATCCTTATATTTTCCAGTACAAATGACAGGAGGCATCTCTATCTTATTTATAGCTCTAAATAAATTGGTATGAGCATCAACCAAACATATTTATTTTATTTCCCAAGAAATATACCCCCAGAAAATGTCAAGGAAATGATCTTTGAAAAATGCACATCCAAATGCAATATGAAATATTTAAGGGAATCGCTGTGCTCTTGGCTTCCATTTTCTGTTAGATTATTCTACAGGCTCTTGTAAAAGTCAAGTCAGTGCTTTTAAAGGCAGAATGTGGCTGCAAGTTAAGAAAAGCCTTCAAAGCCCCTGGGTTCTTGATTTCGCTTTTACTTTCAGCATTTTGCCTTGAATGAATGACCTCAAATACCTTAGATATTCAAAAATTGATGAATGGTACTTAGCAAGGTAAAACTCAAATAAAGACGATGATAACTAAGTCAGCCACCGGTGGCCTGAAAATTCATGGCAGCATTTGCTGCTTCTTGTGGAGGCATCTCTTCATGACACTTTCAGTGGGCTCTTCCCATCCATCCACCATCCCAAAATCCTCTGCAATTGAAGGAATATCTCCCAAATTGGCCTGTGGTGTTAAACCAGCAAATCACATTGGGTCAGCAAAAAAGAACTCAAGAATAGACGTTTATTCTTTAAATATCCCCCTAAATCCATTCAATTGAGTTGGCTGGGGAGCAAATACTCACATAGATTAATGCATTTAATCCTCCAACAACTCTGTAAGCAAGTACTATCTTGTCCCCATTCCAAGATAAATAAATGGAAGCAGAGAGAGTTGGAATAATTGGCTCAGCAGTCACATAGCCAGGAAGTGGCCAAGCTAGAGTGGGACTCAGCTGGCCTCAGGGCCTGGGTGTCCAGGCCCCATGCTACACTGTCCCCACCAATATGGTCACTCCACATGTGCTGATATGAAAATTTTGGTGAACTGAAGGTTATCAAATTCACTAGTAAATTGCATTGGTACAAATGGCTATGGCCTAGAGAAGAAGGGTAAAGCCCATAAGAAATGAAGACTTGCTCAGGATCTATAAAAGTGACCCGGGGGATGAGAGCCCCCAGGAAAACATGGCAAGACCAAATCCTGTTGTCTAAGCAGGCAACAGAGGCCTCTACAGACAAACCTGAAGAAAGATCCACTGCTCAGGCAGCACCCTGTCACAGCTCTGGGATGGTCAGTTGGAGGCCGCTATGAAGGACAAGCCTGGACAACAGTTTTGGACAGCTGTAGACAGTCTAAATCCAACATACATATAGCCACCTCGACAGACTGTCTCTGGTTAGCTGGGTAACTGAGGCTCCTATGCCAAGACTTTCCACACTGGCTTATCATTGGACCACTGAAGTCAATATCTCTGCACCACTAGCTATTGACCTTGAGAAAATTTAGAACTTCTTGGGGCCACAGTTTCCTTATCTGAAAGATGGGGCTAAGAAGACAGCGCCACTGGATTATTATGAGGAGTAGATGAGACAACCCAGAAAAGGGGTCTTATTAGCATAAGGTACTTGGAACAGTGATGTGCCCCACAAAACAGCTGCTGCTGTTAGCACTGAGGTCACCTACAGCAGCAAAGGGAGCTGCAAGCACAGCCTCCACTCACCCTTTACCATCTTTTGTTAACTGCCTTGTCTAGACTTCACTTTTAAATACTCCAGATACACAGTGCCATATGAAGTGTGCTGCAGCTCTCCTCACTGAGAATTCAGAGCCCGTGGCAGACCCTGAAGTTCTAGTCAGGAGCCTAGACATGGGGCAGCTACTATGAGCACTCTTGTTATTTACAAAGCTCCACTGAATATCAAAAATGGTTTCATATCAGAAACATCAGAAATGAGCTGTAATTGGTGACATTAAAGATATTTGAACCATACGGTGTATTAGTCCATTTCGGCTACCATAACAACATGCCTTAGACTGGGTAATTTGTAAACAACAGAAATGTATTGCTCACAGTTCTAGAGGCTGGGAAGTTCAAGATCAAGATGCTGGCAGATTCAGTGTCGGGTGAGGGCCTGTCTGTCGTAATGGTTGCCTTGTTGCTGCAGAAAAGGTCAAATAGCTCCCTCAGGCCTCTTTTATAAGAGCGTGCATCCCATCTATGAGAGCTGCACCCTCAGGACCTCATCACTTCCCAAGGGCCCCACCTGTTGTTCCTACTGCATTGGAGATCAGGTTTCGACATGTTAATTCTGGGGAGAGGACATCAACAGTCAAACCGTAGCATAAGGATTCGTTAAAATATTCAAGAAATCTTCCCTACCCTTTGCAAGAAGAATCTAATGATGCCCAGACCCTTTTCCTTGGTGGAGATGTGTTACATAGCCTTCTAAAATAGCCTAATAGGCTATTATATAAGAACTTTAGGTCCTTAAACTTGGAGGATCTTGTATGCCTGATGCCAGCTCTAGGGGTGACAGGATCTGCTTCCACAGCCTTGGCACTGACTTCTGGCTCCCTCTGTTCAGTAGAACTCTAAGCACCTAAGAGACAAGGAGCTGGACTTCATTAAGCTTACAGCACAGGTTGAGGAGCACTTTGGGGCCTGCCAGCAAATTAATGCTCCTTTAATAAATGTTGTTTTGTGGCTGAAGCTGCTTTGAGAGTTGCTGTCATAAAAATTGAGGAGCAAAGAGTCAAGGGACGAGCCAGCCTTCACCTGCTTCCAACTTCCTTAGCTGCTTCTTGAACCTACCAAAAAGAAACCGAGATGTGTACATGACCAAATTGGCATGGGCACACTGAAAAAGTCAATTGGTCACGTACCCAAGCCGTAAGCTTTAGAAAGGAAGATGCATGGCAAGTTTCCTCGGCTCTGTAGCAGCCTCTCAGGCTAAAGACAGCTGTAGCTACCCCCACGGAGTAGCAGGCAAAAGCCACCAAGGTCAGCAGATCACAGTCAAGGTCATACCATGAGGAGGTGGACAGGAAGAGAAAAGATTCAAGTAAGTAGTTGTTTCTCCCTGTTTGCCCTGAACATTAAGCGGCCAACATGAAATAAGTTCTTTTTCTCTCCCCACAGCAAACATAATCCAAAATCCCCATTAGAGGCAAATAGGAGTATCTGAATTCAGACTTCCAGGTCCCTG